>NC_141877.1:194072527-194375557 GCF_056163025.1 Triticum urartu | reverse complement strand
TAATCTCGGTGAGACCGATTACACAAACTCAGTGAGACCGAGTTTGGTAATAAGCTAACCAGAGAGTTGGTCAGGTAAACTCGATGGGACCGATTTGCCCTTTCGGTGAGACCAAAAAGTTACAAAAGGGAAACAAAGAGTTTACATTGCAATCTCGGTGGGACCGATTCGCTCTTTCGGTGAGACTGAAAAGTTACGAAAGGGAAACAGAGAGTTTGCAATCCCATCTCGGTGAGACCGAGATCCCTATCGGTAGAACCGAATTGCTAGGGTTTGGCAGTGGCTTATGACAAGTGAAACTTGGTGGCGCTGGATAGAAAGAATCGGTAGGACCGAGTTTGGCTTAGGGTTTAGGTCATATGTGGATATGGGAAAGTAGTTGAGGGTTTTGGAGCATATCACTAAGCACATGAAGCAAAAGGCTCATTAAGCAACACCTCATCCCTCCTTGATAGTATTGGCTTTTCCTAAAGATTCAATGTGATCTTGGATCACTAAAATATAAAATGAAGAGTCTTGAGCTTTTGAGCTTGAGCCAATCCTTTTTCCTTAGCATTTTGAGGGTTCCACTTTCACATCCATGCCATGCCAATCATTGAGCTTTCCTGAAATAGTCATCTTGGAATAGCATTAGCTCAATGAGCTATATGTTGTTATGAATTACCAAAACCACCTAGGGATAGTTGCACTTTCAATCTCCCAATTTTTGGTAATTGATGACAACATATAGATCAAAGCTTCGACAAATGATAATAAGCATGAAATATATCGTCGCTTTGAGAAGTATGTGACAAGTAAGAGCTCCCCCTAAATTTATGCATATTTAAAATTTGCATTGGACTGCAAATGCACAAAGAGTTAGAGTCATGGGTTACTCTTCCATGTCACATACATCTTGGTGGAGCGCTTAAAATGATAAGAATGAAATACATGCACTCATCACCAAGAATAGTGAATGATCACATAAGATAGATAAGATGATAATATTAAGCAAACATTAAGTGTAGCTTATGATCAAACACATGATCATCAATGTCTCACGAGCAATGACATAGTATCTCACACAAAAGCAAACAAAGTTCGAAAAACCACCAAATAAAACAAGAGAGAATAAAAGCAACACTCTCTCTCGAAGCCTATGATCTATACATTTTCTCCCCCTTTGGCAACAAGTTACCAAAAAGTTCCTAGAAAATGCATAGTGCTAAGTCGACACTCAGGCTTGATCTTCAGGTGGTGGTGGAGTCCGGAGCACTCCAAGGACGAAGCCTTCTATAGACGTGGTCGGAGTCGAGGCTGAAGTGGACGCTGGAGCTGGTGGAACTGAGGATGTAGCTGGTGCAGACGTGGTGGCTCTGGGGTCAGCAACTGGCACTGCAGACGACCTTGGACCTCGTGGCACTCTGGCAAAGGCATTAGTTGTAGTCTTGCCTCTCCTCTCCTTCATGTCATCCTGGAGCTGCTCCACTACAGTCTGAATCTCTGTCAATTTGACATCCAAGTCATAGAACTTTTGTTCCATGATCCTCTCTAAGCTTTCCTGGTTCTGAGTTAGGGTGGCTAGTCCTTGCTCAATCCGCAGGGTGGATGCAATCAAGTAACCAAGCTGCTCTTGTTTGGTTTTCAGGAAATATTCAGATGCCTCCTCTTGAGTAGGCATCTTGGTAGCTTTCTCCTTCCTCGCCTTCTCCTTCTTGGCTTGTGCTTGGGTAGATGATGGCTCATTCTCAGTCATGACCACTTGATTATCTTCACAGTCTGGATGGATGGGCAGGTGTTCCTTGTCCAATAAGTATATGCCCGTGCCCATCTTAGAGTTGATGAGCTCCTGAATCTGTGGGACATATCCACAACTCCTCTTCTGGTCTGCTGCTGTCCTCTTGATTGTTTCAATCATAAGGCTCATGACTTTGAATTTCTGTGGCACGTCAAAGATATGAAGCAAGTTGATCGCGTGGCCCCTGATCATCTTGTGATCTCCAGACTTGGGCAATAGGGTGTGCCTAAGAATCCAATTGATGGTTGGCAGCCCTGACAGAAGATAGTGTACTGAGCCAAACTTGAACGTATCAAGTGCTTCATTTGGAATCTCCTTGTACATGTTTGACATTGAGTTGTGGTCCATCTTATTCTTGGCATAAATGTCCAAGTCATCGTCATGCTCTTCTGGGGCATTAATCAACTGAGCCCATTCAGCAACTGCAGACTGGTACCTCGTACCCTCTGACATCCATACAATCCTGCCATCTGGATAGAAATGGGCTGTGGAGTAGAACTACATGATGAGTTCCTCGTTCCACTTTGTGAGCTTCTGCCCAACAAAGTCCTCTACTCCACATGCCTTGAAGCTGTCCTGCACTCCAGGGTAGTACTCTTCGTTGTCCTTGATGTATTGCCAATCAACCCATCTCATATCACAGACAATTGGCTTCTTGTCTAGCAGCACTGTCTCATAAAAGTCTTGCTGCTCCTTGGTGTGAAACCTGTAGTCAACTGCAGTCCTTCTCCTTGAAGCATACGGGTCTGCTTCTCTCCACTTCCGGAGTCCTGAATCTCTCCTGAGTTTCATATCCTCAGCCATAGGATGAGCATCGTTGTGGTCTGGGATCTTGGGCTTGAGCTTTCTAAGAACATTCTCTTCTTCTTCTTCTGCAGCTTCAGGCACTGGGGCCTTGTTCTTCTCAGTAGCTGGGATGCTTCTTGTGTTCCTCTTTGGCTTTGGCTTTGGAGCTGGCTTGGCCTTGGAAGCAGCTGCCCCTGTTCTTATGGCATCACCCATCAGCTTGGGTGCCTTAGGTGCTGGTGCAGCTACCTCTTCTTCTTCCTCCTCATCTTCCATGATGGAAGCCTTGCCAAGCACTCTGGCTACAGTTTTCTTCACCCTTTCTTTCCTCTTCTTGCCTTCAGCAGCAATTGGCTCAATGGGAGTGGGCTTCTCAGTTGAAGCTCTGGCCTTTAACATAGGCTGCCTGCCTGCTGGCCTTTTGATCTTCATCCCTGGTTTTATGCCCTGTGCTGGCTCAACTCTCTTGGAAGTTGCTTCCTCTTCTGCCACATAATCCTCATCTTCTGAGTCTGAGGTTCTCTTCTTTCTCTATCTTGTGGCAGCTTTAGGCAGATTGCTAGGGGTGCTCCTGCTGCCATCATCTGAGGAACTTGAGGGACTAGTGCCCTCACTCATCTACACTTGCTGCTCTGACAAGTTCTGGCTATCACTTTGGTCTGACATGATGCAAACTCTGACTGCTGACCCTGTGAATAGGTTATAGATGAGATAGAGTGGATAAGCATCACAAAATGCAGAGATTTTTGCAAAAGAATAATTCAAAAACTTAGTTTTAGTTTCCCATTGAAAGCATCTCGGATCTACCGATTTCTAAACTCGGTGATACCGAAGCAGTTTTGGCACCTAAACTAGTGAACTCGGTCAGACCGAGTCACAGTTCGGTGGCACCGAGACTGCTAGGGTTTCACAGAGTTCCAAAATCGGTCACACCGATAAGTAATTCTCGGTCAGACCGAGTCTCACTTGTGCAATGGCATAAGCCAAATCGGTGGGACCGAGTTTTTCAACTCGGTGGGTCCGAGATGGTTTCGGCGGAAACCTAACCCTAAAATTTTCGAATTAAACCTAATCTACGAGTTCATTGACTGGATAGAAGTTTAACAAACGTGGCAAGAATCATGATGATCACAATGTGCTAAGAATCGGATTGGGGAATAGCACAAAGATCGAGTCCATACCCTAGTTCGGTGGAGACTCGCTACGGTGGCAACGGCGGGGTTGAATTTCCGTTGACGGCGACGGAGACCAGCGACTGGAGGCGGCTGGCGGCGAGGAGACGATCCGGAGACCAAGTTGGCAGAGCAGGCTATCGCGCGGGCGAAGGGGTTCGGAGAAATTTCCAAATTTTTGCCCGTGACTATATATAGCCCGACCCTGTCGGTGTGACCGAGTGGAACAACTCGGTGGCGCCGAGATGCAAAACTGTATACAGTTGTTGCAACTCGGTGTGACCGAACGGTTCAAATCGGTTGCACCGAGATCGAAAACCTAGATCAACTTAATGATCTCGGTAGGACCGAAAGTAGGGTATCGGTCAGACCGAGAATCATAAAGAGGTTTTGGAAGTTTAAGTCTATGATGAATCGGGGACTCCGAGCGCTCCTCACACAGAGTGGTTCGAATCTGACTTGATCAAATTTTGTGATGTAGCATGAATAGAGTTTGAGACGAGAAAAGCATAGATAGCTAGAGGAGGTTCTTAGGCATTCTTGTCCATCCACTTGGCAAAAGGAAATAAAACCAAACAATCAAAACAACAAGTGGATGTCCTCGAATGAGTAAAATATGCAACCAGCATGCTCACACAATAAGATGGCAAATGAAATATGTGACAAGGCATGCACAACCAATTCTAGCATCTATCAAGCAATTTGTGATGACAAGGTCATCTATATATGAGTATATTAACTTAGGAGTCAAGTGAGAACACTTGATCATAGGTCATACTCATCGTTTAAGCTCAAGTGGGGTTACCACTTTTACATAAAGCATTGTTGTGTTCACATCTTTAGAGTTGCTTTAGCTCAAGTCTTAGAGTAAAGCTCCCCCTAGATGTGATATCCCCCCTTAGAGGGATGAACTAACCTCGGGTTTTGTCGATGATGACTTCATGTAGATGTTGAAGATGTGGATGCTCAATGTTGATGTAGATCACTTGGAGCTATCCATTTGAGTGAATTGCACTTTCAATACCTACATGGGTTAGTCCCACAAGGAACAAACAAGGATATCCATAGACATAGAGTGATGCACACACAAGATGATGTCCATGAAAACTTTTAGGTTACCTTGTCCCTTGTCTTACCAACAAGAGGGTTTGTGACTCCTTGAACTAGTGCAAGATGTGGAAGTTGATTGCACTTGTTCTTGCCAAAATGATAAGAGTGAAGTATGTTGGCGGAGTCACCCTCAAGAACTCTCTAGTTCTTCTTCTTTTGGATCCACACCATCTTGATGGGAATCCTTGGAGTTGTAGTCGTACTTGATGAAGTGGAACTTGAAGTAGTCTTGGGAATCCACTTGACTAAGGTCTTAGGAGCTTCTTCAAATGCATCAATTTCCTCTTGAAGCTTGTCCTTGCCTTTTTGCTTGTAGTCTTGTGGTGGAAGATCATCTTGAGCTTGTGTCCCCTTGAAAGAAGTATCATACTTCTCTTGTTGAGGAACAAACTTTGTCTTGGGGTATTGATCTTCTTCCCACTCAACTCCATTGGCATTGAACTTTCATTCAAAACCAACACCTTGATTCTTCCGGTGCATTCCTTGCTTGCGCACAATTTCCTCGAATTGCTTACTCCCGGCAAGGCTTTTGTACACTCCTTTCTCTATAATTCCCTTCAATAAGCTATTTTCTTGCTCAAGTGTAACTTGGCTAAGAGAATCATTAGTGGAATCAAGAGAACTACTAGAAGCAACAATATTGGATTTAGCATGATCATTGTTACTGCTAGAGGAAGAATCTTTCTTGTTCTTGTTACTAGACTTGACTTGATGCATGTAAGTGGATAAGAGTAAACGCTTGGCAATGTAAGAAGAACTTTTCTTGCGGAGATCATCATTGATTGCTTTTAAGAACTCATGCTCTTGCTCAAGATTGAGCTTTTCAAAGTGTAATTTCTCATGAGCTCTTAAAAGTTCTCGATGATCTTCGAAGATAGTTTCATGAGCTAACTTAAGAGTGTTTAGTTCTTTAGTTAGAGCCTCAATCTTCTCCTTATCATTGTCATTCGTTTTATCTTGATTAGCATGATTAATTGACGTTTCATCATAGTATTCATCACTAGAGTTGTCAACAAGCAAATCATCACCTAACAAGTCATCTTCATCACTATTGAAATCAACATACTCGGGGTGTGTTACCTTAGGACCTTTGGCCATGAAGCATCTTCCAATTCCTTCATTTGGTGAGTCAAATATGTCGTAGGAGTTGGTTGACACAAGTGCTAGACCGGCAACACCTTCATCTTGAGTATCTTCGGAGTCGGAGTGATAACTTCTCTCGGAGGGGCTGTTGGAGTCGGAGCCGGATACCCATTCACCAACGTGAGCTTGATGTCTTCGTTTTGTGTAGCTCCTTGATGATTTTTCCTTCCTTTCCGAATCCTTGCTTCTCCGTGAGTATCTTCGTTCATAACGATCATCTCTACTCATTCTCTCTCTTGGTGGTGATTCTTTGCTTCTTCTTTTTGGAGAATCTTCTCTTCTCTTGTAGGGAGCCGTACACTCATTGGAATAGTGTCCGGGTCTTCCACAACTGTAGCAGTTTCGCTCTCGACTAGAAGATCTTTTGTCATTGTAGGACCTTGACTTGAAGCTTCTATCTTTGCTTCTACTCTTGTAGAACTTGTTGAAGTTCTTCACCATTAAGCTCAATTCTTCATTGAAGTTTTGTTTCTCACTTGATGATGTAGGGGCTTCACATGAGACTTTGTAGGCACCACTTGATTTGTTGTGAAGTTCCTCTTTATCCTTAAGTGACATCTCATGAGCAATAATTCTTCCAATCACCTCCGTTGGCTTGAGATCTTTGTAATTGGGCATCATTTGGATCAATGTGCACACAGTATCATATTTTCCATCCAAGGCTCTTAGAATCTTCTTGATGATGAATCTATCGGTCATCTCTTCACTTCCTAAGCCGGCAATCTCATTTGTGATGAGAGCAAGCCTAGAGTACATTTCAGCAACACCTTCACCATCCTTCATTTTGAACTTGTCAAGTTGACTTTGAAGCACATCCAACTTGGATTCCTTGACGGAGTCGGTACCTTCGTGCATATCAATCAAAGTGTCCTAAATTTCCTTTGCATTCTCAAGACGGCTGATTTTGTTGAATTCTTCGGGGCACAATCCATTGAAGAGAATATCACAAGCTTGAGCATTGTATTGCAACATCTTCAATTCATCCGCGGTAGCTTCACGGTTTGGTTCTTTCCCATCAAAGAAGTCACCTTGCAAACCAACACACACAATAGCCCAAACGGCGGGGTTATGTCCAAGAATATGCATTTTCATTTTATGCTTCCAACTAGCAAAATTAGTACCATCAAAGTAAGGACCTCTACAGTGATAATTTCCCTCGCTAGACGCCATACTCTCCTAGGTTGTGAAACCAAGGCTATGACCACCAAAAGCTATGGAGATCAAAGCAAATGGAGACCAAGGCTCTGATACCACTTGTAGGATCGAAAGTATGTCTAGAGGGGGGGTGATTAGACTACTTGACCAAATAAAAACTTAACCTTTTCCGAATTTTAGTTCTTGGCAGATTTTAGCTATTGTAGGACAAGTCAAGCAATCATCACACAATTCAAGCAAGCATGCAAAGAGTATATTGGCAGCGGAAAGTAAAGCATGCAACTTGCAAGAATGTAAAGGGAAGGGTTTGGAGAATTCAAACGCAATTGGAGACACAGATGTTTTTCCCGTGGTTCGGATAGGTGGTGCTATCCTACATCCACGTTGATGGAGACTTCAACCCACGAAGGGTAACGGTTGCGCGAGTCCATGGAGGGCTCCACCCACGAAGGGTAATGGTTGCGCGAGTCCATGGAGGGCTCCACCCACGAAGGGTCCACGAAGAAGCAACCACCCACGAAGGGTCCACGAAGAAGCAACCTTGTCTATCCCACCATGGCCATCGCCCACGAAGGACTTGCCTCACTAGCGGTAGATCTTCACGAAGTAGGCGATCTCCTTGCCCTTACAAACTCCTTGGTTCAACTCCACAATCTTGTCGGAGGCTCCCAAGTGACACCTAGCCAATCTAGGAGACACCACTCTCCAAGAAGTAACAAATGGTGTCTTGATGATGAACTCCTTGCTCTTGTGCTTCAAATGATAGTCTCCCCAACACTCAACTCTCTCTCATAGGATTTGGATTTTGTGGAAAGAAGATTTGAGTGGAAAGCAACTTGGGGAAGGCTAGAGATCAAGATTCATATGGTAGGAATGGAATATCTTGGTCTCAACACATGAGTAGGTGGTTCTCTCTCAGAACATATGAGTTGGAATTGTGTATGTGTTCTGATGGCTCTCTCCACGAATGAAGAGGAGGTGGAGGGGTATATATAGCCTCCACACAAAATCCAACCGTTACACACAGTTTTCCAATCTCGGTGGGACCGAATCAACAAACTCGGTCGGACCGAAAAGGTAAACCTAGTGACCGTTAGAGATTTTCGGTGGGACTGACATGCAACTCGGTAGGACCGATATGGTTAGGGTTTGGGCATAACGTAATCTCGGTGAGACCGATTACACAAACTCAGTGAGACCGAGTTTGGTAATAAGCTAACCAGAGAGTTGGTCAGGTAAACTCGGTGGGACCGATTTGCCCTTTTGGTGAGACCGAAAAGTTACAAAAGGGAAACAAAGAGTTTACATTGCAATCTCGGTGGGACCGATTCGCTCTTTCGGTGAGACCGAAAAGTTACGAAAGGGAAACAGAGAGTTTGCAATCCCATCTCGGTGAGACCGAGATCCCTATCGGTAGAACCGAATTGCTAGGGTTTGGCAGTGGCTTATGACAAGTGAAACTCGGTGGCGCTGGATAGAAAGAATCGGTAGGACCGAGTTTGGCTTAGGGTTTAGGTCATATGTGGATATGGGAAAGTAGTTGAGGGTTTTGGAGCATATCACTAAGCACATGAAGCAAAAGGCTCATTAAGCAACACCTCATCCCTCCTTGATAGTATTGGCTTTTCCTAAAGACTCAATGTGATCTTGGATCACTAAAATATAAAATGAAGAGTCTTGAGCTTTTGAGCTTGAGCCAATCCTTTATCCTTAGCATTTTGAGGGTTCCACTTTCACATCCATGCCATGCCAATCATTGAGCTTTCCTGAAATAGTCATCTTGGAATAGCATTAGCTCAATGAGCTATATGTTGTTATGAATTACCAAAACCACCTAGGGATAGTTGCACTTTCAAAAGGGAGTGTACAACCGCTATATTTAAGTTGCCAAGGCATCTAAGCAGTTGAAATAATCTGAGAAAGCACTTAACAGTGTGGCCTCATATAAACTACGAAGACAGTCTTGTGATGAAGTTGAGAGGAAAAGTTAAGGACTCAAATGAAATAGGCATGCATTTCTTTACGATAGTACAGCATGCACTGCTGACATATTGGCCAACTCAGGTATAGCGTAACAGCAAATAAGCATTCGAATCAAGCAATACAGCAAAGCAGACAACTGAACTATTTGTAATTCGGTAGGATTACATGTTGAGGGCACAAGCCAAGAAAGAATCCCACTCGCATTACATTTCACATGTACTAAAACACACTGGCTTACCATATGTTGATGTGAAGCCTAGCTGCTGTTGCAATGTTCTATGAAGATATCGTCAGCATCGCGTGGTTGCAAATCTAGTTGTTGTAGTTTATTCTGCACCATCTACTTAGGTAAAATTAATTTTAATCGCATGCACTGGTCTGAATTGATCATCAATGGTTCATCTGAACTAATGAAAGAAGGGTGTGTGCATACACGACAATACTCCCTCCGATTCTTTTTACTTTGCGTATAACTTTTTCTCAGTTTTCTTGTATTAGTCTGCGCATTGCCGATTCCTAACGCTGGTTTCCTTTTGTCACTACTGGAATCAGCTCATTTGCCATCTGCCAGCTCTTTGCCGTCAGCTAGCGGACGGTAAAGAAGCTCTTTGCCATCAGCTACCCAAAAGCAGACAGCAAAGAAATGGCAGACGGCAAAGAAGCTCTTTGCCGTCTGCCAGCAGACGGCAAAGAATCTTTGCCATCCGCTGGCAGACGGCAAAGAGAGAGGTGCCCCCCACCCCCCGCCCATTGGAAAAAAACTTAACGGCCCACGTCTTTGCCATCCGCTCTCTTTGCAGTCCGCCGCAGACGGCAAAGGGCCTTTGCCGTCAGCCGCCAGGAAGCAGACGGCAAAGTAGCTGTTTACCGTAGCCTACTTTGCCGGAGCCTTTTGCCGTCCGCGGCTGACGGCAAAGGCCTTTGCCATCCGCCGTTCATGCCTTTGCCGTCCGCCGTGGCAGACGGCAAAATAGCTGATTCCTGTAGTGTGTGCCCCGCCCCATCCGCCTCTGCCCTAATTAATTGGCAAATTAGTCCAGAAAAATTAAACTAGTTCCCTCCTTGGTATGCGGGTCAAGAGTTATGCGCAGAGTAAATAGAACTAGAGGGAGTATATCTGCTTCCCTCTATTTTTATGCTTGTTCGAGGTGCCAGCCCCAAAAGAACAAATATTTTGCTTGATGGGGTTGGCAGCTCCATAATTAATAGAAGCATCAAATTAGTCATGCAACTTGGGAAGATCAAGAACACACAAACAAGTAATGAATAGAGGCTCGGAGCAGTGATGTAATAGCTAGCATCAGAAATGTAGGGTAAAATGAACAAAAAGCAGTGGAACCACATGCTAGTTTGCTGATGTGTAATTAAGCATAGAGAACATTAAGCAGTCTGATGGAACCAACAGGTGGCATCAGAACAAAACTAAAGCATATTAACTATATGTGCACTGGTATGTAATTTAGCACATGTAACATGTTCACTGCCAGAAGTATGGCCTTACAGGTGCAAGCAGAATAACGCATCTCATGAAAAACTGAATGATGCCCTGTAGAAATTCAAAGCTGCAGTGCTTATGCTAGGAAAGTGAACGTAGGCGCCGGCCGTTGGATAATAGTACCTGATTCTCGGCGGCGTATGGGTATCATTGTCATACTTGATAGCTAAGGATCGTCGATGGTGCTCGTGTTGCGGTTGAGTTCGGGCCGGCTGTCGCCGTCGCTGAAGCGGCTCCGGAGCTACGGTTCCGGCACCTGTCGACATACAAGAAAGATCATCTGTGGTAAGTGAACAGTTGCAAGATAAAGAGAAAAACCGAAGGAGTACAAATCTAAATAACCTGATGAGGCTGCGGTGTCGGTAAAGCAGGGCCGGTGGAGTTGAATATGGCGTCCGTGGAGCGGGTCCGGTGCAGTGGACGAAGGCTTCGGCGGGCGCATTGTACAGTGCTTTCGGTGAGGCGGATCTGTTGCGGCGGACGAGGGCTTGTATGAAGGGCCAGCGAAGGGGCAGACGAGGGAGTCAGTGAAGGGCCTACGCTGTGGTGGATGAGGGCGCCGGTTAAGCAGATCCGGTGCGGTGGACCATGATGGCGGTCAAGGAGATCTAGAGCGGTGCACAAGCCAGTCGCTGAAGCGGCTCCGGTGAAGTGGTGAGTTGGCAGTTGGGGGTTCCAAGGTGCGGAAGATAGATCCGGCAGGGTGTGAGGTCCACCGCTGTGGCGGAGGACTAGATTCAGCGGCTTGCCGTGGTTGGGGGGGTCGGCGAGGGGAAGGGGAGGGGCTCTGGGGAAGAATGTTGGGGGCAAAGAGGGGAAAACAATGGAGTTACCAAAGCAGCCCTTTTTCGTTCATGTGGTAGGGGTAAAACAGGAATATCGCAGGGCTAAACTTTCGGGCGCGTGATATTTCGATGTGAGCGGGAAGTTTGAAAGGTTTTGGCGCCTAAAATTATAAGTATTCTGCTCTCGTACGGCCGACTATGATATCATGGCCGACAATTTGTTTGTTTTGCACGCAAAAAAATTTGCAAGTTTTGAAAATCAATGTCTCCAACTCGAAATTTAGATTGTCCATTCAATTCAAATATGGATCATTGAGCTACTACAAGCAAATAGCATCATACGGTCCAATTCAAATGAAATTCCAAATGTGTTTATCCTAAATATGATGACAAAAGCAAAAATGTGTATGTGTATGAATAAAGTGGATGATTATAAAGTTTGAACATGCCCGTATGTGTATATCTCTAGGTTTGATATATGAATTTGAAATCACGAAATCCCGGCTTAAAAAATGTACCTCCGTTTAAATGAATTACAAAAGCTAATAATGGAGTCGAATTCCAAAATTCCAATCTTAGGTTTGTAATTCTAGTACATCAAGGTATATCACGCATGTTCAAAAGTATCGTTATCTCATAGTAAAAACTGTGAAACAAATTGATCAACCATGAGTGCACAATATCTCAATTACACTAAAGTACCTCAAATATAGACACCTCACTCTTTATCTGACGTCAACCACCCCCCACCACACACACACACACAGAAGTCGTTCTCTCCCCCAAACACCAACACACGAGCACATTAACACACCTCTCTCTTGTAAAGTCCGGACCCCAACATAGGTCTCTATCACTTTGTCTCTCGAGCATGCACACATCTCTTCCCTCACTCTCTAGGTCTCCCTCTATCTCTCTTTCCCAAGCACACACACTATGTAGAGTGTATATTTCCCATACACACAAAACGTCGCCCCCAAACGTCTATCTCCCTAGTTATGTGGTTCTCGCGCACTCACCTCACACACCACCCCCACTAGAAACAAGCACACTTTGTCTCCTTGTGCACCACTCTCCTCTTTCTATATCTCCCACATGCGGACCCGCCCCAGCTCCTTCCCTGTATACATATATGTCGTGACTCTTTGCATAGATCCCTAATGTATAATCGTTCTCGATTTCGCACATTGTTCTCTACACCATCTATTCTAGCTCTCTCATGAAGTCCCTATCACACACATGATGACTCGCTTCCCTTGCGTCTCTGTTCATAGGCCAATTTCGGACAACATCAACATTGTCTCCCTATCTATACGCCATTTATGGACACAAACGACCCCTCTCGCCCTTCTCTTCCTCTCTCTCTCTCTCTCTCTCTCTCTCTCTCTGGCGCTAGCTCTCTCTTTCTCTCGCTCTCACACCCCTCTCCCCCACACACACTCGATGTCTCTTCCAAATAGTCTGCTCCCCCCGCCCGCACCCGTGCTATCTCGCTACTACACATGTCACACCATTCCCCCTTCCCTTATACTAGGTTTACATCATCAGTGGTCTCTCTACTCCACATACACTCTCTCCCTCTCACGCACAAACGCGTGCACAAACACACACAGACACGCACAAACACCCATTTACCTGGATCCTCATCTCTCGTCATGTCTGCATGTGTATCTCACACACTCACTCTCTAATTATGTATATGTGTCTCCACGTTACACAACACAAGGCCCCATGTACATGTCTCTCTCTATCCTCCACACACATAGACACAAAGAATCTGTTATCATTGCCTCAGTCTCTAACATATCACACACGCACTCTCTCTCTCTTTCTCTCTCTCTCTCTCTCTCTCTCTCTCTCTCGCAAACACGCTCAATAAGGGTTTCCCCGTGAATAACTTACCGTCTATTCATGAACAGTCGTGGCAGTACGGCGAACACGAGACGTGAAAAAGAATAAATCTACACGTGCTTAGACCACCTAGTATGACTACTAGGACTAGAGCAAGCCAAAAAGCGCGCCGTCGTCACCCCCTCCTTGTCGGCGACGGGAAAATCTTTGTTTTACACACTCGAGAAGTCATTGTGCTAAGGCCCCACATGCCGAGGTGTTGAATAGAATGTAGATGCTAGTTTACGGAAGCAAGTATCGATAATACGTTCGTATCTCTATACTTATATTTCTTCTCTTATAAAAAACCGAGTTGGTGATGATGGTATGTGTGCCATCTTGCAATATAGACTGTCCGATCTATATTTGACGGATGGAAATTAAACTAAAAGATACCCGCACCCCTCTCCACATTTGCAGACAAGGCCTTCCCTCGTTCATCCTTATCTCCAACAAACCTCGTTGTTGAGGAATTAAGAAAGGAAGCCTCTGGAATAAACTGGCCTGGTGGCCACTGCCGGCGTCATCAATCCCCATGCCTCCGCTCAGTTCGACCACCAACCACCACCACACCCCACTCCTCTTCACCTTATCTCATATTTCTCAAGATATCATTAGTTTTTACACATGGGATTACTCCCGCAAGGGTCAATTACAACAAGTGTTTTATAAAAAAAAATGCATCTTGATGTTCCGTGCAATGCACGGATCTTGCTAGTACTCCTACACAAGACTAAGTTGGTGATGCTGGTGTGTCTGCCATCCGTCGTTTCTGACCATTAGATCTACATCTAACGATTGTGAGGTAAGTTGTTGCCTTTTCTCACCAACATCCCACTTGTCTACCAATTTGCAGAAAAACCCATAATTAGTATCTTGAAACCAACCACATCCCTCCCTGACCTCACCAAAACAGCCCAAGGAATATATTCTAATTGAAACATAATATATCTCTAGTGACATATGTATATCAAAATTAGAGTGTTTTGTACCAAGTTTGTGAATAAGTATTATTCTAATTATGATTTGTTGCAACAGACATGAACATTGCTAGTATTTCCAACCATGCATTTCTTTTCCTAGTATTCCATAGTTTCGAGTTTTCCATCAAGATATTAGTCACTCATGGTTGATATTTACTTTCAATCATGTACACATATGCACTATGTAACTAGCCTTGCTTATTGGCTTCCAAAGCTTAACTTTCACTCCTACTTACAATATGTAGAGTATTTAACAAAAAACTACCACTTTCAACCAGCCCTAGGAGGAATCTATTGTACAGAAAATAGCAAAAACATACCCAAAATTTCTTAATCCACGCCAAAAACTACCTAGTACTCCTACCGATTAGGTTCGTTTAAACCCATTTATGACAGGGTTGGCCCACATGTCCATGCTGACGAGGCAGCTTAAACCAACACATTTTGTTTGAGCGTTGACACGAGGGACCCACATCTGACCTTCTATCGTGTTATTCCCCCTCAAATCATTATTTTTCCTGAACATTACTTCAAACAGTACTGATGCGTGTTCGTCGGTGGCGCCGGTGATGAGCGAGTTGGCCACCGCTCCGCCGGACGGGCCGTACGCCGCGCTGGCCTCCGCACGGGTTGGAAGGTAGGCCCGAGCGTGACTCACGAGTGAGCAAGCCGCCGTGCTGGCCTTCGCTCGAGCCAAATGGCTGGCCTTAGCGCGGCGCGCGCGAGCAAGCCGCCGCGCTGTCTTGCCAATCTAGCTAGCAAACCTTGCAGACAAGCATCTGGACGGAGCTATCTTGGCTAGCTAGCGGCCGCGAGCACCGGACGGAGTTGGCATCCGGGCTGCCGCAACATGGGCTCCGCACCACCGGCGGTTTTGACCTCGCCTTCTGCCGGCGGCGGTAGCTGTGTCCCATGGCCGAGGATGACTAGGTGGACGGTCCGTAGGTAGGAGGTCACTCAAGGATTTTTGTTGGTAAGAGCATGTACAATGGTTGATAAGGTAGTCTTATCTTAAGTCTGCCACATATGCAAGTGGTAGTAGTTTCTTGGCATCTTAGTGGGTTCTTGCATTATTAGAGCAAGTACAATAGAGCTGAGTCAGTGGGCTATAAGAAATAAACTACTACTACATGTTGGCTATAAGATGGGCTGTAGATGACATGGCACTGGCTTATAGCCAGCAGCTGGCTATACTATTAACCATGCTCTTAGGGGTTTCTTGTAAGGAACAATGTACGTACTACTAGCGACAAAAGGCGATTCTAGGTTGCCTTGTACTCCAACGAGTACTACTAGTGGTCGCGGGAGTGTATACCTCGTTTTGTGGGTTCGATCCCGGCCGAATGCACGACGGCCTTTTAAAAAAAATAGTACTACTACACTTTGCTGCGAGCCAATATTTTACACGGGTAGTTTGAGTTTTGAAGTCAAACGGACGTGCGGCCCCACAATTTGGGTGCACTGGACAGCCTAGCCACGTGAACGGGTTTTCCTTCCCAGCATCCCGTGGCTCGCGTGCTTGCCCTAGCCGCACCTTGCTTGCAGCTTCCAGCTAGTAGCATATTTAAACTAGCGCCTCCCAATTAAGCCCGAGGAGCCGGAAAAGCCTGGTGGGGCATTGGGAACTGTGCAATATGGCTCTGTACGTAAAGTGCTCTACTACTACTCTATAGCTTGTGGCGTTGCATGCATGGACTTCACTCCATTATCGGCTCTACTATAAAAGAAATTCCTCTTGCCGTGTTTTTTTTGAAACAGAGGCAAAAGCTTTGCTTCATCTCATTCATAAAGAAGGAACTACTAACAAAGTTCGACGAGATCCATTACACCTCCACAAATGGAAGCGAAAACCCTAGTCTCGCTGTATCAAATAACTCAAATGTTCTGCCCCCGCAGTAACTGTCGCTGATAAACAGGCTGCTAGTGTGTGCGTGAGAGGAGCGGCTGAGTAGGCCAGCTACGTGAGAGGAGCGGCTGAATAGAGCACCGAGAGTACCCACTAGGCCACTACGCAGGTGTACTTCCCCTGCATTGATAGTACAACGATGGTTCTAGAGAACAGTAGTACCCTCCACTTCCAACTGTAGCTCCTTGGCCCTGAGATTCAAGAGTTCAAAACTAGTGCACTATACTAGACTAGACTAGAAGTACAGTACATCGCACTACTAGTTGAGAAAAGTAGTACTAGTACTGCTACAGTACGAGTACGTACTCCTCCATCACATAATGTAAGGCGTTTTTTGACACTAGTTGGCGTGTACAAAAAATGGCAAAAACATACCCAAAATTTCTTAATCGACGCCAAAAACTACTACCTAGTGCCAAAAATTTCTTACTAGTGCTATTATTTACAGTATAATGCAATCCCATAACGTTCCATAATCCCTTTCTTTAAAAAAATCACTTCTGGAGAGAAGATTGCTATCTCCACGCGAGCTTATCATAGGCTAGAGCCACCGCATGCAATCATGTGAGAGAGAGGGAGACATCCATGCAGCATGCAGAGAGAGGAGAACGCGGGCGGACAGCCAATGGGCTGCATGGGGCATTTATAGCTGCTAACTCCTCCCATCCATGCGCTAGGGGTATTTCCATCCAGAAAGCATGCCGCGAGCCCCTGCCTTGGTATCCGGGTCTTCTCTTGTGCGTAGAGTAAAAAGAATCGGAGGGAGTACGAGTAGTAAATAATAGCCTCACCCCTTCGCTGAGGAACGATCTACAGTTGGAAGGGACGAGGCCCCGCGGTTACTACGCTCTTATCTCCTCCTCGCCAGTTCCCCTCCCCTGAAGAGAAGGTAGTTCGTCGCTGCTCCCATGGATTCGCCAGGCGGTTCTCCTCCTCGTCGGGGCTGGGAGACATTGGACGACGATCCTGTGGGAGAAATCGCACGCCGCTCCGACGTCCTCACCGCCGCAAGACTCGGTGCTTCCTGCACCAACTTTTTCAAGACACTGCTTAAACAGGCCATGCTTGTTGGTCTTCCATGCATCCTCGAGGAGAAGGTTCTTCTATGGGACAATCTTTCGAACAGTCCACCGCTCCCTGGCCATGGTTGCATGTTGACTCCGCTAGAGTTGCCGACGTTGAGAGGTAGTCGGATTTTGTTCGATGAGCAGGGCAGTAATGGAGTTTGATCATGTAGTACATAGTTATTCCATTTCCATCCCGTAATTTCTCCACTGCCCACCGTCTTATATATAGGTCTGGGTCGGTGCCAACGAAGATTGGCTTGCATACCTCCGGCCGGATACCACCATCTTTTTGCACAACATCCACAGCAGTGCGGCCGTTCCGGTAGACCCCTTCTCCACCATTGGGATCGGCCTTCCGGACTGGCTGGGCAAGAATACGTATGATGATGCCTACATGAGATTGAAGAAGATAGCAATTGCGGACCTGCCGACAAAGTGACGCGGCTACGACGATTACTATCTCATCGCGGTGTTCGACATAAGGATTGCCATCAATGCAGGAGGCAGTAACGGCAGAGGCTGGCGCATGTTGGCGGCGGCAGATTTGTACCCCTACACGTTCGAAGACGCCGTGCGCCATCTAGGCCGCATCTTTGCGGTGACAAGCCAGGGGACTTGTTTCATCTGGTTGACATCCTACAGTACGGGAGATTACAAACGGAATGCACAAACCATCATTTGCATCCCTAACGGTACTCCATTATTTTGCAGGGACCAGTCATCCCCCGATCAAAATAAGATCGCCGATCCTGGATGTGCATTTGCATCCGCGATTCGGTCTAACCTGGAACCTTGTAGCTGACTTTGGCATATTGGGATCAACTATCTTAGCAGTCGTTACCCATGGTACCACTGATGTGCTACATGGTCACATAATCTACCACGATCGGACCGTCACCATCTACCCAGGTATTCCATTTTTTAACCCTCTTGCCTTCTCTTTCATTGTTGTACTAGTAGTATACTTTGAAGTACTAGTAGGAGTACTTTTTACCTCGGAGGACGCGTATACTAGCTAGGCCTTTGAAGACTTGAACCCACTAGCTGCCACCATTTTTTTCCATGTCTTACTATCTCATCCATGTAGCCAAGAGTGGCTATATATAATAAGCCGGTTATTTTACTTCCTCTATACCAGAGTAGTACTATTTGCTGCACAGTATTACTGACCGCCACATTTGAGCACAACATTATTATGCATGGACCTTGACTATGTACGTCACCATGTGTCCAGATCTGGGATGCCGCGTGTACCAGATGAACGACGCCGAGTTTGACCCCCATGATGCTACGTGGGTGCCGAGGAACACTCTTGGAGAGTACTCGCTTTTCATCGGGGATAGCTACCCCATTGTGAAGCGGATGCCACCTTCCGTGCACGACACGGAAGGCCTGCCGTTCATGAAGCGTGGTTGTATCTTCAGTGCGCACCGTCGGATGAACGACATGCTAGGACACGCTATCCCTGATTTATGCCGCTTCAGCTTGGATGAGTCTCCATCGTGTGGAACCGGACTAGCAAGCTGCGACAATGATTCCCATTGCCCATCGCTATGGATCGTGCCATCCATGAAGAACACCTGGAACTGGAACCTGGAGGAGGACATGTAGCCCATCTATAACGTGTAAGTGGAGTATGGTAATTGTGAACGGTAGCGCTGTGAATATATGTAGACTAGTCATGCACAAATTTATCACATGAGTTGGAGATGAACTTGTGTGGCATACTGGCATTTGTCCTTTAGAATTTATTACTACTAAATGTGTTATGTGTATGTGCAACTTGTGTGGTTGTTGCACGGGCTCCAACACGCTCTTTGAGAAAAAAGGTGGCACAGCTTTGGGTATACGTGACATGGTGGCATCATACAGTAGCATCGTTCGCTATAGTTGTACTAGCACACTCCTACTAGGACGACAACTCCTATAAAACCTTGCGCTTGGCTCTTTGCCTCTTAGGGAGGTTCAACAGTTCGTACTCGTGTGAACCTTGCACTTGGCTCTTCGCCTCTTCGGAAGGTCCAACAATGATGATACTACAGTACAATATGTTTCTGGAAATATGACACCGATTGAACTGCTGCACGTCCACCGCGAGGGCGAGGGCGAGGGAGAGGGAGAGGGAGAGGGCGCTGTAGTCAAAACCCTCTCCTCGTCCTGCGAACCACCGCGCGCGTGGGCGAGGGAGAGGCATAGTAAGCAAGCTTCTCCTCGTTCGACGAGTTGACGGGACACATCAAAGTAGTACTAGTAGTAGTCCATGCTGCGTCCTTTCCGATTAATATGGCTTAATTTGAAACAAGAAAAATACATTGGCGGTCAACATATGTAACAGTACGCTCTTTACGGTCACTATATATAGTTTTGCGGCCATTATGCGATCACTAGCTCATCGTAGAGCACCGTATTTCACCCTACTGACCGGCCACATAGTCCATGTGGCACTTTGTTGACTGGTTAAATTGTCACCTGGTTTCTAGGTCCCACCTGTCAGTTGGCAGAGCAAAGAAATCAGTTAAACAAAACTTTACGCAGGCGCGACACGAGTCCAACCCTTGCGCGCGAACCGCCCTGGCTGTGTATGTGAGTGCATGCACGTGTCCTCCCTCGGTCTTCCAACAAAGAGTGTACTACATGATGTACATCTACACTTCCAATGTGTTTAGCCTTTAATCTAAATCGATATTGATTGACTAATGCACCAACTTGTGTTGTAGGTATAGGCTACATGTCTATCCTTAATTATAGCATGCAACGGCCTTCATTTAATCTTCTTATCTCAATGGTCGCATGCACACATAAGTCTGCTACTTTTGGGCGTTAATTATGCCCTGGTCAATGTGTAAATCTCTAAATGTACAGTCTTTCACGGACGTAGGGAGTAGGTTGAGCACTTGAGCGTGAGTGTGTGTGTTGTGTCGTGTGCTGTGTGCCGCATGGGTGCGTGAGTGTTGCGTGCGTCCATGTGTACGTGTGAGTGTTGCATGTTGCATGCATGCATGCATGCATGGGGCTTACTCCCTCCCATTGACATGCTCATATTTCAAGCTTCCTCTGTTCCCTCCATATGGTGATACTCCCTCTGTTCCCGAATAGTACGGAGTAAAAGCCTCCCTCTGTTCCCAAATACGGAGTATTCATCTTTCTACAGATTTCAACAAGTGACTAGGTACGGAGCAAAATGAGTGAAGTGAGCGTAGAGGCATAGGGATACTGTAGAAAGGAAGTCCTCGCGATCCATTTATTCCCCATCTCGGTCAGAGAGAACTATTCAACTAGTCTCTTCTTCTTCCTCCTCTCTTCTTCTTCCTCCTCTCTTCCCCATCGTCGGCCACACACCATTTACCCCCTCTCACTGCTCGCCCGCCCGCGCCATCTTCCTTGGTAGCTCACGCGTACCATATCCCCCCTGCTCACTGCTCGGCCACACGAGGAGAAGCTTCTTCACTCGCCCGAATCCACTTCCCCGCTGGCTCGCAGGCACCGAAAACCCCAATGGCAGAACCGACTGACACGCAGAGCCGCGATTGGAATTCCCTCCCCGATGTTCTCTTGGAGCAGATCTATAGTCGTATGGACCTACTCAGCACCGTCCGTCTGGCCGCATGCTCGGTGTCTTTGTACCATCTACTCATCTGCAACCGGCCGGCTCTTTTCAAGACACCCTGCTTGCTGATGCCCGATCCTCCTAGGTGGCCCAGACACCGACTTGACGATCCTACGGAGGTTGTCGTGGTTCCCCTCGACATGCTACCACTACCCGTCCACCTGTCCTTCATGTGCGGCCACTACTGGGCGGGCATGAAGGCCAACTGGATCGTCCGCATCCACCACACCGGTAGTCCGTGGCGTCTCGTGGATATCTACACCCAGCGAGAGATCACCTTCCATCATTGGATACCGCCGCCATCGAGCCTCGCGGCCCGCCGGACATTCCTGCCTACTACGCACGAGACGCGTCAAGCTTTTGGCTCGACCTCTGTTTGGAGAAAGTTGTAATCTGCGAAGTGCCCACACCATCAGAAGACTACATGGATTACAAGCTCATTGCCTTGTTCAACAAGGGATTAGTCTATCTAGAATCCGGTCGCCATACATGGTTATGGCTCATCATCAATCCTGTTGAGGAAACATTTCTGTCTGATGCTATAGTGCATGATGGCATCGTTTACGCGGTCGATGCACAGATTGGCCACCTATATTGGTGGAATCTATCGTCATGTAATTGTTCTATCTCATCTCTTCTTTACCTTATGAATACGACTGCCTGTTCATTTGTTACAAATTTAGAATGCATAGCATGTCTATAACCACATCATTGCTATATGTTCCTCTCATTTCCTAGATTTTCATGACCACACATGCTATTGTTAGAGTTGATATGAGAACAATTGGCATCTAATGATTGTTAGAATACATATTATGAGCATAACATCATGATTGCTATATGTTACTCTCATTTACAAGATTTTTATAACAACGCATGTTATTGCTTAGAGTTGATATGAGAACAGTAGTAGTAAGTGTTATGGTAGAATATGAGTAGGCGCTGTCATAGCTGTTTTCCTCTCATTGTTACATGATGTTTGAACCATGACATATTGCTAGAATATGAAAGCCATTGGCTTATTTTTTTAACTTGGGTATGATTATGACCACAGCATTGCAATTCTCTGTCTATGATATGTGTCACTATTATAATAATCTTAATTCCACACATACTCTGAACATGATTGTTTATTTTTGTCCTTTTGGTCTCCAATTTGAATTGTTGCAGCAGACGCAAATGCGCTGGCCTTCATGATTCCAGGACCTGGAATCCAACCAGCCGATGGGTGGTGGTTTATCGCTCGTTTAGCTGACGGCGGTCATTTGATGCTCATTCGCACGTACCAAATTGACCAAACCATTACATCAAACCACATGTAGTACAATGCATGGGGCATTCGTGACATTGATTGCTATGGCTGCTTCGTGTTCGAGAAAGATCCCAGCTTCGTTGGGCCAGGCGTATTCAACTGGAGGCGGGTTTACAGCCTCGGCAACCACTCCTTGTTCCTCGGGCTCAATTATCCGATCATCCAACCAATCATCAATCATATCACCGGCGATGATTACTGTGCTATGCAACTTCCATTCGCGAGGGGGGGGGCTGTTGACACATCATACCATGGGTTTCATGAATCACCATATCTAGAGATTCGTCGACACAGCTTGTTGCCAGATAATCTTCAGTGTGTGAAAGGCATCAAGATTCCATGCGATGGATGAATTTTGCAAACCCGACATGCGGCGATGTGGTTCATGCCAACAACAAATATGCACAACTTGATTCATGCTGATATCTAGACTGAGCCATGTATTCTGCTGCTGTAGCACGACCCTCTTTTGTTGGATATTATGTACTGTTGTTAGTTTGAAGCATATATATATTTCCTACAAGCAGTGGTAGTTACCACCACTTGCGTTTTGTATGTTGTATGTAGTATCTGACGAAACCGAGAGTATGTACGTGTAGTATGTAGTATATAACAATGATTAGGTAGTATATATACTAATTTTTAGGTAGTATATACCTTGTTTTGAGTATGCTCTTTTTTACGTACAAATATGTACGTATTTCACAAATATAACAAAAACTATGGGCTCATATGCAATTTTTTCATGTAACTTGCTTCGAAATATCTTAGATATAGTATATGAACATATTTAAAATAATAAAATAGTATATATAGTACCACATGGTAGTATATGAGACATGTGGGGTAACTACCCCTAGGTGGTAGGATGGATTTTCCCTATATATACATACATACATACATAAACACTATTCTGATCACGGGATCAGAATAATATTCTGATCACAACCTGACCTGCCTCGCTAGTAGTACGTTGAACTTCCCTGTGAACTAGGTTGAACTTCCGCCAACATTGCCCAAATGGGGCTTGTGATATACCGTTGGAAAGCTATGAACATCAGTATAATGACCCAATTTAATTTTTTGGCAAAATATAAGCGGTTTAAGAGCAGTTTTGAAAATCGTTTTTTCTTCACACAAAAAATGTGAATCATATTTTCGATCACATTTCTAAACCGTTTATCGGAATGAGGCATATAATATGGCGTTGGAAAGCTGCTACAAAACCGCTCCTTCCACATATTGAAAGTTTTCTCTAATTCCCTATGGTTAAAGAGTAATTGAAAAAACTTATAATTTCATAAACCGAACAGCTGAGTTAGTTTTTTCGATGTCATTTCTAAACGGCTAATCCAATGGAGGCATATGATATGGCGTTGGAAAGCTTATGAAAATGCGCTACTTTTTCATCTGGAAAGTTGTTTTCTAATTTTGAATGGTTTAAGAGTAATTTGGAAAATGGTCCAAGTCCTACCGAGTTCGTATTTTCAAGCTAATTTTTTAACCGTGCGTCCAAATGCAGCAAATGATATGGCGTTGGAAAGCTTGAACAAATGCGAAACTTTTTGGTATGTATTGTTTCTCCTAATTCTTTACAATTTTAAGTCAGTTTCAAAAATGGCGAAAAACGTATTTTCACCGTAATTTCTACAAACTTTATCAGAATTGGGCAAATAATATACCATTGAAAAGCTACGGAAAATGCGAAACTTTTTCATGTTGATGGCTTTCTCTGATTCCTAGCCGTTTTCAAGTAATTTCGAAAACAGTAGGATCGTTCGTTCTGCCTCTATCGCGAAACAGATTCTTCGAAAATGCACTGCGTGAAGAACCTAAACTTCTCGGTGCGTGCTCCTGAACTTCACTCTGTTTTTCACGTGATTTTTTTGCTAATAGATCTTCATCCACTGCTCGTAGCTCTCCATCCACTCACGGGAATTGAGCGGGTTATATACCAATGGAAAGCTGCTGTAAACACGCAACTTTCCCGTATTAATCATTTTTTCATACTCGCGACGATTTTAAAAGTTTTTCATTTGAAATTCATTTTCTGTAGTAGTTGAACTTCCTGCTATTTTCACATTGAACTTCTATGACGTATTTTCGTTTGTAATTTTCTCATCCGTTCGTCAATGTTACACAAATGATATTTCTTTTGTACAAACCTCTCTCACAATTTTTTTAACTTTCTCCGACAGAGGACTTGAATTTACACAAATAATATTCCTGCCATTTTGAGGTAAATTAGAAAAATAGCGAGATCATGATTTCTACGTTCATCGCGAACGGAAATGCACTGCGGGAAGTAGTAGAACTTCTGGGGCATGTCTGTTTGAACTTCACTTTTTTTTGACGTGCTATTTTTTGCACTGCATGAAGTAGTTGAACTTCTGGGGCATGTCTGTTTGAACTTCACTCTGTTTCACTTTATTGTATTTTTCTTATATGAAACACACACCATGTAGTACGTGAACTTTCGGTTGTTATCATGTTGAACTTCTCTCTGCTTTGAGAGATTTATTTTAAAACACAAAAAACAACATATTTTTTTATGTATTTTGGACATCTAAATACACGGTGAACCTCTCTCACAAGAATTTTTGAACTTTTCCTCGCTAAGCACTTGAACTTCTAGCAACCATTTTTTTCATTTATGAGTTGTTTTTAAAAGTGCAAAAAATGGCATTGTGTTTTTTATTTTTTGAACGGGTAAATCCTAGGTTTTAATAAACTACGAACTTCTCTGTTGTTTCAATTTGAACTTCAACTTTTTATATTTTTGAGTAAAGAATTGTATTGGATTTTTATATGGAAAAACTCGAACTTGGAAATACAAGGTGAACCTCTCTCGCAAGAATTTTTGAACTTCCCCGGACAGAGCACTTGAACTTCTTTCAACAAACCTTTTAAGCTTTTATTTTTCTATACTTTTTATTCTCATTTGAAATGCATTCCTTGCAGTACTTGAACTTCCCACTGTTTTCACTATGAACTTCTGTCATATTTTTGTGTATACATCGAATTACACGCAATTGAAGGTCGGGCATCAATTTTTGCCATTTTAACACATGTAATTGGAGGTCGGATGTCCCGCAATATAAATTCTGAACCACGCATGAAGGAGCACGTGCACTTCTAGCAACAAATCTGAGTTTTTTATATACTTCAAACTTCTATGTTATTTTAATTTGAACTTCTTAGCCTTACTCTTAGAAATAAATATGT
The DNA here is from genome assembly GCF_056163025.1 of Triticum urartu. Classification (NCBI taxonomy): domain Eukaryota; kingdom Viridiplantae; phylum Streptophyta; class Magnoliopsida; order Poales; family Poaceae; genus Triticum; species Triticum urartu. The sequence continues at coordinate 194,350,161 of NC_141877.1, read as the reverse complement.
TTTTAAATAAGCATCAAACATTTTTTTTAAATTGCACTTTACAATTTTATCTTTCTTAGAGACGGTAATAATTTGAGTTTCCCGTATACGTCAACTTCTCATTTATTTTAATTTGAACTTTATCATTTTATTTTGCAAAACTTTTAATCCTAGTTTTTTTAATAAACATCGAACCACGTCGTTATTTTATTTTGAACTTCTGTTTTTTTTAAACGAGAAAATAATTTGAAACTTTAGTTTTCCTTTTTTTAATTTCAATTTGTTCATTTTATTATTTTGTAACGAGAAAACATCCAAGTTTTTTAACCTTCGGACTTCTCTTTTCTTTTACATTGAACTTCTTAGAAAAATATGGTTTTAAATAAGCCAATAATTTTCCAGGTCTTTATATTTGAACTTCATGGTTTTTTGACCTTCTTGGTTATTTTAGATTAATCTTCTAGCATTTTCAAATTTTGAACTTCCATGTTTTTTTGACCTTCTCGGATATTTCAAGTTTTCTAGTTTTTTTTTTCTGAAAATCTATTTTTAGAAACTTTTTTGAACTACTCTGTTATTTGAGTTGGCCTTCTCTCTTATTTTTAGAAATGAGGAAAATCTAACTTTTAAATAAATTGGTTATTTTTTAGAAACGAGAAAAATCAAAAAAATTAATGAGCATCGAACTACTCTGTTATTTTTAATTTGACCTTGGTTTTATCATTTAGAAATAGGGAAAATCTATTTCTTTATATAGATATCGAACTAATGTGTTATTTAAATTTGAAGTTCTTAGTTTTGTATTTTATAGACGAAAAAATGGATTACTATTAAATTTACGTTTTCACATTGTAAATATTGTTTCCATATGTTTCAACCAAAAATAACTAAGCTTCTGCATTTAAACTCGTCATATGAGCAAACGCCGAAAATAACACAATCATCTTTTTCCATGATTTTTGTGAGCTTTACTGTTGTTTTATTTTTTAGTGAACTTTACTGTTGTTTTAGTTTCTATCTTTTTAGTACAAATTGAACTGCACAAGTTCGCATGGTGAACTTCTGTATTTTTAATAAACACAACAAATTTCTACAAACAATTCTTTATACAAATACCCAACATTTGATAAATGTCATTTTTTGGGGCTCACACAGCAACTCACGCCCACACAACAGAAACTAAACTGCTCCAATGTGCGCGCCACGAGATTCTATCATCCTCGCTGATGGGGGACAGGGAGCGACGACGGGAGCCCGCACGGGGGACTTCTGTTGATGTGATCGTGGGAGGCATAGACTACATGGACCGGAGAAGGGATTTTGCAGGGCGCCCTTCGGCACTGGCGCTGGGGCAACTGGGATGGTGGCAGCACAGGTAGGGGATGGGGCGGGGGTGATGCAGTAGTAGGGACAGATGGCTCGCCGGTCGACAAGATCATCGAAGTTGTGCTCGGGGGATGGAGGAGGAACAAGAGGGAGCAAGGCGTCATCGGCGCAGCGTGGTCGAGGACGGAGGGGCTCACCCGAGAAGCACCACCTCTCACGCGTGAGAAACGGCGGATCCAGTTTGCTGGGCTCGGCAGCAGTCGCAGGCCAACCCGCCGGTGATGCGGAGCAGTCCACTGCGACGGTTGGGCGCAGTCCGCGGTGACCATAACGCCCGCAGAGGTCATCCCTGGACAAGTCCGGTCGGGATCCCGCCGGATCCATGCGCATCGGCGCTCACGGAGGGCGGCAGTTGCCGTGGCGGCGCGCGGGATGGTGGTGGTGTGATGTTGGTGGTGAAGAGGTCGCGCTGGGCGGTGGAGACGCCTACGCGCAGGGTGCTGGCGGGGTCCGGGGCCGCGCCGGCGAATTGGGATTGGGGTTTCCTGGGGCGGCGGCGCCTACAATTGCTGGGGCGGCAGCGGCGGCGAGCGGGGTCAGGGGCGGGGGGGGGGGGGTGTTCGGCGTTGGCGGTGTGCGGGGTCGGGGCGTAGGCGGCGATGGAGGGGTCGGGGGCGGCGATGCAAGGGGTCAGGGGCGGCGGCGGATTAGTCGGTGTCCAGGGGAGGGCGAGAGGTGCGGGAGGTGGGGGATGATTTGTCGGGATTTTTTTACGTGATCTCAGGAACAGCAAATCGCCCCTATATAGCGCTCCGTGATCCAAATAGTTATTCTAATCCTGGGATTAGAATAGTGCCACTCTATATATATATATATCGGTTAGGCTTCAAGTGCATACTTGTTAGTTAAACCTATGTATAAATTGTGACACTAAATACGACTAGTAAGTAGTACAGTAGCAGTACTAGTATACGTCGGTCAAATTATTCATCATGTCCACACATTGAATTGACGTGACAACACGCTGCGCGTGAGGTGACACAAGAATCCCGGCGGCGTGTTCGGGTATTCTGGACTTCAGATTTGGAGTACCACTTATCTGTCGAAATCTTTCATCATTCACTTAAAACAGTCGATTGATCATACATTGAGTACCATATAACTGGAATTACCGATGCAAGTCGAAGAAGGATTGGCCCGTGCTGCTGGTTGGTGTCAAGTTCGATCCCACAGATCAGGAGCTGATCGAGCACCTTGAGGCCAAAGTGAGTGCTGATAGCATGAGATTTCAGTCTCTCATAGATTTGTTCATACCAACCATCGACAGCGAGCACGTCATATGTTACACCCAACCTGAGAAACTTCCAGGTAAGACACCGATCGACCGTCTACTTGCACAAACATATTCCTTTGTTTATAGCTCTATTTTTCTTTTTAGACGCAGACCTGGTGAAGCAATTACAATTTGACAGTTAATAAAAAGTGAAACAAGTGACTGCAACATGCCAAAGATGTTATGAAAATGCCAACTAGGTACACTAAAACCTGTATTCCACAATACCGCAGGTATCACACTGAGTGGCCTAAGGAAGCATTTCTTCCAGCACAATTCCAGGGCGTTCAAAAGGGGCGCGTGGACGCATCGCAAGATATAGTCGGAGTGCGGCATGCACGCGATGTGGCACAAGACCGGCAATACCTTGCCAGTGATGGTCAACGGCCGGCAGACGGGCAGCAAAAAAGGTTCTGGTGCTGCACACCAACAAGAACTTCGACCAGCAGAGGACCAACTGGGTGATGCACCAGTACCACCTCGGGGACCTGGAGCAAGAGAAGGAGCGGGAGCTGGTCCTCTGCAAGATTTTCTACCAGACGAACACTAGGGCCAGGAGTAAAAAGATTATAAGTTAGTTTGGTATTGGTAGTTGTACTACCTTGTCGTCCGCAAGTTGGTATTGTTGTTAATGATCTTTTGGTATGAACTTGCATTTGCTTCCAACCATCATGCCGAGGGTCGACGTGGATATAAAGCTGAATCATTTGTTTCGAAACGAATTTTCAGGCACCTAATTTTTATTTGATGGGTAGCATAAGCACCCGCCGTTCGAATTCCCAGTTTTCCAATTTTTTTGAAACAAGTGCATGCACTTATTATCACGATAAAAAAACAATATTCATGCTGCATCCCAGTTATCAGTCTGTACTTGTAGAATTCTCTTGTTTATTGAGCATGTATATTGTTTTTTCAGGTCGAGCAAGTTTCAACTGGGCTATAGATTGCCCAGGGTTGTTTTGTTTTTAACAGGCCCAGCCCATGACGACAACGGGGCACAAAGATCCAGCAGGTATCTACTGGCCTCTGGCCCGCCAGCGTTAGTTATATTTTGTCTTACAACATCCGCAGGCAGTTTTTTTACTAAATCAAACACACAGCCCAGTTCTATTTTCCTCTTGAAACGCATGTCCTACATCCATTTTCTAATCTGTACCTATAGTTTTACTAGTTCATATACATGTATCATTATATTGAAAACACATAAAATTCCCTTTTCATATTTACATCCTTATTTTTGTTGTTTTTTTCCCACCCAGCGCTGATTTTTTACCACTGGTTTTCCCTTAAACCAACTAAATTATCCCACGTCTTATTTGCTTACAAAAACAAAATGATTTTTTTGGCAAATCAGTAAGTTCTTAAAATATTTTTTATCATTTCGGGATTACAACAGTTCGGACTCCACCGAAATATGCAAAATAAGGTTGGACTTTTTGACCATGGTCCTGGGCAGAAAATGGGCTGTAATAAATTACTTAAGAATTAGCAAATGGGCTGCAAATTATAAAAAATAGCAAATGGTCTTTATGTTGTCTGCCACAGATTTGGAGGCTGACTTGTGGGCCAACTAAGTTCATGCGTACACAAGGTTTCTCAAAAAAGAAACTTAGTCAACAATCGACTCTACCAGCGTCAGACCGTTAGATGTCAATCTAACTGCAATCGTGCTTCTTCAGTCTCTGATCTTCCCGCCCCAGCTGCCCAAACTAGCACCGTCAGAACCGCCTGCTCCCGTCTCCCGTGGCCGGCAGTGCTGCCGGGAAGGCCTCACAGCCCCATCATACTCGCATCCCTGGCCTGTCTATCCCTCTACTCACCCACACCTCCTGTTATTTTCCGGCGACGGCAGCCGAACCAGTCAACCCTCGTACTCTCCTGAAAGTGCGTTATATCGACTAGAGGGGGGGTGAATAGGCAATTTTTATGAAAGTCTTCAAAACATGAAAGTTTTGAAGACGAACGATAGAAATAAACTTATTACCATGCAGCGGAAGGTAGACTACACTAGGAAAACCATAGTCAAGTATTCAATGAAGTGAGAGCACAATGACTAATAGCAGCAATGTAGTAGAGATCAGGTAGGAAGATATTGTGAAGCCACACAGAACACGCAGTCACTCAGTGAAGACAAAAGATAGTGCAAACATACAATGACTTCACAAGGAGTAACAGTAAGTAAAGGGAAGGGAAAGATGAAACCAGTGACTCGTTGAAGACAATGATTTGTTGGACCAGTTCCAGTTGCTGTGACAACTGTACGTCTGGTTAGGGCGGCTAGGTATTTAAACCTTAGGACACACAGTCCCGGACACCCAGTCCTGAACACGCAGCTCAAGACACCCAGTCCTCACCGTATTCCCCTTGAGCTAAGGTCACACAGACCTCGCCCAATCAAACTGGTAAGTCTTCAAGGTAGACTCCCAAACCTTCACAGACTTCGTTCACCTGTAATCCACAATGTCTCTTGGATGCTCAGAACGCGACGCCTAACCGGCTGGAGGATGCATAGTCCTCAAGTGTAATAAGTCTTCAGATCACACAGACAAGAAGACTTAAGTGATGCCTAATTCTCTTTGGCTCTGGGTGGTTAGGGCTTTATCCTCGCAAGGAATTCTCTCTCAAAGGCTTCGAGGTGGGTTGCTCTCAAATGACAAAAGTCGTACTCTGAATCTGAGCAGCCCACCGTTTATGGTTGTAGGGGGTGGGCTATTTATAGCCACTAGGCAACCCGACCTGATTTGTCCGAAATGACCCTGGGTCACTAAGGAACTGACACATGTTCCAACGGTCAGATTTCAAACTCACACGGCAACTTTACTTGGGCTACAAGCAAAGCTGACTTTTCCGACTCTGGACAAGATTCGCTCTCAAAGTCATCACTCGAAGACATAGGTTTTGTTTAAGCATCACTTCAGTCATTCTGACTGGTTCTCTTGGACCCCACTTAACAGTACGGTGGTTCCTATGACTCAACACAGAAGAAAAAGAACTACGAAAGATCTAAGTCTTCGGGCTCCATAGGCTTCATGCGGTGTCTTCTCTTGTCATAGTCTTCAATGTGAATATCTTCATATACCACCTTTGACTTCAATGTCTTCATACATTTTTAGGGGTCATCTCTGGTAGGAAAACCGAATCAATGAGGGACTTCTACCTGTGTTATCCTGCAATTCTCACAAACACATTAGTCCCTCAACTAGGTTTGTCGTCAATACTCCAAAACCAACTAGGGGTAGCACTAGATGCACTTACAATCTCCCCCTTTTTGGTGATTGATGACAAACTAGTTGAAGTTTTCAACGGGGAATATAATATGTGAAATTGTAAATGATAAGGAATTGTCTTCATAAGTTGCAAGGGCTCCCCCTAAAGATGTGCATATAAGTAATTTGCTTTTGGAATGCAAATGCACATGGCAGGTTGTGCTTGTGGAGATCCACTTCAACTTATGATGACAATCCACTATGCATGTGAAAGTATGTGAAGATAATGACATGCATAATGGAAAATGGACGTCTGCAAAATGATCTAAGTGCGGAATTTATCGTCGCACATGCGGAATTTATCATCGCAACACAAGGTGGCAAATAAGTAGCAGACGACCATCGAGTTTAAGTGTTACAACTCAAAGAACCAAATGTATCAAAACGAGAGTTGTAAGCACGAAGCAAAATATAAAGAACCCGCCCATATGGACCCGCTTGAAGACTATCAAACTCATATGCTTCTCCCCCTTTTGTCAGTAAGGACCAAAAAGGTTCAAAGACATAGAGCATCTACTCGTTCCCATGAAGAGTAGGTGAAGCAGCAGGGTCGTCAGTGGTGTTCGGCGATGCAGAAGAGGGAGGTGGCGATGAAGTAGCATCGTCTTCATCCTCGATCACTCTGGCATTCATAGTTGCAGCAGAGGAAGAGAACTCAGAGTCTTCAAGGGATGGAGTTCGTCGCAGCACTGCCCTTCGAGGAGGTATGGAGTCAAACTTGAATCGCTCAGAGAAGCCATCCTCTTGAAGATCATTTTCAGAACATAGTAGCGTCAGCCCTTTCCATGTGCGTCGAGAGGTTTCATGAGCAACAAAGGCATTCTTGGTGGCAAGATTGCGAATGCGATTAACATCCACCAAGAGGCTTTGCATTTGACGCTTCAGCCAGTCATGATGCCTATCTTGTTTCTGATGAAGAGCCACCAGAAGCTCTCGGTCATTGAGAACACGAGTGCGCTTCTTGGGTTGTTGGGCAATGGTGCTATCAGTGGCTTCAGTTAGAGTAGGATGCGGTGCACGTGTAGTGCCAGCCAAAGGATACACACGAGTTACGGCTTCAACGCCTTCAACGTTCTGAGGAAAAATTTGATGCTCTGCATTCTGAAGACTTAGAGGTTCCTTGGCAGGCTCAGGATAGATGGCTTCAATAGACATATCCACATCAGGCAAAAAGATCCGATGATTGCGGGCAGAGGGCTGATATGAGATAGCAGAGTGAAGTTTGATCAGCCGCATCACCCAAGGGGCGTAGAACTTCAAACCAAACAGATCAGAGCCAGATGCAGCAAGTTGGCGAATGAAGAAATCCTGTGTATTGAAGCATTTTCCATGAAGAATATAGAAGACCAAAGTCTTCATTGCACCTTCCAGCTTGGCATGGGGAGAATGCCCTTTGATTGGCCAGAGAGTTCGCCTTATGATGTGATAAATGGTCCTTGGCAGATACTCAAGGTCTTCAACGAAGAACTCCGTGGGATAAGCAGCATCTTGGGGCAATGGCTTCATCATACTGAGCATCTGACTCATATTAGGTTCAGTCTTCTGAAAGATGCTCTCAACAGCTTCACTATGAAGCTGACAGCCATGCTCGTAGAGATCGCCAGGAGTGGGCAAACCAGTGAGCTCAATGATGTCAAAGGCTTTGGCTTCGTGATGAACGTTTCCTATCATCCACTCCAGGACCCAAGTCTTCGGATCTCTGTTATACCCGCGGATGTGAAGTGTGGCATAGAATTGGAGCGGCAACTCTTCATTCCAATGCTCTTGGTCAGTGACGAACGGCAGTAGTCCAACCTCTTTGAAGCAATCCAAAGCTTCTTCCAGACAGGGCAAACCAGCTATTGCTTCAATGTCAAGGTGCTTGTGTGGGAAGATGCGACCTTGGTTGTAAAGAACGTATGAGTAATAGCTTCGCTGCGGATAGCTCCAGAACCGATCAGATGATATTCTTTCCCTTGAGTAGGGGTTCCTAGAGCTATAGAAGAATGTGTTGTCTGCTCTGAAGCTATTGATATTGAAGGAGCCAGGTGCTGATGCAGGACCTGGGCAATCTTGGGATTGGCTTCTGTACCTGAGGCCTGTGCTCAACATGATAGTCGAACTGGGGATCGGCAGCAGACGCAGGAACAGAAGCAGTGGGATCAGTGGCTTCGCTGACTTCTGGTGCTTTTGTTGGTGAGGGCTTCTCATTAGCTTCAGCCATGACAGCGTCAAGATTTTCAACCTCCACTTGACGAGCAGGAGGGTCGGTCACGATCACATTCTCCTGGAGAACCGCTTCTTGGTGGGACAGGGGAGTGGCAACTTGTGGGACTTCTTCTTCAGCGGCTGATGCAGCCGGATTGTCTTCAGCAGTTTTATCTTCAGTCGTAGAGACTTGAGGCCTTGAAGCTTTGCGAAGCCTGCGCAATGCGGGTGACGCCTGTGGAGTTGGTGTTGGCTGGGCCTCAAAGTCTTCTTCCTCTTGTGGGCGACCGCCCATGAAGCATCCTGTGCAATTGGCGTCAGTGGACGACCAATGCTGATGAGTTCGCTGTGCGTTAGCACAGGCGATGATACCTGTTGGTGCTCTAGCTGAGGAAGGGTTGCATCATCTTCAACATGGTCATGGTGACCAATGTCTTCAGCAGTGATGGATCAGCTGCTCGAAAGTCTTCAGCTTCATGAGCCTCTGTGAAAGCAGGCTCATGGACAGTCAGTTGACGTTCTTGTGGATCAGCATCGGGGTGAACCATGGAAATGGGTTCAACAATCAAGGGCTCTGTGGGAGCAGCCCGTTCCTTCTTGGTATTTCTTTTCTTCTTGGCGGGGGCAGTAGCAGAGGCTTCAGGATGTTTTCTCTTCCTTGCTTCAGCCTCTGCAGTCCTGGTCTTCTTCAGTTCTGAAGCGGTTGACCTGGCCTTTGGCTTCGGGCCAGTCATGCTAGTTGGGAAGACAAGGGGATCTGCTTCCTGCCTTGGTGCTTCAGGTTCAGCCATAGCGGGCTTCTTCTTCTTCTTGGCACCCATCCTGGGGTCGATGCCAGGATGCCCAAGGGCCTTGCGCTTCTCAGCCTCATTGTAGGCTTGCACACACCTATCAGCCAGGACCTTCATGCGCTCATGAGAACCCTAAGCTTCTGCACGTTTCTTTAGAAAGGCTTCCTTGAGCTTGTGCAGCATAATCTTGAAGTTCTTCATGTCTTGCACGCTGAGCTTGGCCATATGCTTCTTGAACTGAGATTTCTCAAAGTCAATCTTCTGCTTCAGTTCAACAATGCGCTGGGCGATGGCTAACTCTGAAGCAATGGTGCCATGGAAGGCGACACTGAGGCCAATGGGTAGTTGGAGATCTTCGAAGCTGATGTTTGGCGTGTCAAACCACTGATCAATGAAGTTGTGGATGATTGTTACATCAAAGAGTGGCAGATCATTGAAGATTTCTGCTTCTTCTTTGCTCTTGATGAGTTGCTCAAGAGCTTCATCTACAAGATCTTCATCACTTGATAGATCAATGGCATCATTGCGCAGAGTGGCAGCAGCAGTTAGCTCTTGGCCGGTGTGTGGCAGAGGCATCTTGACCTTCTAGGGCTTGGAGATGCGTGACAAATCTTCAGACTGCACACTGTCTTCAGGAGGTGCAGTTGCTAGTGGCTTCGCCCGTGAGATTTTTGGTGAAAGGGCAGGCTTTGAAGCTTTAGGCTTCTTCAACTTCTTTGGCTTCGGCGCTGCAGGCGCTTCATCTGATTCAGCGTCAGCTGTAGGCTCATTCACGGCTATCCCTTGAACCAAGATATGGGTGATGAGATCTTCAAGGTTGTAGAAAGGACCGACGACATTGGGTTCTGCATCCCGTGTGCCGTCAGCCCTTGGAGCAGAAGGACCAGGGTTGAAGTCTAGTCCCAATGTCTTCTTGTTCTGCTTCGCTGATTTCTGGGCAAACTGAAAGTTGCGCTTGAACAGAATGTCATCACGACACCATAGCAGTGATGATGGGTCAGCATCCGCAGGCTGTGGTCCACGGACCATGCAGGGATAGAAGCCTTGTTCAATGGCTTCATCTCTGGTCCTGGGTTGATGATTTTTGTAGAGGATGTCTCCCCATGGTCGCTTGATGGCATTCTTTTCAGCATATTCCTTTGTCACAAATCTATACTTGAACCACTGTTCTTCCCAATAGCGTCGAATCCATTGGATTCGTGTTTTGCGCTGATTGTAATCCTCTTCAGGATCTGTCTTGTACAGTTCTGAGAGGTCATCTGGCAAATCTCTTGATGTTTCTCCACGACGCTTTCTACCACCCTTCCTTGCTGATTTCTCTGAAGCCATGAACTTTAAACTGAAAGGCTTCAATACGTTCAAAGGCTTCAAGGGCTTTTGCTTGCTGGACAGACATGAACTGGCTTCGGGAGAATCTATATGATGCTGTAAGAATTCTGCAAATGAATGCAGACTATGAGAACCAAGGGATTCTCCCACGGACATGTACCTGTGACAGCATTAAGGTGCGAGGGAAGGGGAGGAGGTCATATGCATTCTCAGAAGATTTTGAATATAAATCAGTTTAGAAGACATTGACCTCATCGTGCGAAGACATTCACTCATAGATAAGGAGTTGGTTCCAGATTTGTACAAATCCAGAGATCAGTACAAGTGACGAATCTAACTACTTTGTGAAGCATAAGTGAATATACTAGGCATGTTATGAGATGCAGTATGAGAGAGATCCAACTTGTGTGAATAGAAACTACTTGTGGTAGAAAGTGACAAAGCCATAGGATCAACGGGGCCGTAAAAAGGAAGTTTTATTTACCACACTAAGAACTGCTAGACGGAGTAGAAGAGGAGGCCGAGTAGTTCGATCTTCCGTGCCCTAACTTGGCGACAGAGGACACCTACGGCGACGGCGGAGAGGACGATGTCCACGGTCGGCGTGAAGACAGCGTCGGAGAGGTTGCGGCAGCAAAGCGCTTCGTCGCTGGCGTCGTCGAGGGCTAGCGGTGGCGCTAGGGTTCGTGCGAGAGTGGAAGAAGAGATAATGACCGCTGTGAAGTGTGTATTTATAGGTACAGGGGCGGCACTGTGTTATTACACAGGTGCCCTTGGCGATTCGCATCTGAGGAACACATGGCCATCATGCAGAATTTTGGGGTTTGTTCCACGTCCCACGCACACCTGGATTGTCTGGTGGTCGTTCCTACTTCTCCGGGTTTCATGTGGAGGAATGAGCATTGAAAACGGACTTAAGGTTTGTCTCTGTATCTTATGCTAACAAGGACGCAGAGAAGACATTCGACAGTTTCAATAGAATGCATATGATTTGGAGAGATAGAGTTTGAGATAGAAAGCACAGAGAGGTTAGGGTCCAATCACATTCACTTAGTTCAAAAGATTCAACAAGAAGATATAGCTATAAGTGAATGCTGTAGAGGACAGAACACTAGTATATATGTATATAATCAACATAGTGAAGATAATCATGAAAACATGTTGAGATTGAAGCCAAACCAAATGTGAAGACATAGCAAGGTAACGCCATGAGTGAAACACTTCAAATAGAACATTTGGTGGTGGCGTTACCCACCGTATAGGAAGTATTAGACCCAGACACGGCGCACAATTATCGTGGCGCTCCGAAGTCAAATTCCACATTAATGTATTCACACTTAGAATGTATGTCTTCATTGATTGAAGATATACTTTACTTTGTGTGTTTCACACTTAGGATGTGTGCCTGATCACAGGACATTTGAGGATTCCAGGATATTTAGCTCACACCGTAACTTGCAAAATCTCCTCTCATCCAAGGGCTTGGTGAAGATATCTGCCAATTGCTCTTCAGTGTTGACGTGTATGATATCAATATCTTCCTTCACAACATGATCTCTGAGAAAGTGATGACGAATTTCAATGTGCTTTGTCTTCGAGTGCTGAACTGGGTTGTTGGCAATCTTGATGGCGCTTTCGTTGTCGCAGTAGAGTGGCACTTGCTTCAGATGAATGCCATAGTCCTTGAGTGTTTGCTTCATCCACAGAAGCTGAGCACAGCAAGATCCAGCAGCAATGTATTCAGATTCAGTAGTGGAGAGAGATACATAGTTCTGCTTCTTAGAAGACCAACATACAAGTGATCGTCCCAGAAAGTGACATGTGAAATGATGTAGACTTGCGATCCACTTTGTCACCAGCATAATCAGCATCCGAGAATCCAACCAGATCAAACTCTGTGCCCTTTGGGTACCATAATCCTAGAGTTGGGGTGTGAGCTAAATATCGAAGAATTCGCTTCATAGCTAAGTGATGCGACTCCTTTGGTGCCGCTTGAAATCGAGCACACATGCAAACACTAAGCATAATATCTGGCCAAGATGCACATAGATAGAGCAAAGAACCAATCATGGAGCGGTATACCTTTTGATCGAACTCTTTACCATTGTCATCAGGACCCAGATGATGCTTGGCTGGCATTGGCGTCTTGAAGCCTTTGCAGTCTTGCATACCGAACTTCTTCAGGCAATCTTTGAGATACTTCTCTTGAGATATGAAGATGCCGTTGCATTGCTGTCGTATTTGAAGACCGAGAAAGAACTTCAGCTCTCCCGTCATAGACATTTGATATTGCTCTTGCATCATATATCCAAACTCTTCACTGTACTTCTGATTGGTGCAGCCGAAGATAATGTCATCCACATATATTTGGCACACAAACAGTTCACCATCATATGTCTTCGTGAAGAGAGTGGGGTCGAGGGAACCAGGTATGAAGCCTTTGCTCTTCAGGAAGTATTTGAGTGTGTCATACCAGGTCCGAGGGGCTTGTTTGAGGCCATACAGTGCCTTGTTGAGCTTGTATACCATGTCAGGATGTTTTGGATCTTCAAAGCCAGGTGGTGGTGCAACATACACTTCTTCAATCTTGCCATTGAGAAAGGCGCTCTTCACATCCATTTGATAAAGAAGTATGTTGTGATGATTTGCATAGGCCAGCAGTATGCGTATGGCTTCAAGTCTAGCCACAGGAGCAAATGTTTCATCGAAGTCAATGCCTTCCACTTGAGTATATCCTTGAGCAACGAGATGAGCTTTGTTTCTGACAACTTGACCATGCTCATCTTGTTTGTTGCGGTATATCCATTTTGTGACTATTATGTTGTGCTTCCGAGGATCGAGACACTTAACCAGTTCCCATACATTATTCAGCTCAAACTGTTGAAGATCTTCTTGCATAGCTTCAATCCATTCAGGTTCCATGAAGGCTTCTTCAACTTTCTTGGGTTCTGTTATTGAGACGAATGCGAAGTGCCCATAGAAATTTGCTAGCTGAGTTGCCCTTGAACGAGTGAGTGGACCGGGTGCATTGATGCTATCAATTATTCTTTCAATCTACACTTCGTTGGCAACATGAGGATGTACAGGGCGAAGATTTTGCTCTTGCTGATCATTGTCATTGTTAGAGGGAATGTCTTCAGGCTGAGCATTGTCTTCAGGTTGATCAGGTGCTGAGATGATAAGTTCTTCTTCAGGATGAGCTTCAGAAGGTATAATTTCTCTAGTTTCCATTAGCTTGATTGATTCACTGGATGGAACTTCATCTAGCACATTTGGCAGGTGCTCTCTTTGTGAACCGTTGGTCTCATCGAACCGCACATCCACTGTTTCAACCACTTTATAATGAAAGAGATTGAAGACTCTGTAGGAGTGCGAATCCTTTCCATATCTAAGCATAAACCCTCATGTGCTTTTGGTGCAAACTTTGAGGGGTGATGTGGGTCCTTGATCCAGCACCTGGCGCCAAATACTCTGAAGTAACTGACATTTGGCTTCTTGCCAGTAAGGAGCTCATAAGATGTCTTGTTCAGAAGCTTGTGAAGATAAACACGATTGATTGTATGGCATGCAGTATCAATGGCTTCAGGCCAGAATTTTCTTGGAGTCTTGTATTCATCTAGCATCGTTCTGGCCATCTCAATGAGTGTTCTGTTCTTGCGTTCGACGACGCCATTCTGCTGTGGCGTGTACGGGGCTGAGAATTCATGTGTGATGCCCAAGGTATCAAGATATGTATCAAGGCCAGTGTTCTTGAATTCAGTGCCATTATCACTTCTGATGTGCTTTATCTTGGCGCCATAGTTGTTCATTGCTCGATTGGCGAAGCGTCTGAAGACATCCTGCACTTCAGTCTTGTAAAGGATTATGTGCACCCAAGTATATCTAGAATAATCATCAACAATGACAAAGCCATAGTGACAAGCAGTAGTAGTAAGAGTTGAGTAATGAGTGGGACCGAAAAGATCCATGTGAAGCAGTTCGAAGGGTCGAGTAGTAGACATGATTGTCTTTGAGGGATGTTTGACCCTCGTCATCTTTCCTGCTTCACAGGCACCGCATAAATGATCTTTCTTGAACTTGACGCCCTCGATGCCTATGGCATGCTTCTTCTTTGCAAGGGTGTGGAGGTTCCTCATGCCAGCATGCCCAAGCCTCCGATGCCAGAGCCAGCATTCTGAAGCTTTTGCTAGAAGACATACGGCAAGCTGTGGTCCTGCTGAGAAATCTACCACGTACAAATCGTCTTTTCGATACCCTTCAAATATTAGAGACTTGTCAGATTCCATTAGAACAAGGCAACGATATTTTCCAAATATTACGATCATGTTTAAATCGCAAAGCATTGAGACAGACATTAAGTTGAAGCCAAGGGATTCAACAAGCATGACTTTATCCATGTGTTGATCCCTTGAGATTGCAACTCTACCTAGACCCAATACCTTACTTTTACCAGTGTCAGCAAATGTGATGTGGCTCTTGTCGGATGGACGTAAGGTTGAGTCCATAAGAAGGCTTCTTTTGCCAGTCATGTGATTTGTACACCCACTATCAATAATCCATTCTGTAGACGCTGGTGTCGTACCCTATAGTGCAGTTAGGGGGATAGGCTTCACGAAGAGAATTGTGAAGCAAAAACATTTGACGAACCAGTGGGTTATGAAAGCTTAGATCCAAATTAGGACTGATAGGGAGAGTAGCAAGCAATTCAGGAACGAAGTACATAGTAAGACCATTCGGGCATTTGATCTTGCGCCCTACAAGATGTTTAAGGTCCCCAGCAATAGCGTTAGAAGATTTTGGTTTTCTGCTGGAGACCTTTCCCTGCAAAAGAGAGTTAAGCCTTCTTAACCACCCACATCTTCAAGGGTGGCTTAGAAGCGATAAGTCTAAGTGCAGCGTCTGAAAACTTTGGCTTTGGAGCCCTAACAAAAAGTCTTGCAGGCGGACAATAATAGTCATAAGAATAAGCAGAATAGTTTTTGGTCTTATGAACATGGCGGTTCGATGAACCGCACTCATATTCATAGGCCTGAGTATGGTTTCCCTGCAAAACATTTGCGTTAGTGCGACTCAGGTGAGTCCTCTGTCTGTATGAAGCCTTTGGGCCGTATGAAGCCTGTGGTCTGTGGTTTGTCTTCTTCATCTGTGGTCTCATGATGACATTCACAGGAAGATTTTCCAAACACCTTTTGGGCACCCAGATCTTCTTCATAGGCGGTCCATTCCTGTAGTTAGTACCAATGTACCTGGCAAACACTTCACCATTCTGATTCTTAAACGGTTTATAGTTTGCATCAAAGGATTCATCAATGACAATGGGGTTAGCACAAGTGAAGCCAGATAGATTGGATGGATCAGCCGAAGGTTCCTTTGCAGCAACCCATGTGGTTTTGGGATACTGCTCGGGTTTCCAGTAAGAGCCATCAGCATTCATTTTCCTTATGAACCCGACACCCTCTTTCCTCGGGTTTCGGTTCAGAATCTGCCTTTTGAGGACATCACATAGTGTCTGATGTCCTTTAAGACTTTTGTACATCCCTGTTTCAAGCAATGTCTTCAACCTAGCTTTCTCATCAGCAATAGCAGTGGTATCCTCAGCAGAGGGGTTAGTTACCACATCAACAACTGAAGATATTGCAATAGTAGCAGCAGTAGAACATTCAGCAACAGAAGTAGCATTATCACTCTCAATGCATTTAAGACATGGTGGTTCAAATCCTTCCTGAGCGGAACTGATCTGTTCGGCGCGAAGTGACTCATTTTCCTTTTGAAGATCTTCATGAGCCGCTCTCAATTTCTCAAGATCTTGCTTCCTTTGAAGATAATCATAGGAAAGCTTTTCATAAGTTGTTGAGTGCGTTTCATGACGACTTTCAAGTTCCTCATACTTAACATGAAGATTTTTTATGTCTTCAATTAAGGACTCAGATCGAGTCATTTCAGCGCCCAACAGATCATCGCTTTTGTCTAACAGTTTTTGAATATGTTCCATGGCTTTCTGTTGTTCAGTTGCAATTTTAGCAAGTGTTTTGTAGCTGGGTCTTGAATCACAATCAGAGTCATCATCACTAGATGTTTGATAGTGAGTAGTGCGTGTGTTTACCTTGGCACCGTGTGCCATGAAGCAGTAGGTAGGAGCAGAGTAGTCCTTGTTGTTTGCATCGGTGTCGGTGGTGAAGTCATTGTCTTCAGTATTGAAGATGGACTTGGCAACGTATGCTGTAGCCAGACTTGCAATGCCAGAATCGGACTCCTCCTCAGACTCCACCTCCGCCTCCTTAGAAGCGGACTCCTCCTCTGAATCCATTTCCTTGCCAACAAACGCACGTGCCTTGCTAGATGAGCTCTTCTTGTGTGATGAAGACTTTGAGGAAGACTTGGAAGAAGACTTTGAGTATTTCTTCTTCTTCTTGTCGTCAGAGTCATATTCCTTGCTCTTCTTCTTCTTTCTGTTCTCATTGTCCCACTGCGGACACTCAGAGATGAAGTGGCTAGTTTTCTTGCACTTGTGGCATGTTTTCTTCTTGTAGTCATGAGCAGAAGCTTCATCATTCCTTGAGCTTGATCGTGAAGACTTTCTAAAGCCTTTCTTCTTGGTGAATTTTTGGAACTTCTTCACAAGCATAGCAAGTTCCTTTCCAATGTCTTCAGGATCATCAGAACTGCTGTCAGATTCTTCTTCAGATGAGGAGACATCTTTTGCCTTCAAGGCACGAGTTCGCCCATAGTTTGGACCGTAGATATCTCTTTTCTCAGAAAGCTAAAACTCATGTGTGTTGAGCCTCTCAAGTATGTCGGATGGATCGAGTGTCTTGAAATCAGGTTGTTCTTGAATCATCAGGGCTAGGGTGTCAAACGAACTGTCAAGTGATCTCACTAGTGTCTTGACGACTTCATGCTTGCTGATCTCAGTAGCGCCGAGGGCTTGAAGCTCATTTGTGATGTTAGTGAGTCGGTCAAATGTGAGCTGGACATTCTCATTGTCATTTCGCTTGAAGTGGTTGAAGAGGTTGCGAAGGACACTGATTCTCTGATCTCTCTGGGTTGAGACGCCTTCATTGACCTTGGAGAGCCAGTCCCAGACCAGCTTAGATGTTTCCAACTCACTCACACGGCCATACTGTCCTTTGGTCAGATGACCACAGATGATATTCTTGGCAGTAGAGTCCAGTTGAACGAACTTCTTGACATCAGCAGCAGTGACACCTTCTCCAGCCTTGGGAACGCCGTTCTTGACGACATACCATAGGTCGACGTCAATGGCTTCAAGATGCATGCGCATCTTATTCTTCCAGTAGGGATATTCAGTTCCATCGAAGACGGGGCACGCAGCGGAGACTTTAATTATCCCTGCAGTCGACATAGCTAAAACTCCAGGTGGTTAAACCGAATCACACAGAACAAGGGAGCACCTCGCTCTGATACCAATTGAAAGTGCGTTATATCGACTAGAGGGGGGGTGAATAGGCGATTTTTATGAAAGTCTTCAAAATGTGAAAGTTTCGAAGACGAACGATAGAAATAAACTTATTACCATGCAGCAGAAGGTAGACTACACTAGGCAAACCATAGTCAAGTATTCAATGATGTGAGAGCACAATGACTAATAGCAGCAATGTAGTAGAGATCAGGTAGGAAGATATTGTGAAGCCACGCAGAACACGCAGTCACTCAGTGAAGACAAAAGATAGTGCAAACATACAATGACTTCACAAGGAGTAACAGTATGTAAAGGGAAGGGAAAGATGAAACCAGTGACTCGTTGAAGACAATGATTTGTTGGACCAGTTCCAGTTGCTGTGACAACTGTACGTTTGGTTAGGGCGGCTAGGTATTTAAACCTTAGGACACACAGTCCCGGACACCCAGTCCTGAACATGCAGTTCAGGACACCCAGTCCTCACTGTATTCCCCTTGAGCTAAGGTCTGAAAGTGCGTTATATCGACTAGAGGGGGGGTGAATAGGCGATTTTTATGAAAGTCTTCAAAACGTGAGAGTTGTGAAGACAAACAGTTAAGATCATGCCTATTACTATGCAGCGGAAGTTAGATTACACTAGGCCAGCCATGGTCATGTATTCAATAGAGTGAAAGCGCAATGACAAACAGCTTCAGTGTAATAAGGATCAGGTAGGAAGAAGTTATGAAGCCGAACAGATCATACATTCATGTTGTGAAGACAAAAGATAAAGCAAGCATGCAATGGCTTCACAAAGAATAACTGTAAGCGAAAGGAAGTGAAGATGAAACCAGTGACACGTTGAAGACAATGATTTGTTGGACCAGTTCCAGTTGCTGTGACAACTGTACGTCTGGTTGGAGCGGCTAGGTATTTAAACCAAAGGACACACAGTCCCGGACACCCAGTCAAGGACACTTAGTCCAAGACACCCAGTCCTCACCGTTTTCTCCTTGAGCTAAGGTCACACAGACCTCGCCCAATCACTCAGGTAAGTCTTCAAGGTAGACTCCCAAACCTTCACAGACTTCGTTCACTGACAATCCACAATTTCTCTTGGATTCTCAGAACACGATGCCTAACCGTCTGGAGGATGCACAGTCCTCAAGTGTAATAAGTCTTCAAATCACACAGACACGAAGACTTAAGTGATTCCCAATTTACTCTGGCTCTGGGTGGTTAGGGCTTTTCTCCTCACTGGGAATTTTTCTTTCAAAGGCTTCGAGGTGGGTTGCTCTCAAACGACAAAAGCCGTGCACTGAAATCTGAGCAGCCAACCGTTTATGGTTGTGGGGGGTGGACTATTTATAGCCACTTGGCAACCCGACCTGATCTGTCCGAAATAACCCTGGGTCACTAAGGAACTGACACGTGTACCAACGGTCGAATTTTAAACTCACACGGCAACTTTACTTGGGCGACAAGTAAAGCTGACTTGTCTGACTCTGGACAAGATTTTCTCTCAAAGTCTTCGCTCGAAGACATAGGATTTGAATTAGGCATCACTACAGTCATTCTGACTGGTTCTCTTCGACCCCACTTAACAGTACGGTGGTTCCTATGACACAACATGAATGAAATAAACCTACGAAGGATCTAGGTCTTCGAGTTCCAAAAGATTCATAGGGAGTCTTCTCATGTCATTGTCTTCAATATGAATATCTTCATAAACCACCATTGTCTTCAATGTCTTCGTACATTTTTAGGGGTCATCTCTGGTAGTAAAACCGAATCAATGAGGGATTTCTACCTGTGTTTTCCTGCAATTCTCAGAAACACATTAGTCCCTCAGCTAGGTTTGTCGTCAATACTCCGAAACCAACTAGGGGTGGCACTAGATGTACTTAAAATCTCCCCCTTTTTGGTGATTGATGACAAACTAGTTGAAGTTTTCAACGGGAAACATAATTTGTGAAATTGTAAAAGAATTGTCTTCATAACTTGCAAGGGCTCCCCCTGAAGATGTGCATATAAGTAATTTGCTTCTTGAATGCAAATGCACATGGCAGGTTGTACTTGT
The DNA here is from genome assembly GCF_056163025.1 of Triticum urartu. Classification (NCBI taxonomy): domain Eukaryota; kingdom Viridiplantae; phylum Streptophyta; class Magnoliopsida; order Poales; family Poaceae; genus Triticum; species Triticum urartu. The sequence goes on along the minus strand of NC_141877.1, from coordinate 194,330,471 downwards.
GGAGATCCACTTCAACTTATGACAATCCACTATGCATGTGAAAGTATATGAAGATAATGACATGCATAATGGAAAATGGACGTCTGCAGAATGAGATGAGTGCGAAATTTATCGCAAAACGGAGTGACAAACAGGTAGCAGACGACCATCAGGGCTAAGTGTTACAACTCAATGAAGCAAATGTAGCAAAAAACGGGAGTTGTAAGCACGAAGCAAAATGTAGCAAAATATGAAGGCACCCGCCCATAGTGACCCGCTTGAAGACTATAACCATCATATGCTTCTCCCCCTTTTGTCAGTGATGACCAAAAAGGTTTGAAGACATAGAGGTTTCTACGCGTTCCCAGGCGCAGCAGGGTCGGTGGAGTTGTTTGGCGGCGGTGCAGACGAGCTTGGTGCAGATTCGACGCGCGTTGAAGCAGGTGGAGATGATGTCGCATCGTCTTCTTCTTCAATAATCCGGGCAGACACGGTGGCAGCAGAAGAAGAGAACTCTGACTCTTCAAGTGATGGTGTGCTGCGCATCACCGCTCTTCTTGGAGGCGTGGAGTCAAATTTGAAGTGCTCTGTGAAGCCATCCTCATGCAGTTCAGCTTCAGGGCACATCATGGTGAGGCCCTTCCAAGTGCGGCGACAGGTCTCGTGTGTGACAAATGCATTCTTGGTTTCCATATTTCTGATGCGATTGACGTCTTGCATGATGCTTCTCATCTGCCTCTTGAGCCAGTCGTGATGCCTATCTTGCTTTTGGTGAAGAGCCACAAGAAGCTCTCTGTCATTGAGTGCACGAGCGTGCTTCTTGGGTCTCTTTGCAGCTGTGCTGTTGGTGGCTTCAGTTGATGCAGGGGCACGTGTGGTGCCAGCCATTGGATACACTCGGGAGAGAGCTTCAACACCTTCAATATTTTGAGTGAAGCTCTGGTGTTCTGCATTCTGAAGACTTAGTGGTTGGTTGGCCGGCTCGGGATATATTGCTTCAGCAGATGTGTCCACATCTGGCAAAAATATCCTATGATTGCGGGCTGAGGGTTGATAGGAGATTGCAGAGTGAAGCTTGATCAGCCTCATAACCCAAGGAGCATAAAACTTTAATCCAAACAGTTCTGAAGCAGACGCTGCAAATTGACGGATGAAGAGATCCTGTGTATTGAAGCATTTGCCGTGAAGAATGCAGAAGATGAGAGTCTTCATTGCACCATCAATCGTTGCATATCGAGAGTGACCCTTGACTGGCCAGAGAGTCTGCCTTATGATGTGATATATTGTTCTGGGCAGGTACTCTAAGTCTTCAACGAAGAACCTAGTTGGATAGGGTGCATTTGGAGGAAATGGCTTCATCATTGAGAGCATCTGACTCATATCTGGCTCAGGACGCTGAAATATGCTCTCAATTGCTTCAGCATGGAGTTGGCACCCTTCTTCAAAGAATTCGCCAGGAGTGGGAAGGCCGGTAAGCTCAATTAGGTCGAAAGCATTTGCTTCATGATGGATATTGCCTGTCATCCACTCCAGGATCCATGTCTTCGGATCTCTGTTATAGCCTTTGATATGCAAAGTGGCATAGAACTGGAGCAGAAGCTCTTCGTTCCAGTGCTCTTCGTCAGTGATAAATGGCAGCAAACCAGTTGCTTGAAGCAATCCAGTGCTTCTTCCAGACCAGGCAGACTTGCAACAGCTTCAACCTCAAGGCGCTTGTGAGGAAAGATGCGGCCTTGGTTGTAGAGGATGCATGAATAATAGCTGCGCTGTTGATGGCTCCAGAACCTATCTGATACAATCCGTTCCCTTGAATAAGGGTTCTTGGAGCGGTCGAAAAACGTGTTATCTGCCCTGAAGCCGTTGATGTTGAAGGAACCAGGAGCTGATGCAGGACCTGGGAACCTTGGTAGTCGTGGGATCGGCTTCTGGACCTGGGGCCTGTGCGCAATATGATAGTTGAATTGTGGTCCGGCAGCAGACTCAGGCACAAAATGTTCAGGAGCAGTAGCTTCGGTGTCTTCTGAATCTGTTGTTGGGGAGGGCTCCACACTTGCTTCGGCGTTGTTTGTGGCAGCCTCAACATTTTCAGCTTCAGGCACGTTCTCCTTGAGAACTGCTTCTTGTTGGTGCGGGGGAGTTGGAGCTTGTGGTATTTCTGCTTGCTCTTCGGCTGATGCAGCCGGAATGTCTTCAGCAGCCTGAGCCCTTGGCCCTTTGCGAAGCCTATGGAGTGTAGGCGCTGATGGAGTTGCAGTGGGTTGGGGCTCATCTTCCTCCTGTGGGCGATCTGCCCACGACGCATTTTGTGTGATTGGCGTCAATGGACGACCAATACTGATCTGTTCGCTTGTCTCAAGCTGAGGAAGGGTTGCATCACCTTGCACATTGTCTTGGAGACCAATGTCTTCAGCAGCGTAGGGTTCGTCTGCTGGAATGCCTTCAGTGTTGGGTTCATGCACAGTCAACTGACGATCTGTGTCAGGATAGCGGACGCAGAGGGGTTCAACTATCAGGGGCTCTGTGGGAGCAGCCCGAGATTTCTTGGTCTTGCGCTTCTTGATGATGGGTTCAGAAGGAGAGGCTTCAGAATGTTTTCTCTTCTTAGCTTTAGCCTCTGCAGTCCGTGTCTTCTTGTGCTGTGAGGCGGTTGATCGACTCTTTGGCTTCGAGCCAGTCATTGCAGCGGGGAAGACAATCGGAGCATCAGGTTCTGACCTTGGCGCTTCAGGTTCGGGCACAGCCGCCTTCTTTTTCTTCTTTGCGGCCATCCTGGGGTCAATGCCAGGACGCCCAAGTGCCTTGCGCTTTTCTGCCTCATTGTAGGCTTGCACGCAGCGATCAGCCAAAGTCTTCATGCGTTCTCGCGAGCCTTGAGCTTCGGCACGCGTCTTCAGGAAGTTTTCTTTCAGCTCGTGCAACATGATCTTGAAGTTCTTCACTTCTTGCACACTGAGCTTGGCCACGTGCTTCTTGAACCGAGCCTTTTCATGATCAATTTTCTGCTTCAGTTCTACAATTCGCTGGGCTATTGCAAGTTCTGAAGCGATTGCACCTTGAAAGGCAACGCTGAGGCCTATGGGTAGCTGCAGATCATTGAAGCTTATGTCTGGTGTGTCAAACCATTCATCGATGAAGTTGTGGATGATGGCGACATCAAACAGAGGCAGATTGTTGAAGATTTCAGCCTCCTCCTTGCTCTTGATGAGCTGCTCAAGAGCATCATCTCCAAGATCTTCATCGCTTGAGAGATCAATGGCTTCGCAGCGCAGAATGTCAGCAGCTGTGAGCTCTTTGCCTGTGTGTGACTGAGGCTTCTTGGCTTCTTGGGGCTTGGACACTCGTGATAAGCCTTCTGACTGCACACTGGCTTCAGGAGGTGCAGTTGCTAAAGGCTTCACTCTTGCGATCTTGGGAGAAGCGGCTGGCTTTGAAGCTTTTGGAGCTTTTGGCTTCTTCTGCTTTGGCTTAGGAGCAGCAGGGGCGTCATCTGACTCAGTATCTGCTGGAGGGTCATTCACAGCAGTCCCTTGGACTAGGATGCGAGTGATGAGGCCTGCAAGATTGGCATACGGCCCGATGATATTGGGATCGGCGTTGCGTGTGCCATCTGCCCTTGGTGAGGAGGGACCAGGGTTGAAGTCAAGCCCAAATTTCTTCTTGTTTATCTTTGCTGACTTTTGTGCAAACTGAAAGTTGCGCTTGAAGAGATTATCATCGCGGCACCAGAGAAGTGATGATGGATGTGCCTCAGCTGGCTGTGGTCCTCTCACCATGCATGGATAGAAGCCTTGAGCAATGGCTTCGTCTCTGGACCTGGGTACGAGATTTTTGTATAATACATCTCCCCACGGTCTCTTGATGGCGCACTTCTCCGCATATTCCTGAGTGACGAAGCGGTAGTGGAACCATTGCTCTGCCCAATATCTTCGAATCCATTGGATTCGTGTCTTGCACTGACCATAGCTTTCTTCAGGATCAGTTTTGTACATCTCTGCCAATTCATCAGGCAGATCTTTGGACGTTTCACCACGTCGCTGTCTGCCTCCCTTCCTTGCTGCTGTTTCTGAAGCCATGAATAACTTGGAAGGCTTCAAGTTGTTCAAAGGCTTCCTTTTGCAAGAACTGGCTTCAGGCGAGTTGATGTGATGCTGCAAGTACTCTGCAAATGAATGCAGACTATGAGAACCAAAGGATTCTCCCACGGACATGTACCTGTGACAGCATTAAGGTGCGAGGGAAGGGGAAGAGGTCATATGCATTCTCAGAAGATTTTGAAGATAAATCGGTTTAGAAGACATTGATCTCATTATGCGAAGACATTCACTTATAGATAAGAAGTTGGTTCCAGATTTGTACGAACCCATAGATCAGTACAAGTGAGGAATCTAACTACTTTATGAAGCACAAGTGAATATACTAGGCATGTTATGAGATGCAGCGAGAGATTTAACTGGTGTGAAGAGAAACTTCTTATGGCAGAAAGTGACTGAACTGTAGGATCAAAAGAGGCTGTAAAAAGAGGTTTTATTTACCACACTTGGAACTGCTAGACGAAGTGAGAGTTGAGGTCGAGCAGTTCGATCCTCCGTGCCCTAACTTGGCAACGGAAGACACCTACGGCGACGGCGGAGAGAGCGATGTCTGCTGTCGGCATGAAAACGGTGTCGGAGAGGTTGCGGCAGTGAAGCGCTTCGTCACCGGCGTCGTTGAGTGCTAGCGGTGGCGCTAGGGTTCGTGCGAGGGTGGAAGAAGGAGATAATGACCGCAGTGAATCGTGTATTTATAGGGATAGAGGCGGCACTGCGCTATTACGCAGGTACCCCTGGCGGTTCGCATTTGAGGCACGCGTGGCCAGTTAGAGGAAGATTGGGATTTGTTCCATGTCCCACGCACGCTTAAATTGTCGGGCGGTCGTTCCTTCTTCTCCAGATCTTATGTGGAGGAATGAGCATTAAAAACGGACTTTTATGGTTGTCACTATGTCTTCAACTGACAAGGACACAATGAAGACATTTGACAGTTTCAACAGAATGCATATGACTTGGAGAGATAGAGTTTGAGATAGAAAGCATAGAGAGGTTAGGGTCCGATCACATTCACTTAGTTCAAAAGATTCAACCAGGAAGACATAGCTATAAGTGAATGCTGTAGAGGACAGAACATCAGTACATATATATCCATATAATCAACGCAATGAAGATAATCATGAAGACATATTGAGAATGAAATCAAACCAATTGTGAAGACATTGAGAGGTAACGCCATGAGAGAAACACTTCAAAATGGAACGTTTGGTGGTGGCGTTACCCACCGTATAGGAAGTATTAGACCCAGACACGGCGCACAATTATCGTGGCGCTCCGAAGTCAAATTCCACATTAATGTATTCACACTTAGAATGTATGTCTTCATTGTTTGAAGATATACGCTACTTCTTGTGTTGCACATCTAAGTCATCAATATGCTTAAGTGTTAGGATGTGTGCCTGATCACAGGACATTTGAGGATTCCAAGATATTTAGCTCACATCGTAACTTGCAAAATCTCTTCTCATCCAAGGGCTTTGTGAAGATATCTGCCAATTGTTCTTCAGTGTTGACGTGTATGATATCAATGTCTTCCTTCACAACATGATCTCTGAGAAAGTGATGACGAATTTCAATGTGCTTTGTCTTCGAGTGCTGAACTGGGTTGTTGGCAATCTTGATGGCGCTTTCGTTGTCGCAGTAAAGTGGCACTTGCTTCAGATGAATGCCATAATCCTTGAGTGTTTGCTTCATCCACAGAAGCTGAGCGCAGCAAGATCCAGCAGCAATGTATTCAGATTCAGCAGTGGAGAGTGATACACAGTTCTGCTTCTTTGAAGACCAACATACAAGTGATCGTCCCAGAAAGTGACATGTGCCTGATGTAGACTTGCGATCAACTTTGTCACCAGCATAATCAGCATCCGAAAATCCAACTAAATCAAACTCTGAGCCCTTTGGATACCATAATCCTAGAGTTGGGGTGTGAGCCAAATATCGAAGAATTCGCTTCACAGCTAAGTGATGCGACTCCTTTGGTGTCGCTTGAAATCGAGCACACATGCAAACACTAAGCATGATATCTGGCCTAGATGCACATAAATAAAGCAAAGACCCAATCATGGAGCGGTATACCTTTTGATCGAACTCTTTACCATTGTCGTCGGGACCCAAATGATGCTTGGTTGGCATTGGTGTTGTGAAGCCTTTGCAGTCTTGCATACCGAACTTCTTCAGGCACTCTTTAAGATATTTCTCTTGAGATATGAAGATGCCGTTGCGTTGTTGCCGTATTTGAAGACCGAGAAAGAACTTCAGCTCCCCCATCATGGACATCTGATATTGCTCTTGCATCATGTATCCAAACTCTTCACTATACTTCTGATTGGTGCAGCCGAAGATAATGTCATCCACATATATTTGGCACACAAACAGTTCACCATCATATGTCTTCGTGAAAAGAGTGGGATCCAGGGAACCAGGTATGAAGCCTTTGCTTTTCAGAAAGTACTTGAGTGTATCATACCAGGCCCTAGGGGCTTGTTTGAGGCCATACAGTGCCTTGTTGAGCTTGTATACCATATCAGGATGTTTTGGATTTTCAAAGCCAGGTGGTTGTGCAACATACACTTCTTCTTCAATCTTGCCATTGAGAAAGGCACTTTTCACATCCATCTGATAGAGAAGTATGTTATGATGATTTGCATAGGCCAGCAGTATGCGTATGGCTTCAAGCCTAGCCACAGGAGCAAATGTTTCATCGAAGTCAATGCCCTCCACTTGAGTATATCCTTGAGCAACTAGACGAGCTTTGTTTCTGACAACTTGACCATGCTCATCTTGCTTGTTGCGGTATATCCATTTGGTGCCTATTATGTTGTGCTTCCGTGGATCAGGACGCTTAACCAGTTCCCATACATTATTCAGCTCAAACTGTTGAAGCTCTTCTTGCATAGCTTGAATCCATTCAGGTTCCATCAAGGTTTCTTCAACTTTCTTGGGTTCTGATATTGAGACGAATGCGAAATGCCCACAGAAGTTTGTTAGCTGAGTTGCCCTTGAACGAGTGAGTGGACCAGGTGCATTGATGCTGTCCAGTATTTTGTCAATTTGTACTTCATTTGCAACACGAGGGTGTGTGGGGCGAAGACTTTGCTCTTGCTGATCTATGTGGTCATTTGAAGGTATATCTTCAGGCTGAGCATTGTCTTCATGTGGATCAGGTGCTGAGATGATAAGTTCTTCTTCAGGTTGAGCTTCAGAAGGTACAATTTCTCCAGTTCCCATAAGCTTGATTGATTCATTTGCTGGAACTTCATCTAGCACATTTGGCAATTGCTCTCTTTGTGATCCATTGGTTTCATCAAATCGCACATCCACTGTTTCAATCACTTTGTAGTGGAAGAGATTGAAGACTCTATAGGAGTGCGAATCCTTTCCATATCCAAGCATGAAGCCTTCATGTGCTTTTGGTGCAAACTTTGAGGTGTGGTGTGGGTCCTTGATCCAGCATTTTGCGCCAAATACTCTGAAATAACTGACATTTGGCTTCTTGCCAGTTAGGAGTTCATAGGATGTCTTGTTCAGAAGCTTGTGAAGATAAACACGATTGATTGTATGGCATGCAGTATCAATGGCTTCAGTCCAGAATTTTCTTGGAGTCTTGTATTCATCTAGCATTGTTCTGGCCATCTCAATGAGTGTTCTGTTCTTGCGTTCGACGACGCCATTCTGTTGTGGCGTGTATGGAGCTGAGAATTCATGTGTGATGCCCAAGGTATCCAGATATGTATCAAGGCCAGTGTTCTTGAATTCAGTGCCATTGTCACTTCTGATGTGCTTTATCTTGGCGCCAAAATTGTTCATAGCTCGATTTGCGAAGCGTCTGAAGACATCCTGCACTTCAGTCTTGTAAAGGATTATGTGCACCCAAGTATATCTAGAATAATCATCAACAATTACGAAGCCATAGAGGCATGCAGAAGTAGTAAAAGTTGAGTAGTGAGTGGGACCAAAAAGATCCATGTGAAGCAGTTCGAAGGGTTGAGTAGTGGTCATGATTGTCTTCGAAGGATGTTTTGCCCTTGTCATCTTCCCTGCTTCACAGGCACCGCATAAGTGATCTTTCTTGAACTTGACGCCTTCGATGCCTATGACGTGTTTTTTCTTCGCAAGGGTGTGGAGGTTCCTCATGCCAGCATGCCCAAGCCTTCGATGCCAAAGCCAGCATTCTGAAGCTTTTGCAAGAAGACATACTGCAAGTTGTGGTCCTGCTGAGAAATCTACCACATACAAATCACCTTTCCTATACCCTTCAAACACTAGAGATTTGTCAGATTCCATTAGCACTAGGCAGCGATATTTGCCGAACATTACAATCATATTCAAATCGCAAAGCATTGAGACAGACATTAAGTTGAAGCCAAGGGATTCAACAAGCATGACTTTATCCATGTGTTGATCCTTTGAGATTGCAACTCTACCTAGACCCAATACCTTACTTTTACCAGTGTCAGCGAATGTAATGTGGCTCTTGTCGGATGGACGTAAAGTTGAGTCCATAAGAAGGCTTCTTCTGCCAGTCATGTGATTTGTACACCCACTATCAATAATCCATTCTAAAGACTTTGAAGTCGCTGGTATCGTACCCTTGGCACCACGTGCCATGAAGCAGTAGGTAGGAGTGGAGTCGTTCTTGTCATTTGCGTCGGTGTCGGTGATGCAGTCATTGTCTTCAGTATTGAAGATGGACTTGGCGACGTATGCTGTAGCCAGACTCGCAATGCCAGAATCAGACTCCTTCTCAGACTCCACCTCTGCCTCCTCAGATGCGGACTCCTCCTCTGAATCCATCTCCTTTCCAACAAACGCACGTGCCTTGCCAGATGAGCTCTTCTTGTGTGATGAAGAACTTGATGATGTTTTGGAAGAAGACTTTGAGTATTTCTTCTTCTTCTTGTCGTCAGAATCATATTCCTTGCTCTTCTTCTTCCTTCTGTTCTCATTGTCCCACTGTGGACACTCAGAGATGAAGTGTCCAGTTTTCTTGCACTTGTGACATGTTTTCTTCTTGTAGTCATGAGCAGAAGCTTCATCATTCCTTGAGCTTGATCGTGAAGATTTCCTGAAGCCTTTCTTCTTAGTGAATTTTTGAAACTTCTTCACTAGCATTGCAAGTTCTCTTCCAATGTCTTTAGGATCATCAGAACTGCAGTCAGATTCTTCTTCAGATGAGGAGACAGCTTTTGCCTTCAAGGCACGAGTTCGCCCATAGTTTGGGCCGTAGATATCTCTTTTATCAGAAAGTTGAAACTCATGTGTGTTGAGCCTCTCAAGTATGTCAGACGGATCGAGTGTCTTGAAATCAGGACATTCTTGAATCATCAGGGCCAGGATGTCAAACAAACTATCAAGTGATCTCAGCAGCGTCTTGACGATTTCATGTTTGGTGATCTCAGTGGCGCCGAGGGCTTGAAGCTCATTTGTGATGTCAGTGAGCCGGTCAAATGTGTGCTGGACATTCTCATTGTCATTTCGCTTGAAGCGGTTGAAGAGGTTGTGAAGAACACTGATTCTTTGATCTCTCTGGGTTGAGATGCCTTCATTGACCTTTGAGAGCCAGTCCCAGACTAGCTTGGATGTCTTCAAAGCACTCACACGGCCATACTGTCCTTTGGTCAGATGACCACATATGATATTCTTGGCAGAGGAGTCCAGTTGAGTGAACTTCTTGACATTAGCAGCAGTGACACCTTCTCCAGCCTTGGGAACGCCGTTCTCGACGACATACCATAGGTCGATGTCAATGGCTTCAAGATGCATGCGCATCTTATTCTTCCAGTAGGGATATTCAGTTCCATCGAAGACGGGGCAAGCAGGGGAGACTTTGATTATCCCTGCAGTCGACATAACTAAAACTCCAGGTGGTTAAACCGAATCACACAGAACAAGGGAGCACCTTGCTCTGATACCAATTGAAAGTGCGTTATATCGACTAGAGGGGGGTGAATAGGCGATTTTTATGGAAGTCTTCAAAACGTGAGAGTTGTGAAGACAAACAGTTAAGATCATGCCTATTACTATGCAGCGGAAGTTAGATTACACTAGGCCAGCCATGGTCATGTATTCAATAGAGTGAAAGCGCAATGACAAACAGCTTTAGTGTAATAAGGATCAGGTAGGAAGAAGTTATGAAGCCGAACAGATCATACATTCATGTTGTGAAGACAAAAGATAAAGCAAGCATGCAATGGCTTCACAAAGAATAACTGTAAGCGAAAGGAAGTGAAGATGAAACCAGTGACACGTTGAAGACAATGATTTGTTGGACCAGTTCCAGTTGCTGTGACAACTGTACGTCTGGTTGGAGCGGCTAGGTATTTAAACCAAAGGACACACAGTCCCGGACACCCAGTCAAGGACACTTAGTCCAAGACACCCAGTCCTCACCGTTTTCTCCTTGAGCTAAGGTCACACAGACCTCGCCCAATCACTCAGGTAAGTCTTCAAGGTAGACTCCCAAACCTTCACAGACTTCGTTCACTGACAATCCACAATTTCTCTTGGATGCTCAGAACGCGACGCCTAACCGTCTGGAGGATGCACAGTCCTCAAGTGTAATAAGTCTTCAAATCACACAGACACGAAGATTTAAGTGATGCCCAATTTACTCTGGCTCTGGGTGGTTAGGGCTTTTCTCCTCACTGGGAATTTTTCTTTCAAAGGCTTCGAGGTGGGTTGCTCTCAAACGACAAAAGCCGTGCACTGAAATCTGAGCAGCCAACCGTTTATGGTTGTGGGGGGTGGACTATTTATAGCCACTTGGCAACCCGACCTGATCTGTCCGAAATGACCCTGGGTCACAAAGGAACTGACACGTGTACCAACGGTCGAATTTTAAACTCACACGGCAACTTTACTTGGGCGACAAGTAAAGCTGACTTGTCTGACTCTGGACAAGATTTTCTCTCAAAGTCTTCGCTCGAAGACATAGGATTTGAATTAGGCATCACTACAGTCATTTTGACTGGTTCTCTTCGACCCCACTTAACAGTACGGTGGTTCCTATGACACAACATGAATGAAATAAAACTACGAAGGATCTAGGTCTTCGAGTTCCAAAAGCTTCATAGGGAGTCTTCTCATGTCATTGTCTTCAATATGAATATCTTCATAAACCACCATTGTCTTCAATGTCTTCGTACATTTTTAGGGGTCATCTCTGGTAGTAAAACCGAATCAATGAGGGACTTCTACCTGTGTTTTCCTGCAATTCTCACAAACACATTAGTCCCTCAGCTAGGTTTGTCGTCAATACTCCGAAACCAACTAGGGGTGGCACTAGATGCACTTACAAGGTCACACAGACCTCGCCCAATCACTCTGGTAAGTCTTCAAGGTAGACTCCCAAACCTTCACAGACTTCGTTCACCGGCAATCCACAATGTCTCTTGGATGCTCAGAACACGACGCCTAACCGGCTGGAGGATGCACAGTCCTCAAGTGTAATAAGTCTTCAGATCACACAAACAAGAAGACTTAAGTGATGCCTAATTCTCTTTGGCTCTGGGTGGTTAGGGCTTTATCCTCGCAAGGAATTCTCTCTCAAAGGCTTCGAGGTGGGTTGCTCTCAAACGACAAAAGCCGTACTCTGAATCTGAGCAGCCCACCGTTTATGGTTGTAGGGGGTGGGCTATTTATAGCCACTAGGCAACCCGACCTGATTTGTCCGAAATGACCCTGGGTCACTAAGGAACTGACATGTGTTCCAAGGGTCAGATTTCAAACTCACACGGCAACTTTACTTGGGCTACAAGCAAAGCTGACTTGTCCGACTCTGGACAAGATTCGCTCTCAAAGTCTTCACTCGAAGACATAGGTTTTGTTTAAGCATCACTTCAGTCATTCTGACTGGTTCTCTTGGACCCCACTTAACAGTACGGTGGTTCGTATGACTCAACACAGAAGAAAAAGAACTACGAAATATCTAAGTCTTCGAGCTCCATAGGCTTCATGCTGTGTCTTCTCTTGTCATAGTCTTCAATGTGAATATCTTCATATACCACCTTTGACTTCAATGTCTTCATACATTTTTAGGGGTCATCTCTGGTAGGAAAACCGAATCAATGAGGGACTTCTACCTGTGTTATCCTGCAATTCTCACAAACACATTAGTCCCTCAACTAGGTTTGTCATCAATACTCCAAAACCAACTAGGGGTGGCACTAGATGCACTTACATCTCCACCGCATGGGCAGCCACTGCCGTGTCTTCCCCGGCTCTATGGCGTTCCCTTTGTAGGCCTCGCCGTCGTCCACCGCCCTGGTGCTCTCAGCGTGGTGTGGTCAACGATGTACATCAAACGGCCATAGTGCTTCTTCAACCTCTGGTCTTCTTGCCCCAGCCGCCCAAAGCAGCGCCGGTCGTGCCGCATGCTCCTGCCTCCCGTGGCCGGCTGTGCTGCCGCGGAAGCCTCACTGTCCCCATACTACTCCCACCGCTGGCCAGGCCATCCCTCCACTCACCCACTCCCCCTGTTATTCTGCGGCGACGGCAGCCTCACACCGTAGCCGAACCAGTGAACCCTCGTACTCCTCTCCGCGTGGGCATCCACTGCCACCTTTTCCCCGGCTCCGTGTCGTCCCCTTCCTAGGCCTCGCCGTCGTCCACCGCCATGGTGCTCTCGGTGCGGCGTGGTCAATGTGGTCAACGACCGACTTCCATCGAAAGAGTGCTGTACGTGGAGAGGCTGACAGCTGGGTCCACGGCAGCCACAAGGAAGTGCCTCCTTATTACGTGCAAAATAATTATTCCTCCACCTGGCAGCAGGGACCCACCGGACGGGCCACCAGTATTTCGCGTAAAAAATGTTTCCCCCTGACTGTTGGGACCCACCGGACGGGCCACCGTATTTCGCGAAAAAAAGTTTGCCCCTGACTGCTGGGACCCACCAGACGGACCACCATATTTCATGAAAAAAAAGTTCCCCCCCGCTGTCAGCTCGGACCCACCGGAAGTGCCTCCTTATTATGCACAGAAAAATGAATACCCCCCTGCTAGCTGGGACCCAACCTGGTGGGAGGCTAACCTGTGGGCCTACTAAGTTGACGAGGATGGAGGGCTTTGTCAACTTAGTCAATATGAACGATTCTAGCTCCAGTGACCGTACGATGTCCATCCAACGGCTGTAGTGCTTCTTCAACCTCTGGTCTTCTTGCTCTAGCTGCCCAAAGCTGCACCGGTCGTGCCATGTGCTCCTGCCTCTCATGGCCGGCTGTGATGCCGCGGAGGCCTCACCGCCCCCTACTACTCCCACCGCTGGCCCAGGCTATCCCTCTACTCACCCACACCCCCTGTTATTCTGCAGGGACGACAACCTCACGCCGCAGCCGAACCAGTGAACCCTCGTACTCCTCTCCGCGTGGGCATCCACTGCCACGTCTTCCCCGGCTCCGCGTCGTCCCCTTCCTAGGCCTCGCCGTCGCCCACCGCCTTGGTGCTCTTGGCGCGGCGTGGTGAATGTGGTCAACGACCGACTTCCATCGGAAGAGTACTGTACGTGGAGAGGCTGACAGCTGGGTCCACGGCCACAACCCAGTTTTTTGTGATTTGCCAAGTAAGTCGCTTTATCAGGCCTATTGGGCTGCAAATCTTTCAAGATGAGGAGAGCTTCATTCGGCTGGCCGAGAAAATGGCCCATCAGTAATGAGAAATGGGTTGTACATTTTTAAAATACATCAAACCGGCAATTAGTTTAAAATATCTTTTTTTCATTTCGAGATTTTAAATTACATTAATTTTTGTGCATGAAGAATTTGTGGGATTTTATATTGATATACATTTATTTTTAAAATCAGTTTGAATGTGAGTCGAAATTTCGGGATTAAAAACAGTTCGGACCACACCGAAATATGCAAAATTTCATTAATTTTTTAACCGTGGCCACAATATGGGCTGTAATGCTAACAAAAATAATATGGGCTCCAAAAAAACCTTAAGAATTAGCAAATGCGCTGTAAATTATTAGAACTAATGGCAGATGGGTTGTATGCTGTTTTCCACAGATTTGAGGCTTTCCTAAAAAAAGGTTGACGCATAAGCATTGACTGTTGGATGTCCATCGAACAGCCGTCGTGCTTCTTCAATCTCTGCTCTTCCTGCTCCAGCCGCTCAAACAAGCGCCGGCGGGACTGCCTGCTCCCTCCTCCCCGCGGCCGGCTGTGCTGCCGCGCAGGCCTCACCGCCCCACCGTACTCCCATCGCTGGCCTAGCCATCCCTCTACTCACCCACACCTGCTGTTATTCTCTGGCGACGGCAGATGAACCAGTAAACCCTCGTACAGTCGTACTCCCCTCCGCGTGGGAAACAACTGCCGAGTCTTCCCTGCCTCTGTGTGGTTCCCTTCCTAGGCCTCGCCATCGTCCACCGCCCTGGTGCTCTCGGCGCGGCCTGGTCAACGTGGTCAATGACCGACATGCATCTGAAGTGGAATGTACGTGGAGAGGCCGACAGCTGGGTCCACGGCCGCACGCAAGGAAATGCCTCCTAATTACGCGCAAAAAAATGATTCCTCCACCTGACATCAGGGACCCACCGAAAGGGCTTCTGTATTTCGCGAAAAAATGTTACCGCCGCTGACAGCTCGGACCCACCAGCTATATCTTCACATGCAAGGAACTGCCTCCTTATTACGCTCAAAAAATGAATACCCCCTGCTAGCTGGGACCCACCTTGGTGGGAGGCTGACTTGTGGGCCTACTAAGTTGACGATGGCGGAGGGCTTTGTCAACTTAGTCAATATGCACGATTCTAGCTCCAGTGACCGTACGATGTCCATCCAACGGCCGTAGTACTTCTTCAACCTCTGGTCTTCTTGCTCCAGCCGCCCAAACCAGCGCCGGTCGTGCCTCGTGCTCCTGCCTCCTGTGGCCGGTTGCGATGCGACGGAGGCCTCACCGCCCCCTACTAATCCCACCACTTGCCAGGCCATCCGTCTACTCACCCACACCCTTATTCTGCGGCGACGACAGCCTCACATTGCAGCGAACCTGTGAATCCTCGTACTCCTCTACATGTGGGCATCCACTGCCGCATCTTCCCCGGCTCCGCGTTGTCCCCTTCCTAGGCCTCGCCGTCGTCCACCGCCCTGGTGCTCTCGGCGCGGCGTGGTCAGCATGGTCAAGGAACGGCTTCCATCGGACGTGGACTGTACGTGGAGAGGCTGACAGCTGGGTCCACGGCCGCAGCAAGGAAGTGCCTCCTTATTACGTGCAAAAATAATTATTCCTCCACCTGACAGCGGGGACCCACCAGACGGACCACCGTATTTCACCCCCTGACTGCTAGGACCCACCAGCTACATCTTCGCACACAAGGAAGTGCCTGACAGTCGGGACCCACCTAGTCGAAGCATACGTAGCATTGTCATTCTGGTCGTGAACGTGTACGTACATATATACTGGTCAATGTAGAGGCACGCATGTGTCGTAGTAGAGGCACGCACGTAGCATGTACACGTACGTACATCGGCCAGGGTGCAAGAAAGAAAATACGACCACGTATGTGTACATACGGGCGGGTTCTCGAATGCCTAATCGCGCATACGTACAGCCAGGGCTCGTGTACATGGCTGGGCCGAAACGGAGAAACAGCGTCGTCGTCGTGTTCATGGGGAGGCAACAGAATGCGTCGTGTTCATGGGGAGGCAACAGAATGCGTCATGTTCATGGGGAGGCAACAGAATGCGTCGTGTTCATTGGGAGGGCTTGGACGGAACAGGCGATGGAAACGAGGCCTGGCGTACCGCAGAACGGAGGAAACGACCTTGTGTTCGACCGGCCACATTCGAAACGGGATCCTGTTCATCGAGAGGGGTTTGACGTACCGCAAAACAGAGGAAACGGACCTCCTACGGTCAAAACGGGGGTCCTGTTGATCGGGAGGGGTGTGGCGTACCGCAAAACGGAGGAAACAGACTTGTGTTGGAGCGCTACGGTCGAAACGGGGGTCCTGTTCATCGGGAGGGGTGTGGCATACCGCAAAACAGGACTCCACGGGATACTGTTCATCTCCACCGTCGACCTCCTCCAGCCTCCACGGGCTCCTGTTCATCCAGCCTCCACGGGCTCCTGTTCATCCAGCCTCCACCGTGCACTACTCCACCGGCTACTGTTCAACCACCCCTCCACCGTCTACTGTTCATCCAGCCCTCCACACCACAGGATCCTGTTCAACCACCCCTCCATGGGCACCCCTCCACCGTCTACTGTTCATCCGGCCCTCCACACCACGGGGTCCTGTTCAACCACCCCTCCATCGTCTACTGTTCATCCAGCCCTCGACACCATGGGGTCCTGTTCATCCACCCCTCCACGGGCACCCCTCCACCGTCTACTGTTTATCCAACCCTCCACCACACCGCGGGGTCCTGTTTATCCAGAGGCAACGCCACCGCTCACTATTCATCCAACCCCCCCCGCAACGCTCACTATTCATCCCATCGATCGACTTCAGTTAGCAGCAGTAGCGAAGGAATCGCTCGATCAGGTTTAGTTAACTGCCATCGATCGATCACTCGGATTCAGTAACGCGTAGCCTGCAGCGCAATCGCTCGGGTTCTGTTAGATCCCAACGCCTCGCTCGGGTTCAGTTAGAGCCAACGCCTCGCACACACGCGCGTACATGTACGAGAGAAACGCGCATCGCTCGGCCCCCGACCACCCACCGTAACCGGGAACTCCCCGAAATTTTCCTCCCCCTCGCTTCTACCATGGTTTTTTCCATCATGGACGGCCCAAAGAATGTCATGCAACTGCGTCTCCGGCCCGCCCAGGACGAAAAGCCCATTTTTTGTCATGATTTTTTGTCATAGAAGTAGGAGCCCACCACATCTATGATGATACCGGGTTTTGTCACAATTATCGTCATAGAAGTGTCATATGTATGAAAGAAATTTTTTCGTTCGGCCCAAAATGTCACGGATGTGCCTTTTTTTGGTAGTGTAGAAGCCCTCCGTGATCGATGCCCTCTCCGGCGGAGCTCCGGAATAGGCCCCACAATGGGATCTCATGGATACAGAAAGTTACGGCGGTGGAATTAGGGTTTTGGCTCTTGTTCTGATCATTTGGGGGTACGTGGATATATATAGGAGGAAGAAGTACGTCGATGGAGCAACAGGAGGCCCACGAGGGTGGAGGGCGCGCCTGGGGGGGGCAGGCGTGCTCCCCTACCTCGTGGCTTCCTGTTAGTTGGCTTGCCGTATGGTCCAAGTCTCCTGAGTTGTATTCGGTGAGAAAATCACGTTCCTGAAGGTTTCATTCCGTTTGGACTCCGTTTGATATTCCTTTTCTTTGAAACCCTAAAACAGGCAAAAAATAGCAATTCTGGGCTGGGCCTCTCGTTAATAGGTTAGTCCCAAAAATAATATAAAAGTGGATAATAAATTCCAATAATGTCCAAAGCAGTAGATAATATAGCATGGAACAATCAAAAATTATAGATACGTTGGAGGCGTATCAAGCATCCCCAAGCTTAATTCCTGCTCGTTCTCGAGTAGGTAAATGATAAAAACAGATTTTTTGATGCGGAGTGCTACTTGGCATAATTTTAATGTCATTCTTCTTAATTGTGGTATGAATATTCAGATCCGAAAGATTCAAGATAAAAGTTTATATTGACATAGAAAATAATAATACTTCAAGCATACTAACAAAGCAATTATGTCTTCTCAAAATAACATGGCTAAAGAAAGTTATCCCTACAAAATCATATAGTCTGGCTATGCTCTATCTTCACCACACAAAATATTTAAATCATGCACAACCCCGATGACAAGCCAAGCAATTGTTTCATACTTTTGACATTCTCAAAACTTTTTCAATTTTCACGCAATACATGAGCGTGAGCCATGGATATAACACTATAGGTGGAATAGAGTGGTGGTTGTGGAGAAGACAAAAAGGAGAAGATAGTCTCACATCAACTAGGCATATGAACGGGCTATGGAGATGGCCATCAATAGATATCAATGTGAGTGAGTAGGGATTGCCATGCAACAGATGCACTAGAGCTATAAGTATATGAAAGTTCAAAAAGAAACTAAGTGGCTGTGCATCCAACTTGCTTGCTCATGAAGACCTAGGGCAATTTTGAGGAAGCCCATCATTGGAATATACAAGCCAAGTTCTATAATGAAAAATTCCCACTAGTATATGAAAGTGATAACATGAGAGACTCTCTACTATGAAGATCATGGTGCTACTTTGAAGCACAAGTGTGTTAAAAGGATAGTAACATTGTCCCTTCTCTCTTTTTCTCTCATTTTTTTTATTTTTGGGCCTTTTCTATTTTTTATGGCCTCTTTTCTTTTTCTCTTTTTTTTCGTCCAGAGTCTCATCCCGACTTGTGGGGGAATCATAGTCTCCATCATCCTTTCCTCACTTGGGACAATGCTCTAATAATGATGATCATCGCACTTTTATTTTTCTTACAACTCAACAATTACAACTCGATACTTAGAACAAAATATGACTCTATGTGAATGCCTCTGGCGGTGTACCGGGATATGCAATGATGCATGAGTGAAAAGTATGAAAGAATTATGAATGGTGGCTTTTCCACAAATACTATGTCAACTACATGATCATGCTAAGCAATATGACAATGATGGATGTGTCATGATGAACGGTATGTTGGAAAGTTGCATGGCAATATATCTCGGAATGGCTATGGAAATGCCATAATAGGTAGGTATGGTGGCTGTTTTGAGGAAGGTATATGGTGGGTGTATGATACCGGCGAAAGGTGTGCGGTATTAGAGAGGCTAGCAAAGGTGGAAGGGTGAGAGTGCGTATAATCCATGGACTCAACATTAGTCATAAAGAACTCATATACTTATTGCAAAAATCTACAAGTTATGAAAGCAAAGTATTACACGCATGCTCCTAGGGGGATAGATTGGTAGGAAAAGACCATCGCTCGTCCCCGGCCGCCAGTCATAAGGAAGACAAACAATAAATAAATCATGCTCCGACTTCATCACATAACGGTTCACCATACGTGCATGCTACGGAATCACAAGCTTCAACACAAGTATTTCTAAAATTAACAACTACTCAACTAGCATGACTTTAATATCACCATCTCCATATCTCAAAACAATTATCAAGTATCAAACTTCTCATAGTATTCAACACACTCATAAGAGAGTTTTATTATTAATCTTGCATACCAAGCATATTAGGATTTTAAGCAAATTACCATGCTATTAAGACTCTCAAAATTATCTAAGTGAAGCATGATAGATCAATAGTTTCTATAAAACAAATCCACCACCGTGCTCTAAAAGATATAAGTGAAGCACTAGAGCAAAATTATATAACTCAAAAGATATAAGCGAAGCACATAGAGTATTCTAACAAATTCCAAATCATGTACGGCTCTCTCAAAAGGTGTGTACAGCAAGGATGATTGTGGTAAACTAATAAGCAAAGACTCAAATCATACAATACGCTCCAAGTAAAACTCATATCATGTGGTAAATAAAAGTATAGCTCCTAGTAAAGTTACCGATAGAAGTAGACGAAAGAGGGGATGCCTTCCGGGGCATCCCCAAGCTTTGGCTTTTAGGTGTCCTTAGATTATCTTGGGGGTGCCATGGGCATCCCCAAGCTTAGGCTCTTGCCACTCCTTCTTCCGTATTCCATCAAATCTTTACCCAAAACTTGAAAACTTCACAACACAAAACTTAAAGTAGAAAATCTTGTGAGCTCCGTTAGCGAAAGAAAAGAAAAAGATCACTTCAAGGTACTGTAATGAACTCATTATTTATTTATATGGGTGTTATAACTACTTTATTCCAACTTCTCTATGGTTTATAAACTAATTTACTAGCCATAGATTCATCAAAATAAGCAAACAACACACGCAAAACAGAATCTGTCAAAAACAGAACAGTCTGTAGTAATCTGTAGCTAGCGCAAGATCTGGAACCCCAAAAATTCTAAAATAAATTTCTGGACGTGTGTAATTTATCTATTAATCATCTTCAAAAATAATTAACTAAATATCACTTTCCAAATAAAAATTACAGCAGTTCTCGTGAGCGCTAAAGTTTCTGTTTTTTACAGCAAGTTCAACAAGACTTTCCCCAAGTCTTCCCAACGGTTCTACTTGGCACAAACACTAATTAAACACAAAAAACACAACCAAAACAGAGGCTAAATAATTTATTTATTACTAAGCAGGAGCAAAAAGCAAGGAATAAAAATAAAATTGGGTTGCCTCCCAACAAGCGCTATCGTTTAACGCCCCTAGCTAGGCATAACAAGCAAGAATAGATCTAGGTATTGCCATGTTTGGTAGGCAATCCATAAGTGGCTCTCATAATAGATTTATATGGTAATTTAATTTTCTTCCTAGGAAAGTGTTCCATGCCTTTCCTTAATGGAAATTGAATATAATATTTTCTTCCTTCATATCAATAATTGCACCAATCATTCTAAGGAAAGGTCTACCAAGAATAATAGGACATGAAGGATTGCAATCTATGTCAAGAACAATAAAATCTACGGGCACATAATTCCTATTTGCAACAATAAGAACATCATTAATTATTCCCATAGGTTTCTTAATAGTGGAATCCTCAAGGTGTAAGTTTAGAGAGCAATCATCAAAATCACGGAAACCTAACAAATCACACAAAGTCTTTGGAATCGTGGAAACACTAGAACCCAAATCACATCAAGCATAGCATTCATGATATTTAATTTTCATTTTAATAGTTGGTTCCCACTCATCATAAAGTTTTCTAGGGATAGAAACTTCCAATTCAAGTTTTTCTTCATAAGATTGCATCAAGGCATCAACGATATGTTTAGTAAACACTTTATTTTGACTATAAGCATGATGAGAATTAAGAACGGATTGCAACAAGGAAATACAATCAATCAAAGAGCAATTTTCATAGTTAAATTCCTTGAAATCCATAATAGTGGGTTTAGCAACATCTAGGGTTTTAATTTCTTCTATCCCACTTTTATCAAATTTAGCATCAAGATCAAAAGATTCAGAATTCTTGGAATGCCTTCTAGGTAAAGGTGGATCATATTCAGTCCTATCATATTTGCAAAACAAATATTTAATAGGGGGCACATCAATAACTTTTAGATCTTCATCATTATTTTCATAGGAACTAGAAGAACACGCTTTTATAAAGGCATCTTTCTTAGCACGCATCCTAGCGGTTCTTTCTTTGCACTCATCAATGGAAATTCTCATGGATTTGAGAGGCTCATTGATATCATGCTTAGGTGGAATAGATCTAAGTTTCAAAGAATCAACATCAAGAGAAATTCTATCAACATTCCCAGCCAAATCATCAATCTTAAGCAATTTTTCTTCAATCATAGCATTAAAATTCGTTTGTGAAGTAATAAATTCTTTAATATTAGATTCAAAATCAGAGGGCATCTTATTATAATTTCCATAAGAATTGTTGTAGGAATTACCATAATTATTAGAGGGATTACTAGGATAAGGCCTAGGATTGAAATTTCCTCTATACACATTATTACCAAAATTGTTCCTACCAACAAAATTTACATCCATAGATTCATTATTATTCTCAATCAAAGTAGACAAGGGTATATCATTAGGATCATAAGAAACACTCTTATTAGCAAATAATTTCATAAGTTCATCCATCTTTCCACTCAAAAAATTAATTTCTTCTATCGCATGCACCTTTTTATTAGTAGATCTTTCAGTATGCCATTGAGAATAATTAACCATAATATTATCTAGGAGTTTAGTAGCTTCTCCTAAGGTGATTTCCATAAAAGTGCCTCCCGCGTCCGAATCCAAAAGATTTCTAGAAGCAAAATTCAATCCAGCATAAAATTTTTGTATAATCATCCACAAATTTAAACCATGAGTAGGGCAATTATGTATCATTAATTTCATTCTCTCCCAAGCTTGTGCAACATGTTCATGATCAAGTTGCTTAAAGTTCATAATATCGTTTCTAAGAGAGATGATTTTAGCGGGAGGAAAATACTTAGAGATAAAAGCATCTTTGCACTTATTCCATGAATCAATACTATTTTTAGGCAAAGACGAAAACCAAGCTTTAGCATGATCTCTAAGCGAAAAAGGAAATAGCTACAATTTAACAATATTATTATCCACATCTTTCTTCTTTTGCATGTCACACTAATCAACGAAGCTATTTAGATGGGTTGCGACATCTTCACTAGGAAGGCCGGAGAACGGATCTTTCATGACAAGATTCAGCAAAGCAGTATTAATTTCACAAGATTCAGCATCGGTAAGAGGAGCAATCGGAGTGCTAATAAAATTATTGTTGTTGGTATTGGTGAAGTCACACAATTTAGTATTATCTTGAGCCATCGCGACAAACAAGCAAACTAACACACAAGCAAACAAAAAGCAAGCGGACAAAAAAGGGGAAAATAGAGAAAGAGAGGGAGGATAGAGAGAGAGAGGGTGAATAAAACGGCAAGGGTGAATTGGGGGGAGAGGAATACGAGAGGCAAATGGCAAATAATGTAATGCGGGAGATAAGGGTATGTGATGGGTACTTGGTATGTTGACTTTTGCGTAGACCTCCCCGGCAGCGGCGCCAGAAATCCTTCTTGCTACTTCTTTTAGCATTGCATTGGTTTTCCCCGAAGAGGAAGGGATGATACCGAAAAGTAGCGTAAGTATTTCCCTTAGTTTTTGAGAACCAAGGTATCAATCCAGTAGGAGGCTATGCGCGAGTCCCTCGCACCTGCACAAAACAAATAAATCCTCGCAACCAACACAAATAGGGGTTGTCAATCCCTATAGGGCCACTTACGAGAGTGAGATCTGATAGATATGATAAGATAATATTTTTGGTATTTTTATGATAAAGATGCAAAGTAAAATAAAGGCAAATAAATGGCAAATTAAATAACTAAGTAGTAGGAGATTAATATGATAAAGATAGACCCGTGGGCCATAGGTTTCACTAGTGGCTTCTCTCGAGAGCATAAGTATTCTATGGTGGGTGAACAAATTATTGTTGAGTAATTGACAGAATTGAGCATAGTTATGAGAATATCTACGTATGTCATGTATATAGGCATCACGTCCGAGACAAGTAGACGGACTCCTGCCTGCATCTACTACTATTACTCCACTCATCGACCGCTATCCACCATGCATCTAGAGTATTAATTAAAAAACAGAGTAACCCCTTAAGAAAGATGACATGATGTAGAGGGATAGACTCATGCAATATGAATAAAACCCCATCTTGTTATCCTCGATGGAAACAATACAATACGTGCCTTGCTGCCCTTACTGTCACCGGGAAAGGACACCGCAAGGTTGAACCCAAAGCTAAGCACTTATCCCATTGCAAGAAAGATCAATCTAGTAGGCCAAACCAAACTGATAATTCAAAGAGACTTGCAAAGATAACGAATCGTACATAAAATAATTCAGAGAAGATTCAAACATTATTCATATTCGATCTCAATAAACACACTGCAAAAAGAAGATTACATCGAATAGATCTACACAAGAGAGGGCGAGAACATTGTATTGAGATCCAAAAAGAGAGAAGAAGCCATCTAGCTTCTAACTATGGACCTGTAGGTCTGAAGTAAACTACTCACACTTCATCGGAGAGGCTATGGTGTTGATGTAGAAGCCCTCCGTCATTGATGCCCCCTCCGGCGGAGCTCCGGAACAGGCCCCAAGATGGGATCTCATGGATACAGAAAGTTACGGCGGTGCAATTTGGGTTTTGGCTCCTGTTCTGATCATTTGGGGGTACGTGGATATATATAGGAGGAAGAAGTTCGTCGGTGGAGCAACAGGGGGCCCACGAGGGTGGAGGGCGCGCCTGGGGGGGGGGGGGGGGGCAGGCGCGCCGCCCTACCTCGTGGCTGATAACCCACAAGTATAGGGGATCGCAACAGTTCTCGATAAGTAAGAGTGTCGAACCCAACGAGGAGCTAAAGGTAGAACAAATATTCCCTCAAGTTCTATCAACCACCGACACAACTCTACGCACGCTTGACATTCGCTTTACCTAGAACAAGTATGAAACTAGAAGTACTTTGTAGGTGTTGTTGGATAGGTTTGCAAGGTAATAAAGATTACGTAAATAAAAAGTAGGGGCTGTTGTAAGTAAAGAAGCAATAAAGTAAATATAGCGAGTGTGGAAAAGTGGTGGTAGGAGTTGTGAAATTGCCCCTAAGCAATTGACTACTTTACTAGACCGATAGCAAGTATTATGTGGGAGAGGCCACTGTTAGCATGTCATCCCTGACTTGGAATTCTATGCACTTATGATTGGAACTATTAGCAAGCATCCGCAACTACTAATGTTCATTAAGTTAAAACCCAACCATAGCATTAAGATATATTGGTCTCCCTTCAATCCCGTATGCATCAATTTCTATGCTAGGTTGAAGCTTCTGTCACTCTTGCCCTCCAATACATAGTCCTATCAACATACAACTAACCCTAGGGTGTGATCCACGCGTGCAATCATATGATGGGCACAAAAGGATAGCAACATAACCACAAGCAAATTAAATCAACCATAGCAATTCATCAACCACCGATAGGACAACGAAAATCTACTCAGACATCATAGGATGGCAACACATCATTGGATAATAATATGAAGCATAAAGCACCATGTTCAAGTATAGGGTACAGCGGGTTGCGGGAGAGTGGACCGCTGTAGATAGAGTGGGGAAGGTGATGGAGTTGTTTGTGAAGATGGCGGAGGTGTTGGTGTAGATCGCGGTGATGATGATGGCCCCTGGTGGCACTCCGGTGCCACCGGGAGCGAGGGGGAGAGAGCCCCCCTCCTTCTTCTTCTTCCTTGACCTCCTCCCTAGATGGGAGAAGGGTTCCCCTCTGGTCCATGGCCTCCATGGCACGGGAGGGGAAAGAGCCCCTCCGAGATTGGATCTGTCTCTTTGTCTCTCTCTGTTTCTGCATTCTCAGATTCTTCCCTTCCACCGTTTCTTATATTCCCGGAGATCCGTAACTCCGATTGGGCTGAAATTTTAACACCATCTCTATCCGGATATTAGGTTTCTTGCGGAGAAAGAAGGGCATCAACCGCCTTACGGGTGGCCCACGAGGGTCAGGGGCGCGCCCAGGGGGGCAGGCGCGCCCCCTGCCTCGTGGCCACCTCAGCCACCGTCTCGCGTGGATTTTTCTTCCCAAAAATCATATATATTCCAAAGAAAATCTCCATCAATTTTTATCCCATTTGGACTCCGTTTGATATGGATATTCTGCGAAACAAAAAACATGCAACAAACAGGAACTGGCACTGGGCACTGGATCAATATTTTAGTCCCAAAAATAGTATAAAAAGTTGCCAAAAGTATATGAAAGTTGTAGAATATTGGCATGGAACAATAAAAAATTATACATACGACGGAGACGTATCAGCATCCCCAAGCTTAATTTCTCCTCATCCTTGAGTAGGTAAATGATAAAAAAGATAATTTTTGATGTGGAATGCTACCTAGCATAATCTTGATCATGTAATCTAATCATGGCATGAATATTAACATACGAGTGATTCAAAGCAATAGTCTATCATTTGACATGAAAACAATAATACTTGAAGCTCACTAATAAAGCAATCATGTCTTTTCAAAATAACAATGCCAAAGAAAGTTATCCCTACAAAATCATATAGTCTGGCTTTGCTCCATCTTCACCACACAAAATACTCACATCATGCACAACCCCGATGACAAGCCAAACAATTGTTTCATACTTTTGACGTTCTCAAACCTTTTTAACTTTCACGCAATACATGAGCGTGAGCCATGGACATAGCACTATAGGTGGAATAGAATGGTGGTTGTGGAGAAGACAAAAAGGAGAAGATAGTCTCACATCAACTAGGCGTATCAACGGGCTATGGAGATGCCCATCAATAGATATCAATGTGAGTGAGTAGGGATTGCCATGCAAAGGATGCACTAGATCTATAAGTATATGAAAGCTCAAACTGAAACTAAGTGGGTGTGCATCCAACCTGCTTGCTCATGAAGACCTAGGGCATTTGAGGAAGCCCATCGTTGGAATATACAAGCCAAGTTCTATAATGAAATTTCCCACTAGTATATGAAAGTGATAACTGAAGAGACTCTCTATATGAAGAACATGGTGCTACTTTGAAGCACAAGTGTGGTAAAAGGATAGTAGCATTGCCCCTTCTCTCTTTTTTTCTCTCTTTTTTCTTTTTTTTTTCTTTTTTTTGTAGGCTTCTTTGGCCTCTCTCTTTTTTGGGGGGGCTTCTTTGGCCACTTTTATTTTGATAACCTCACATGGGACAATGTTCTAATAATGATGATCATCACACTTTTATTTACTTACAACTCAATATTACAACTCGATATCTAGAACAAGGATAAGACTCTATATGAATGCCTCTGGTGGTGTACCGGGATGTGCAATGATCTAGCGTAGCAATGGCATCAAAAAACGTACAAGCCATGAAAACATCATGCTAGCTATCTTACGATCATGCAAAGCGATATGACAATGAATGCTCAAGTCATGTATATGATGATGATGAAAGTTGCATGGCAATATATCTTGGAATGGCTATGGAAATGCCATGATAGGTAGGTATGGTGGCTGTTTTGAGGAAGGTATATGGTGGGTTTATGGTACCGGCGAAAGTTGCGCGATACTAGAGAGGCTAGCAATGATGGAAGGGTGAGAGTGCGTATAATCGATGGACTCAACATTAGTCTTAAAGAACTCACATACTTATTGAAAAAATCTATTAGTCATCGAAACAAAGTACTACGCAGATGCTCCTAGGGGATAGATTGGTAGGAAAAGACCACCGCTCGTCCCCGACCGCCACTCATAAGGAAGACAATCAATAAATACCTCATGCGCCAACTTCGTTACATAACGGTTAACCATACGTGCATGCTACGGGAATCACAAACCTCAACACAAGTATTTCTACAATCCACAACTACCCACTAGCATGACTCTAATATCACCATCTTTATATCGCAAAACTATTGCAAGGAATCAAACACATCATATTCAGTGATCTACAAGTTTTATGTAGGATTTTATGACTAACCATGTAAATGACCAATTCCTGTCATCTCTCCAAATAGATATAAGTGAAGTAAGAGAGTTCAATTCTTTCTACAAAATATATGCCCATGCTCTAACAAATATAAGTGAACCAAAAGAGCATTCTACAAATGGCGGTTGTCTATGTAAAGAGAAATAGGAAATCGAAACTTCAAATTATATAAGTGAAGCACATGAAGCATTATATAAAGCCACACTCAAAAGATATAAGTGAAGTGCAAAGAGCATTCTATAAATCAACCAAGGACTATCTCATACCAGCATGGCGCATAAAATAAAAATGAAAACTAAATGCAAAAGACGCTCCAAGATTGCACATATCGCATGAACGAAACGAATCCGAAAACATACTGATACTTGTTGAAGAAAGAGGGGATGCCTTCCGGGGCATCCCCAAGCTTAGACGCTTGAGTCTCCTTGAATATTTACTTGGGGTGCCTCGGGCATCCCCAAGCTTGAGCTCTTGCCTCTCTTCCTTCTTCTCACATCGAGACCTTCTCGATCATCGAACACTTCATCCACACAAAACTTCAACAGAAAACTCGGTAAGATCCGTTAGTATAATAAAGCAAATCACTACTCTAAGTACTGTTGCAAACCAATTAATATTTTGTTTTTGAATTGTGTCTACTGTAATATAACTTTTCCATGGCTTAATCCACTGATATGAATCGATAGTTTCATCAAAACAAGCAAACTATGCATCAAAAACAGAATCTGTCTAAAACAGAACAGTCTGTAATAATCTGAACATTCACCATACTTCTGATACTTGAAAAATTGTACCAAAATTAGGAAAAATAAAATTTTTTTATGGGAATACAGTGCAAAAAGAATCTGAACCATTTGACGTTCCAGCAAAAAATGTAAAATCGCGCACTACAGCCAAAGTTTCTGTCCTGCACCGTACAAACCATCAAGCAAATGTAAACATCCTAAAGGCAAACCTTGGCACATTATTTTTATATTACAATGGAATTGTACAAGGGGATAATTATTTTTGTTGAAAAGTTTCTGTAATCAAGATTCACAAAGTTTCTGTGAGCATGAACAAAGTTCAAGGCTAGCTCCCACTTCAACAATGCTTGTCTTTCTCACTTTCGCTTTCCTTTTTGAAAAAGTTTTGGGTTCCCCTCTTTATTTTTGTTGTTTTTAAACTATATAAAAGCACTCAACAGAAATAAATGACTCTCTAAAACTTCCGGGTTGTCTCCCTGGCAGCGCTTTCTTTAAAGCCATTAAGCTAGGCATATAGTGCTCAAGTAATGGATCCACCCGGATCCCAAGGTATATCAAAGGCAATTTTAATTAACAATGATTTGTATTTTAGTGGTGAGCACAAAGTAACATATATAATGTAATGACGAAGTCTAACTCTCTTCCTATGCATTGACATGTCATAAAAGAACTATTCATGCACACATAGTAAAGGCCAATGCATGGTATAAACAGTTTCTTGCAATTCTATCATATTGGAAACATAGAGACATGGAGATATAGTTCCTATCTCATAATAATTGCAAGTAGGAGCAGCAAGCACATGCATATTATATTCATCAAAATCATCATGTGCAATGGTAAAAGGAAACCCATCAATATAATCCTTAATAAGTGCAAACTTCTCCGATATAGTGTAGTTTGGAGAATTCAAAAAGATAATAGGACTATCATGTGTGGGTGCAATAGCAACAATTTCATGTTTGACATAAGGAACCATAGCAAGTTCATCTCCATAAGCATAATTCATATTGGCATCTTGGCCACAAGCATAGCAAGCATCATCAAAAAGGGATATTTCAAAAGAATCAACGAGATCATAACAATCATCATTGCAATCATCCTCCGGTAAGCACGAAGGGAAATTAAACAATGTATGAGTTGAAGAGTTACTCTCATTATAAGGTGGGCACGGGTAGCTAATCCGCTCTTCCTCTTTTTGTTCTTCGCTCTCCTCCTCATCTTTTTCATCCAATGAGCTCACAGTTTCATCAATTTCTTCTTCCATAGACTCCTGCAAAATATTAGTCTCTTCTTGAACAGCGGAGTAGTACTCAATATATGGTTCAACATAGGCATTAGAAGCATAATTATCATAGCAATATTTAAGTATGGCAAAAATTTCAGATTTGTAAAGAGTAGCATCATACTTTTCAATCAAAGAAGCAATTTCGTAAGCACCCTTAAAAACAACAAATTCTTCAATTTGTTGAACATCATAGTAACTATAAACACCCTTAGCATAAGAGGGTACGATTCCATTATCACTAAACAAACATTGGTAGGGAAGGTGTTTCTTAGGGTCTTCAGAACAACACGTATAATCATATATTTCACATAAATTCCAAGCATAGCATTGCAAACGATGAATTTGATCCAGTAAAGTTTTCCCTTTTTCAGATATTCGGTGTCGCACATAACAAGCATGCTCATCTAAAGATTTGCCCTCAACTAAGCTAGTTGGGGTTTCAGCATGAGCACATAGGGATCGAAGATGATCCAAGTAATAAGCTTCAGCAGTGTGATAGATTTTGGGTGGTTCTTCAACCATTGGTTTAGTAGGTACAACTAATTTTTTTGGTATTTTGCATTTCCTACCCATAACTAATGATAGAAAACAGCTAAGAACAGAAAATAAAAATTACTTAGTGATAAAGCAAATAAGCACACACGAGAATATTCACCCCACGCTATTGCTCCCCGGCAACGGCGCCAGAAAAAGGTCTTGATAACCCACAAGTATAGGGGATCGCAACAGTTTTCGATAAGTAAGAGTGTCGAACCCAACGAGGAGCTAAAGGTAGAACAAACATTCCCTCAAGTTCTATCGACCACCGATACAACTCTACGCACGCTTGACATTCGCTTTACCTAGAACAAGTATGAAACTAGAAGTACTTTGTAGGTGTTGCTGGATAGGTTTGCAAGGTAATAAAGATTACGTAAATAAAAAAGTAGGGGCTGTTGTAAGTAAAGAAGCAATAAAGTAAATATAGCGAGTGTGGAAAATTTGTGGTAGGAGTTGTGAAATTGCCCCTAAGCAATTGACTACTTTACTAGACCGATAACAAGTATTATGTGGGAGAGGCCACTACTAGCATGTCATCCTTGACTTGGAATTCTATGCACTTATGATTGGAACCATTAGCAAGCATGCGCAACTACTAATGTTCATTAAGTTAAAACCCAACCATAGCATTAAGATATATTGGTCCCCCTTCAATCCCGTATGCATCAATTTCTATGCTAGGTCGAAGCTTCTGTCACTCTTGCCCTCCAATACGTAGTCCGATCAACATACAACTAACCCTAGGGTGTGATCCACGCGTGCAATCATATGATGGGAACCAAAGGACAACAACATAACCACAAGAAAATTAAATCAATCATAGCAATTCATCAACCACCGATAGGACAACAAAAATCTACTCAGACATCATAGGATGTTAACACATCATTGGATAATAATATGAAGCATAAAGCACCATGTTCAGTTAGAGGGTAGAGCAGGTTGCAGGAGAGTGGACCGCTGTAGATAGAGGGGGGAAGGTGATGGAGATGTTGGTGAAGATGGCGGAGGTGTTGGTGTAGATCGCGGTGATGATGATGGCCCCCAGTGGCACTCCGGTGCCACCGGAAGCGAGGGGGAGAGAGCCCCCCTCCTTATTCTTCTTCCTTGACCTCCTCCTTAGTTGGGAGAAGGGTTTTCCCTCTAGTCCATGGCCTCCATGGCACGGGAGGGGCGAGAGCCCCTCCGAGATTGGATCTGTCTCTCTGTCTCTCTCTGTTTCTGCGTTCTTAGATTCTTCCCTTTCACCGTTTCTTATATTCCCGGAGATCCGTAACTCCGATTGGGCTGAAATTTTAACATGATCTCTATACGGATATTAGCTCTCTTGCGGGGAAAGAAGGGCATCAACTGCCTTACAGGCGGCCCACGAGGGTCAGGGGCGCGCCCAAGGGGGCGGGCACGCCCCCTGCCTCGTGGCCACCTCGGGCACCGTCTCGCGTGGATTTTTCTTCCCAAAAATCATATATATTCCAAAAAATCTCCGTCAATTTTTATCCCGTTTGGACTTAGTTTGATATGGATATTCTGTGAAACAAAAAACATGCAACAAACATGAACTGAAACTGGGCACTGGATCAATATGTTAGTCCCAAAAATAGTATAAAAAGTTGCCAAAAGTATATGAAAGTTGTAGAATATTGGCATGGAACAATAAAAAATTATAGATACGACGGAGATGTATCAGTGGCCTCCTGTTAGTTGGCTTGACGTAGGGTCCAAGTCTCCTGAGTTGTCTTCGGTGAGAAAATCACGTTCCCGAAGGTTTCATTCCATTTGGACTCCGTTTGATATTCCTTTTCTTCGAAACCCTAAAACAGGCAAAAACAGCAATTCTAGGCTGGGCCTCCGGTTAATAGGTTAGTCCCAAAAATAATATATAAGTGGATAATAAAGCCCAATAATGTCCAAAACAGTAGATAATATAGCATGGAGCAATCAAAAATTATAGATACGTTGGAGGCGTATCATGCGCCGACGCCGCGACGCGGTTGGCTGCTTTAAATGATAGTTCATGGCGTTTTCTCGAGACCACCGTCCGTGCCTTCGACGAAGACTACGAGGTGTTTTCTCAGCGTGAACGTGCTTACATCATCTCGAGAGCCAGCAGGCTGGTGCCCGGAGCGGCTCAGGCAACTCATAACTACAACGAGGGCACCCATGATGCGGAGGCCTCGCCCTCTTCCATGTCGAAGGAGCCAATCATCATTGATATCTCCGACAATGAGGAGTAGCTTGTCTTATTAACACACTATAAGGACCCATGTTGAGTTTGCTAGCTACTGCCTTTCCTTAACAAATTCTAGTGAATTGTGCTATCTACTATTACCATGCAATCTTTTGCTATAGTGTATATGTTCTATATGTCGTGCAATGTGGTGTTCAGTTAACTGCTTGGTTCAATTATGCAAATGTGATGTTCAATTCTTCAGGGTGCAATATTTCCAAGTTGTTAAGCATGCTTGGTTTCGTTAACTATCCGATCTTCTATTAGGAGTATGTTATATTATGCAATGTGCTGCTCAGTTAATGTTTGGTTCATTTGTTGTTGTGTTTAGTTAACTGATTGGTTCAATTATGCAATGCCATGTTCAATTGTTGTGGCTGCATTCTATTATTGTATACCATGTGAGGAATAAATCGAATTTGGTTGTACTAAGCACATGAGAAACAAATAGAATTGCTATATTTCCAATTTGTTAAGCATGCTTGGTTTGGTTAACTGTCTGATCTTCTATTAGGAGTATGTTATATTGTGCAATGTGGTGCTTAGTTAACCTTTGGTTCATTTGTTGTGATGTTTAGTTAACTGCTTGGTTCGATTCTACAATGCGATGTTCAATTGTTGTGGCTGCATTCTGTTATTGTATACCATGTGAGGAATAAATCGAATTTGGTTGTACTAAATACATGAGAAACAAATACAATTGCTATATATCCAAGTTGTTAAGCATGCTTGGTTTGGTTAACTTTGTGATCTTCTATTAGGAGTATGTTATATTGTGCAATGTGGTTCTCAGTTAACGTTTGCTTCATTTGTTGTGGTGTTTAGTTAACTGCTTGGTTCAATTCTGCAATGCGATGTTCAATTGTTGTGGCTGCATTCTCTTATTGTATACCATGTGAGGTATAAATCGAATTTGGATGCACTTAATACATGAGAAACATATACAAGTGCTATATTTCCTAGTTCTTAATCATGCTTGGTTTGGATAAATGGGGTTTCCATGTGGATTGAATTAATCTGATGAATCTGCAATATGCTTATTTTTCATCAACATATTTTATTGGTAGCATGCGAACCCTTACTTAACCTGATGACTAACTACCTTATATGTGTTGCAGGGAAACAATGGGAAGCACTGAGGTTTACAAGATGGTACTAACTATTATACCTTGCCTTTTTTATTCCTTTGCCCTGTTTCCAATATAGAGAAGATATTTATGCACATCCTTGTGTTCAGGGTTCACTAATGATTACCTCCCAAACCACCTCTGTGGTCAGGAGGCGAGGAAAGTTTTCATTCAACACCCATGGTTCAGTATTGAAGTGTTCCTGAAGAGTTCGAAGGATGGACGGTCAATCATCCACAAGCACTGCCCTGAAGTTGCAAAGACCTTCAACATGAATGAAGGCTCAATATTCGCCTTCCGCTTCAGCAGTTTTCCAGATGAGATGCATCTCTGTCTGTACCATCTATCATGCTAATTTCTAAAGGTTCTAGATGTTGCATGTGAAACTAGCTGCTGGTGCAGTTGTGTAATGTGGTAGCTGAGTGCTGAAGCCATATCATGTTGTACTCTGATGTATTTCAATTATGAAATCGTGCTTCCTTAATATGGAAATGGAATATATTATGTGCTTAATATGAATGTCAATTATATTAGTAAATGGATTATTAATAATAGGGCAATTAGCCCGCTAATTGGCCAATTAGCTTGCTAATTGGGTTTTCCTATTGCAAACAGTTAATGAGAAAACACCGTGGGTGATGACCTCAGGCAACGCACATAGTTTCTAGGAATAAACCATGTTGGATCAATGAAAAATCACACACGACATTCTCTTCAAAACAGTTTGTGTTACGCCACCTTGCGCAAATTTTTTCCTTGTAGTGACTGTGTGGGATGTATATGAACGGAAACGTTTAGTGGTGACTGACTGTGTGGGATGTACTTACGACCGGAAATGATTTCGCTTGTATAATTGTATTTTTTAGCACTACTATACGTATTTCTGTATCTGAGTGCTCGCCGGTCCCACACGACCTCATTTTGCCGAGCGTGTGTGCTAGGAGGGCATATCCCCAACGGTTTCTGGGTCGTGTGGGAAGGACCCCTATCGCCCACACTCACTTGGCGAAGGTTCTGAATGCCATCGCGGAAAGGGGTTAAAAACATTTGTTTAGCACCGACGCGTACCAGTGTGTGGCCGCGCTCTCACCGGATTGGGCCACCGAAGTTGCCCTCACGACGCGGGTCCACGTGCCCATCTTTCACCGACGATGATTGAACAGTGGAATGATATTTGGGGAGTGAGCTAGTGTGCTTGAGATGCCGGCTGTGGACTGTAGCCGACGCACCTTCTCACGTAAGCCATAGGCGTACTATACACCGACGGTGCTCCAGGATATTTTGTGCTGCATCTCACAAGGTTGTTGATAATAAACTGTGTGCGATCTACTTGATTTTTCATCTTGATTTGAATTACATAATGGGGTCACAGCGCCAATGGATGGTGTGTCAATTGCTAGACCTTTTATCAGGAGTGAACATGCAAATACATGTGTGTCATAAAAGAATTGGAATTATTCAGGGTTCATTTGAACATTTTATACATTAAATTGGTTTTCTAGCCATTTTAGGTGCAAAATTCAAAATTAAACGACATGCACATGCTCCGGTGCACCAACATGGGTTGTAAAATCATATATGTGTCCATGGGTTTACGCTTATCTCCCATGCAAGAAATGGGGATGAAATTCGAACACCACGACACCGTGGCTCTCCGGCAAACGACGTACTTGCTTTTGTAATTCTAGTAAATCCAAAATTCATGAAACTTGGCATGCTATTGATACATCTCCAACGTATCTATAATTTTTGATTGTTCCATGCTATTATATTATCTGTTTTGGATGTTTAATGGGCTTTAATATACCTTATTATATTATTGGGACTAACCTATTAACCAAAGGCCCAGTGCAAATTGCTGTTTTTTTGCCTATTTCAGTGTTTCACAGAGAAGGAATATGAAACGTAATCCAAACGGAATGAAACCTTTGGGAGAGTTATTTCTGGAACAAACGTTATCCAGGAGACTTGGAGTGGACGTCAAGAAAGAAGCGAGGAGGCCACGAGGCAGGAGGGCGCGCCCAGGGGGCAGGCACGCCCCCCACCCTCGTGGGCCCCTTGCAGCTCCATCGACGTACTTATTCCTCCTATATATACCCATATACCCTGAAAACATTCAGGAGCACCACGAAACCCTATTTCCACTGCCGCAACCTTCTGTACCCATGAGATCCCATCTTGGGGCCTTTTCCGGCGCTCCGCCAGAGGGGGAATCGATCACGGTGGGCTTCTACATCAACACCATAGCCTCTCCGATGATGTGTGAGTAGTTTACCATAGATCTTCGGGTCCATAGTTATTAGCTACATGGATTCTTCTTTCTCTCTGGATCTCAATACCAAGTTCTCCACGATTCCCTTGGAGATCTATTCGATGTAATTATTTTTGCGGTGTGTTTGTCGAGATCCGATGAATTGTGGGTTTATGATCAAGATTATCTATGAACAATATTTGATTCTTCTCTGAAATATTTTATGCATGATTTAATATCTTTGCAAGTCTCTTCGAATTATCAG
This sequence comes from Triticum urartu, assembly GCF_056163025.1. Lineage (NCBI taxonomy): Eukaryota > Viridiplantae > Streptophyta > Magnoliopsida > Poales > Poaceae > Triticum > Triticum urartu. The sequence goes on along the minus strand of NC_141877.1, from coordinate 194,294,876 downwards.
TTTGGTTTGGCCTACTAGATTGATCTTTCTTGCAATGGGAGAAGTGCTTCGCTTTGGGTTCAATCTTGTGGTGTCCTTTCCTAGTGACAGTAGGGGCAGCAAGGCACATATTGTATTGTTGCCATCGAGGATAAAAAGATGGGGTTTATATCATATTGCTTGAGTGTATCCCTCTATATCATGTCATCTTGCCTAATGCGTTACTCTATTCTTATGAACTTAATACTCTAGATGCATGCTGGATAGCGGTCGATGTGTGGAGTAATAGTAGTAGATGCAAAATCGTTTTGGTCTACTTGTCGCGGACGTGATGCCTATATACATGATCATGCCTAGATATTCTCATAATTATTCTCTTTTCTCTCAATTGCTCGACAGTAATTTTTTCACCCACCGTAGAATTTGCTATCTTGAGAGAAGCCACTAGTGAAACCTATGGCCCCGAGTCTATTTTCCATTATATTTATCTCCCAACAACTAGCCATTTTAATCGCCGTTTATTTTGCTATGTTTATTTCCCAATCTATACAACAAAAATACCAAAAATATTTATCTTATTATCTTTATGAGATCTCACTTCCGTAAGTGACCGTGAAGGGATTGACAACCCCTTTATCGTGTTGGTGGTGAGGTTCTTGTTTGTTTGTGTAGGTACGAGGGACTTGCGTGTAATCTCCTACTAGATTGATACCTTGGTTCTCAAAAATTGAGGGAAATACTTACGCTACTTTGCTGCATCACCCTTTCCTCTTCAAGGGAAAACCAACGCATGCTCAAGAGGTAGCAGCTATAATGGAGCGGCATCAACATGCCGTGGTAAATTTTTTGTCCCATTTGGGGCAGGTTTGGGTATATGGTTCTCACAAACCAGAGCTTCTCACAACAAGCATGATGGTTTCGGTAGGGAATGTCCCACCTTTGGGGACGAAACGATAACCATTGCCTCTTATTACTTCCAAAAAATTTCTCGTGTCAACATAGAACAACAGGAGTGTTGTGTCAATTTTTGTGATTTTTCGGGGTTCGTTTGGACATTTTTATGCATTAACTGAGTTTTCAATGCCTATATGTGCATAATTCAAATTTTAAGTACATGCACATGCTCCAGTGCATATAAATTTGTTGAAAAATCAAATCTGTGTCCTTGAGTGCATGCTTACGCCCCATGCAAGAAATGGGAATGAATTTCAAACACCAGGGCACCGCTGATTGACGGCAAAACACTGAGATGCCTGGTTTTTAAATTCTAGTAAATCCAAAACTCGTCTGAAATTCATGAAACTTGGCATGCTATCATGGAGCGGCATCAACATGCTGTGGTAAATTTTTTGTCCCATTCGGGGAAGGTTTGGGTATTTGCTTCTCACAAACCAGAGCTTCTTACAACAAGCATGATGGTTTTGGTAGGGAACGTCTCACCTTTGGGGACAGAACGATATCCATTGCCTCTTATTGCTTCCAGAAAATTTCTCGTGTCAACATAGAACAACAGGAGTATTGTGTCAATTTTTGTGATTTTTCGGGGTTCGTTTGGACATTTTTGTGCATTAACTGAGTTTTCAATGCATTTATGTGCATAATTCAAATTTGAACTACATGCACATGCTCCAGTGCATATAAATTGGTTGAAAAATCAAATCTTTTGTCCTTGGGTGCATGCTTACGTCCCATGCAAGAAATGGGAATGAATTTCAAACACCAGGACACCGTTGAATGCCGGCAAAACATTGAGATGCCTAGTGTTTAAATTCTAGTAAATCCAAAACTCGTCTGAAATTTATGAAACTTGGCATGCTATCATGGAGCGGCATCAACATGCCGTGGAAATTTTTTTTGTCCCATTTGGGGCAGGTTTGGGTATATGCTTCTCACAAACCAGAGCTTCTCACAACAAGCATGATGGTTTCGGTAGGGAACGTCCCACCTTTGGGGACGAAACGATATCCATTGCCTTTTATTGCTTCCAATTTTTTCTCATGTCAACATAGAACAACAGGAGTGTTGTGTCAATTTTTATGATTTTTCGGGGTTCATTTGGACAGTTTTATGCATTAACTGAGTTTTCAATGCATTTATGTGCATAATTCAAATTTGAACTACATGCACATGCTCCAGTGCATATAAATTGGTTAAAAAATCAAATCTGTGTCCTTGATTGCATTCTTAGGTCCCATGCAAGAAATGGGAATGAATTTCAAACACTAGGGCACCGTTGATTGCCGGCAAAACATTGGGATGCCTGGTTTTTAAATTCTAGTAAATCCAAAACTCGTCTGCAGTTCATGAAACTTGGCATGCTATCATGGAGTGGCATCAACATGCCATGGTAAAAAAATTGTCCCATTTGGGGCAGGTTTGGGAATATGCTTCTCTCAAACCAGACCTTCTCACAACAAGCATGATGGTTTCGGTAGGGAACGTCCCACCTTTGGGGACGAAACAGTATCCATTGCCTCTTATTGCTTCCAAATTTTTTCTCGTGTCGACATAGAACAATAGGAGTGTTGTGTCAATTTTTGTGATTTTTTGGGGTTTGTTTGGACATTTTTATGCATTAGCTGAGTTTTCAATGCATTTATGTGCATAATTCAAATTTGAACTACATGCACATGCTCCAGTGCATATAAATTGGTTGAAAACTTAAATTTGTGTCCTTGGGTGCATGCTTATGTCCCATGCAAGAAATGGGAATGAATTTCAAACACCAGGGCACTATAGATTGCCGGCAAAACATTGAGATGCCTGGATTTTAAATTCTAGTAATTCCAAAACTCGTCTGAGATTCATCAAACTTGGCATGCTATCATGGAATGGCACCCAACATGCTGTGGTTTTTTCGTGTCCATTTTGAGAGAAGGCGCACTCGAATAATGATAGCCAACAAAGACATTTTGAAAAAATAGCTGCGACTTTAATATCTCAAATGTTTGTATAATTCAAACCATGTGCATTCTGTTAACCATCCACCTGACGCCACGTGTCTTGGTTTTAATGGCTGTAGGAGGTGATGTGAAGATAGCTGCTTGACCTTGACTGAACGGGAGGCGTGCGAGCGCAGTCCGGTGCGCAGGCTGACCGAGAGGAGTGCAAGTTGTCCTCGAATGTGCAGGCTCACCAGGAAGCGTGCAAGCTATACGCTGCGCAGGCTCACTAGGAAGCGAGCCCTTTGACTTTCGTGGCCGCCCGCCTTCCTCTCCATGCGCGCGCCCACCTCAGTGGCATGGGACGCCGCCGTTGAACACTACCTCTCAGCACCGCGAGCTGCTGTCCTCCCCCCCCCTGCCCGTCGACCCCGGGACGGCATGATGCAAAGTGAGAGCAGGATTTGTGCATCTCTTTAATGCAAACGGTTCTTTTGGATGACCCGTGTGCAACCACTTACAAACAATTTGGTGCGATTTGCATCTGTCATATTGGGTATGTTACCATTTGTCAAACTGGAAAGGTTGACATTTGTTGATCTAGTAACATTGCCATTTGTCAACCTTGTAACACTGAAAATATGGAGCTAAAAATCACTAGCATTATCTAATTTTTGCAACTAAAATTCAGTAATTAAGCATAGATTTCATTCATAGATTAAGCAATCGTTCTTAATTTATACAAACAGTTCAAGTCGACAGCTGAACCGACAAAAATTTTCCCCAATTGTTGCCAACCACGTACTGAAATAGCTATCTCAACTATATATACTAGCTAATTTTAAGTACGTTGTATAATTCCACCACATCTATAGTCAGATGAACTGAACAAAATAGCCCCTAAATACTACTACTACTACTACTGCGGTGCCGCTTTGTACTATTTCCGGGTACCTCTCCTCTGCCGAGCATGCTCAGTAAGAGGCGGAGGAGGAGGAGCCTACCGACGAGCTGGGCAACCGCAATACGGTGTCTGCCGTTGTTGCAGCTTCAGCGACGCTCACCTCGAACGCCCTCTGCCACTCCAGACGGCCCCTCTTGAAGCGGTGGTTCTCCTCGTAGATTCCTCGCCTCTGAGGCGGTGTGTGCCACGGCCACGGCGGCGGTAAGTCTCTTTGCATGCTCGACGAGGCGCTCCTCCTCCTCCCGTAGGAACTCAGTGTAGCGCACAAGGTCTCTGATGCACGTGCGGGCATCCACCTCTGCCTTTCGCCTTCAGGCGGCGGTGGCGGAGCGGGTGATGACCCCGGCGGTCGATGGTGGGCTGGCGGCCACAGCGGTCGATGACGGGGTGGCGACCACGACCACCACCTCCCGCCTTCGGGCCGCGGTGGCGGAATGGGTGATGGCCACGGTGGCCGGCAGTGGGGTGGCAGCCACGACGGCCACCTCCCGCCTTCAGGCCACGGCGGCGGAGCGGGTGATACGTCTCCAACGTATCTATAATTTTTGATTGTTCCATGCTATTATATTATCTGTTTTGGATGTTTAATGGGCTTCAATATGCACTTTTATATTATTTTTGGGACTAACCTATTAACCGGAGGCCTAGTGCCAGTTGCTGTTTTTTTGGCCTATTTTAGTGTTTCGCAGAAAACGAATATCAAACGAAATCCAAATGGAATGAAACCTTCTCGAGGATCTTTTTTGGAACAAATGCAATCCAGGAGACTTGGAGTGGAGGTCAAGGAAGCAATGAGGCGGCCACGAGGTAGGGCGGCGCGCCTAGGGGGGTAGGCGCGCCCCCACCCTCGTGGGCCCCTCGTAGCTCCACGACCTACTTCCTTCGCCTATATAGACTCTTATACCCTAAAAACATCCAGGGGAGCCACGAAACCAGTTTTCCACCACCACAACCTTCTGTACCCGTGAGATCCCATCTGGGGACCTTTTCCGGTGATCTTCCAGAGGGGGATTCGATCACGGAGGGCTTCTACATCAACACCATAGCCTCTCCGATGTTGTGTGAGTAGTTTACTACATACCTTCGGGTTCATAGTTATTAGCTAGTTGGCTTCTTCTCTCTCTTTGTTTCTCAATACAAAGTTCTCCTCGATGTTCTTGGAGATCTATTCGATGTAATCCTTTTTGTGGTGTGTTTGCCGAGATCCGATGAATTGTGGGTTTATGATTAAGATTATATATGAACAATATTTGATTCTTCTCTGAATTCTTATATGCATGATTTGATATCTTTGCAAGTCTCTTTGAATTATCAGTTTGGTTTGGCCTACTAGATTGATCTTTCTTGCAATTGGAGAAGTGCTTAGCTTTGGGTTCAATCTTGCGGTGTCCTTTTCCAGTGACAATAGGGGCAACAAGGCATGTATTGTATTGTTGCCATCGAGGATAAAAAGATGGGGTTTATATCATATTGCTTGAGCTTATCCCTCTACATCATGGCATCTTGCCTAATGCATTACTCTGTTCTTATGAACTTAATACTCTAGATGCATGCTGGATAGAGGTCGATGTGTGGAGTAATAGTAGTAGATGCAGAATCGTTTCGGTCTACTTGACACAGACGTAATGCCTATATTCCCGATCATGCCTAGATATCATCATAACTATGCGCTTTTCTATCAATTGCTCGGCAGTAATTTGTTCACCCACCGTAATTTATGCTATCTTGAGAGAAGCCACTAGTGAAACCTATGGCCCCAAGGTCTACTTTACATCATATAAGTTTCTGATCTACAATTCTAGTTTACTATTTATTTTGAAGTCTTTATTTTCCAATCTATACAACAAAAATACCAAAAATATTTATTTATTATCTTTATCAGATCTCACTTTTGCAAGTGGTCGTGAAAGGAATGACAACCCCTTTATCGCGTTGGTTGCAAGGTTCTTATTTGTTTGTGCAGGTACTAGGCAACTTGCATGTAGTCTCCTACTGGATTATTACATTGGTTCTCAAAAACGGAGGGAAATACTTACGCTACTTTGCTGCATCACCCTTTCCTCTTCAAGGGAAAACCAACACATGCTTAAGAGGTAGCAGCGGGCGATGGCCCTGGCTTTCGATGGTGGTGTGGCGGCAACGGCGGCCGGCAACAGCTGCCGACGGGCCCCGGCGACGGAGCGTGTGGTGGGTGTTCTGCGCACACCCAACAGGGACGCCACACACACTACACTACGTCGGGGACTGCACCGCCGCCGCGGTGTAGCCTCCCAGTTGGAGCTGTCCTTTGATGACGGTGGAGTGGCTGAGCGACGATGATGGACCGGTGCCATTAGCGATTGTGGGAGAAGCAGACGAAATAAGCTACAGGAAGGGAGCGGAAAATGCGATGTAGGACTCGCCGACCGTGAGGGTTTTTATAGCAGGCCGGTAAGCATTGGGATTTTGGGGATTTCACCGAGTCGGGCGGGAAGCTTGCGCGGGAACCTGCGAGGTTGCGCAGGAACGGGCTCACCAATGATTCATTGGCGCCACCCTTTGGCCAAAAGAACGCCCCCGAGTGCTGCACAAGCTTGCGCTATAAGCCATCTGCGGTAGCGGGGTGACAAGACATGCGAGAGGAGGACGGAAGGCCATGTACACATACGGTTAATAAAAAAGTTTGCGATTTAATTACCTACTATACCCCTGTCCTGGTTTATAAGTATGATTTAACTGATAAAATACGAATGAATGTCGCCAAAGATTATATTGTTGGATTCGTATTTGAACATAGTTTCCAATTATATGATTTTTATAACATGCATTGACATTTTGTTGGTTAAATTTGAGGGCAAAGTATGGCACAGAATATAAAGGGGACTATAGACTAGACGGAGGTGGTAGCACACGACCGCTCTCTACGCAGTGATGCAACTATCAGCCGGCTCGTAGGCGACCATTTCCTGCATGTTCAACTGCTCTATGCGTGTGGTTGCTTGCGGTTCAGGCGGCCGCGACGCGCTCTGCTCTCGCATCCCTCTGGGTGCTCTTCCCTCGTCAGTCCACGCGCGCTGCCAGTGTTTGGGGCCGGCGCACGATCACACACGTTCGTGTGCATGCGGTTGCGCTGGGCGCGGCGCGACGATGCAGTTACCCGCTGCAAAAACTGTCATGAAGACTCGCTGAGAATCCACGTCGCCCGGCCCCCTTTTATTCCTGCAGCCATTTACCTTCATCTCTCGTCTCACACGACACAATAAGCACACCCACGAGGACACATACAGAGAGGACATCTAGCGGTTCCAATGGCCCTCCCCGTGGCTCCAATGGCGCTCCCAGCGGCCGGCGACGACAACGGCGGGCAGTTCACCACGCAACACGTGAGGGGGAAGGCTCTCTCGGTGATGTACATGAACGATTCGGTCTCGATGGAGAGCTCCATCCAATATATGGAGCAATTACTTGCCAAGGACAAGTACCAAGTGGTCGGCTTCGACCTCGAGTACACCATGGGTCGTGCCGGGCACGATCAGAAGGTTGTCGTCGCCCAGTTGTGTGTGCGACATGATGTCCTCATCTACCACTACCACATGGCCACAACACCATGCGAGCGTTTCTCCAGGTTTATCAATAGCTCCGACTATAGTTTCACTGCGGTGGACACCGCCAACGGTCTAAAAGCGCTCAAGGTTTCGTGCTTGAAATGCCCGAATCTTGTCAACATCCAAAGCCACTACAAGGTCTGGGGCAGCGAAAAAAACAAACTGAACTCCCTGGTTGACCTCACCTCGGCCATAATCGACCCCTACTACATGAAGATGAAGAATGAGAGCAATAAGGACAGGAACTCCTGGCACATTGTGTGGCATAAGAGACTGGATGAGCAACATGTCAAGTACGCGGCCATGGACGCGTACACAAGCTACGAGATGTACAAGCGATCACTGACATGAGGAACTGTCTTCTTCCTGACCCAGACAAGGGATCGAGCCACATAGCAGTGGCGGGAGCGTCACAAGAAGTAGATGACTAGATGATCATTTCTCCTACTTTAGAATGCACGCAATTGTTTATTGAGGTGTGTGTGAATGATCTGTATAGTCACTTATGTAATTGGATGTTTATTTCAGTTATATGTATATATGTGTTATTCTACTATAGACAGAGCAAATCACACAACTTATTAGCAGCAATCGTCTGTGTTATTATTGGTCTTCGCACACATTTCTGATTATGGACCTGTTTGCCGCGTATCACACACATCTTGTTCAGTTGAACCGTTTCCATTGTGTTGCCTAATCACACACAGTTCATCCTAGTGAACCGTATGCTATATACCGCACACGCCTTCATCTGGCTGCCTGTTTCTATTGTTCCCACTACTAGGAAAAGAGCTATAGCTAATATGGACACTAATGGCGCACCACATATGTGGTGCGCCACTGCTATATAGCAGTGGCGCACCATGTGTAGGTACGCCATTAATGTCCATATCACTAATGGCGCACCACACCCACGGTGCGCCACTAGTAACATTTTTTTTTCAAAACTAGTAATGGCGCACCAGGGCATAGTGCGCCATTACTAGTTTTAATTAGTAATGGCGCACCACACACTCTGTGCGCCACTACTAACAATTTTTTTTACTTTTTTTCAAAACTAGTAATGGCGCACCAGTGTATAGTGCGCCATTACTAGTTCAAACTAGTAACGGCGCACCACAACCACGATGCGCCACTACTAACAATTTTTTTTATTTTTTTGCAAAAACTAGTAATGGCGCACCACGTAACAGGTGCGCCATTAGTAACAAGGGTTACTAATGGCGCATTGTTAGGTGGTGCGCCATTACTAACTTTCTTTGCACCCCCCTCGTGGACCGCCTTTTCAGTTTTAGAAAAAATAAAAGAAAATGATGGAAATGTAAAAAAAAATAAAAGAAAATAAGTTTCCCATGTGATATGTGGTCTAGTTGGGAAAATTTACAAATATGAATTTCGACTTTATTTGCAAAATCTCTCTGGAATTTAGTAAAATGGGCATAACTTTTGCATACGAACTCGTATTAAAAAGTTTTTTATATGAAAAATCATCTACTCGAAAAGTTACATCCGAATTCAACTAGGGGAACCTCGTTGAAGATTTTCAGAATCCCCAAAAACCTAACATAACGAAAGATACGGGGCTTTTAAGATCTAGAGGGGGGAAAATGAAAAAAGATCAAACTTAGTAGTGCCGCACCATTTGGTAGGTGCGCCACTAGTAATAGAAAAAAAATTTGTTTCAATTTTTTTTGGATTTTTTTTTCAAAATATGATACGTAATATGACCAGGAAGTTTGAAATATTTTTTCAAACTTTCATCACACTCATGAACATGAACAAAGTCCTAGACATCAACAAGGTTTAATAGGATTGATATGATAGATATATCAACAAGTGCCTGTTAAGTGAGTTGGTGCTGGGGTTGGATAGAACTGCGAAGTTAAGCATGCTTGGGCTGGAGTAGTGTGAGGATGGGTGACCTTCCAGGAAGTTTGACCATGGAGTGTGATTTGACTTGAGATTAAGCCATAGTGACCCGAGATTAAGAAAAAAACGAAAAAAAATTGAAATTTTTTTTGAATTTTTTTGGAAAAATAAATCCTGAAAAAAATTGAAAAAAATTTAGTAATGGTGCACTTGCGAAGTTAAGCATGCTTGGGCTGGAGTAGTGTGAGGATGGGTGACCTTCCGGGAAGTTTGACCATGGAGTGTGATTTGACTTGAGATTAAGCCATAGTGACCCGAGATTAAGAAAAAAACGAAAAAAAATTGAAATTTTTTTTGAATTTTTTTTTAAAAAATAAATCCTGAAAAAAAATTGAATTTTTTTTAGTAATGGCGCACTTCTATGTGGTGCGTCATTACTAAGTCAGATAGTAATGGCGCACTTCTAGGAATAGTAATGGCGCACTATAGGTGCGCCATTACTATTTGTTACTAGTGGCGTGGTAATAGTGGCGCACCTATAGTGCGCCATTAATGGCAAAAATAGGTGCGCCACTAATTAGCCTTTTCCTAATAGTGTCCTCCTCATCCCAAACAGTTAGTTGAACTAAACCGTATGCCCTACATCACACACGCAACTAAAATCTGAACTGTGTTTGATGCATCCGTCATTGCAAACGTTTTGCACCTTTTTTGATGGTTTGTTTACACCCCCGTTTTTGATTATGGCATCGCACACAGTTTCGTTGAAGGCTCTCTGATCGTAGTGTCGCCTTTGGATCATCCTGCACCAGTGTATGGCACTAGAAAGGTTTCCGCATGTGGATGATTGACAATAAATGGGAACATGTAGTCTGAGATGTCCTCCCGATCTTCTGTGGTTTCCAGGTTGTGGCAGTGCATGTAAAAAGGATCAGGTAAGGACTGTTGGGAAACATAGTAATTTTTTAAAAAATCATACGCACACGCAAGATCTATCTAGGTGATGCATAGCAACGAGAGGGGAAGAGTGTTGTCCACGTACACTCGTAGACCGTAAGCAGAAGCGTTATGACAACGCGGTTGATGTATTCGTACATCTTCATGATACGACCGATCCTAGCACCAAAGGTACGAAACCTCCGCAATCTGCACACGTTCAGCTCGGTGACGTCCCGCGAAATCTAGATCCAGCTGAGTGTCGAGGGAGAGTTTCGTCAGCACGACGGCGTGATGAAGCTACCGGCGCAGGGCTTCTCCTAAGCACTGCAACGATATGACCGAGGTGGATTATGGTGGAGGGGGCAATGCACACGGCTAAACAATGTCAACTTGTGTGTCTATGGGGTGCCCCCTCCCCCGTATATAAAGGAGTGGAGGAGGGGAGGGCCGGCCCTCTCTATGGCGCACCCTAGGGGGAGTCGTACTCCCACCGGGAGCAGGATTCCCCCTTTCCCTAGTAGGAGTAGGAGAGAAGGAAGGGGGAGAGAGAAGGAAGGGGCGGCGGCCCCTACCCAATTCGGATTGGGCTAGGGGGGCGTTCCCTCCACGTTTCCCTTCCTCTCCTCTTTTTCCACTAAGGCCCAATAAGGCCCATATACTCCCCGGGGGGTTCTGGTAACCTCCCGGTTCTCCGGTAAATGCCTGAACTCATCCAGAACCATTCCGATGTCCAAACATAGGCTTCCAATATGTCGATATTTATGTCTCTACCATTTCGAGACTTCTCTTCATGGCCGTGATCATATCCGGGACTCCGAACTACCTTCGGCACATCAAAACATATAAACTCATAATACCGATCGTCACCAAACGTTAAGCGTGCGGACCCTACGGGTTCGAGAACTATGTAGACATGACCGAGACTCATCTCCGGTCAATAACCAATAGCGGAACCTGGATGCTCATATTGGTTCCTACATATTCTACAAAGATCTTTATCTGTCAAACCGCATAATAACATACATTGTTCCCTTTGTCATCGGTATGTTACTTGCCCGAGATTCGATCGTCGGTATCTCAATACCTAGTTCAATATCATTACCAGCAAGTCACTTTACTCGTTCCGTAATGCTACATCCCATAACTAACTCATTAGTTACATTGCTTGCAAGGCTTATAGTGATGTGCATTACCGAGAGGGCCCAGAGATACCTGTCCGATACACGGAGAGACAAATCCTATTCTCGATCTATGTCAACTCAACAAACACCATCCGAGACACCTGTAGCGTATCTCTATAGTCACCCAGTTACTTGTGACGTTTGATAGCACACTAAGTGTTCCTCCGGTATTCGGGAGTTGCATAATCTCATAGTCATAGGAACATGTATAAGTTATGGAGAAAGCAATAGTAGTAAGTTAAACGATCATCGTGCTAAGCTAACTGATGGGTCAAGTCAATCACATCATTCTCTAATGATGTGATCCCATTCATCAAATGACAACTGTTTGTCCATGGCTAGGAAACTTAACCATCTTTGATCAACGAGCTAGTCAAGTAGAGGCATACTAGTGACACTCTATTTTTTTACGTATTCACACATGTACTAAGTTTCCGGTTAATACAATTCTAGCATGAATAATTAAAATTTATCATGATATAAGGAAATATAAAAAACAACTTTATTATTGCCTATAGGGCATATTTCCTTCAGTCTCCCACTTGCACTAGAGTCAATAATCTGGATTACATTGTAATGATTCTAACACCCATGGAGTCTTGGTGCTGATCATGTTTTGCTCGTGAGAGAGGCTTAGAAAATGGGTCTGCAACATTCAGATCCGTATGTATCTTGCAAATCTCTATGTCTCCCTCCTTGACTTGACCGCGGATGGAATTGAAGTGTCTCTTGATGTGCTTGGTTCTCTTTTGAAATCTGGATTCCATTGCCAAGGTAATTGCACCAGTATTGTCACAAAATATCTTCATTGGACTCGATGCACTAGGTATGACACCTAGATCGGATATGAACTCCTTCATTTGCTGCTTCCGAAGCAGCTATGTACTCCGCTTCACATGTAGATCCCGCCACGACGCTCTGCGTGGAACTGCACCAACTGACAGCTCCACCATTTACTAAAAATACGCATGCGGTTTGTGACTTAGATTCATCCGGGTCAGTGTCAAAACTTGCATCGACGTAACTGTTTACGACGAGCTCTTTGTCACCTCCATAAACGAGAAACATATCCTTAGTACTTTTCAGGTATTTCAGGATGTTCTTGACCGCTGTCTAGTGATCCACTCCTAGATTACTTTGGTACCTCCTTGCTAAACTAATAGCAAGGCACACATCAGGTATGGTACACAACATTGAATACATGATAGAACCTATGGCTAAAGCATAGGGAATGACTTTCATTTTCTCTCTATCTTCTGCAGTGGTCGGGCATTGAGTCTGACTCAACTTCACACCTTGTAACACAGGCAAGAATCCTTTCTTTGCTTGATCCATTTTGAACTTCTTCAAAACTTCATCATGGTATGTGCTTTGTGAAAGTCCAATTAAGCGTCTTGATCTATCTCTATAGATCTTGGTGCCTAATATATAAGCAACTTCACCGAGGTCTTTCATTGAAAAATTCTTATTCAAGTATCCTTTTATGCTATTCAAAAATTCAGTATCATATCCGATCAACACTATGTCATCCACATATAATATCAGAAATGCTACACAACTCCCACTCACTTTCTTGTAAATACAGGCTTCTCCAAAAGTCTGTATAAAACCGTATGCTTTGATCACACTATCAAAGCGTATATTCCAACTTTGAGAGGTTTGCACCAGTCCATAAATTGATTGCTGGAGCTTGCACACTTTGTTAGCACCTTTTGGATCGACAAAATCTTCTGGTTGCATCATATACAACTCTTCTTTAAGATATCCATTAAGGAATGCAGTTTTGGCATCCATTTGCCAAATTTCATAATCATAAAATGCGGCAATTGCTAACGTGATTCGGGCGGACTTAAGCATCACTACAGGTGAGAAGGTCTCATCATAGTCAACTCCTTGAACTTGTCGAAAACCTTTTGCAACAAGTCAAGCTTTGTAGACAGTAACATTACCGTCAGCGTCAGTCTTCTTCTTGAAGATCCATTTATTCTCTATGGCCTGCCGATCATCGGGCAAGCCAACGAAAGTCCACACTTTGTTATCATACATGGATCCCATTTGAGATTTCATGGCCTCAAGCCATTTTGCGGAATCTGGGCTCATCATCGCCTCCTCATAATTTGTAGGTTCGTCATGGTCAAGTAACATGACCTCCAGAACAGGATTACCGTACCACTCTGGTGCGGATCTTACTCTGGTTGACCTACGAGGTTCGGTAGTAACTTAATCAGAAGTTTCATGATCATCATCATTAGCTTCCTCACTTACTGGTGTAGGAATCACTTGAACTGATTTCTATGATGAACTACTTCCAATAAGGGAGTAGGTACAATTACCTCATCAAGTTCTACTTTCCTCCCACTCACTTATTTCGAGAGAAACTCCTTCTCTAGAAAGGATCCATTCTTAGCAACGAATAACTTGCCTTCGGATCTGTGATAGAAGGTGTACCCAACAGTTTCCTTTGGGTATCCTATGAAGACACATTTCTCCGATTTGGGTTCGAGCTTATCAGGTTGAAGCTTTTCCACATAAGCATCACAGCCCCAAACTTTAAGAAACGATAACTTGGGTTCTTGCCAAACCACAGTTCATAAGGTGTCGTCTCAACGGATTTTGATGGTACCCCATTTAACGTGAATGCAGCCGTCTCTAAAGCATAACCCCAAAATTATAGCGGCAAATCAGTGAGAGACATCATAGATCGCACCATATCTAATAAAGTGTGGTTACGACGTTCGGACACACCATTATGTTGCGGTGTTTCAGGCAGCGTGAGTTGCGAAACTATTCCGCATTGTTTCAAATGAAGACCAAACTCATAACTCAAATATTCACCTCCACTATCAGATCGTAGAAACTTAATTTTCTTGTTACGATGATTTTCCATTTCTGAAATTCTTTGAACTTTTCAAATGTTTCAGACTTATGTTTTATCAAGTAGATATACCCATATCTGCTCAAATCATCTGTGAAGGTAAGAAAATAACGATACCCGCCGTGAGCATCAGCACTCATTGGACCACATACATCAGTATGTATTATTTCCTACAAGTCTGTTGCTCGCTCAATTGTTCCGGAGAACGGAGTCTTAGTCATCTTGCCCATGAGGCACGGTACGCAAGCATCAACTGATTCATAATCAATTTATTCCAAAAGTCCATCAGCATGGAGTTTCTTCATGCGCTTTACACCAATATGACCTAAATGGCAGTGCCACAAATAAGTTACACTATCATTATTAAACTTATATCTTTTGGCTTCAATACTATGAATATGTGTATCACTACTATCAAGATTTAGTAAAAACAGACCACTCATCAAGGGTGCATGACCACATAAGATATTATTCATATAAATAGAATAACAATTATTCTCTGATTTAAATGAATAACCATCTCACATCAAACAAGATCCAGATATAATGTTCATGCTCAACACTGGCACCAAATAACAATTATTTAGGCCTAAAACTAATCCCGAAGGTAGATGTAGAGGTAGCGTGCCGACGGCGATCACATCGACTTTGGAACCATTTCCCACACGCATTGTCACCTTGTCCTTAGCCAATCTTCACTTAATCCGTAGCCCCTGTTTCGAGTTGCAGATATTAGCAACAAAACCAGTATCAAATACCCAGGCACTAATGCGAGCATTAGTAAGGTATACATCAATAACATGTATATCAAATATACCTTTCACTTTCCATCCTTATTCTCCGCCAAATACTTGGGGCAGTTCCGCTTCCAGTGACCAGTCCCTTTGCAATAGAAGCACTCTGTCTCAGGCTTAGGTCCAGACTTGTGCTTCTTCACATGAGCAGAAACTTGCTTGCCGTTCTTCTTGAAGTTCCCCTTCTTCCCTTTACCCTTTTTCTTGAAACTGGTGGTCTTGTTGACCATCAACACTTGATGCTCCTTCTTGATTTCTACCTTCGCAGCCTTTAGCATTGCGAAGAGCTCGGGAATCGTCTTATCCATCCCTTGCATATTATAGTTCACCACGAAGCTCTTGTAGCTTGGTGGTAGTGATTGAAGAACTCTGTCAATGACACTATCATCAGGAATATTAACTCCCAGCTGAGTCAAGTGGTTGTGGTACCCAGACATTCTGAGTATATATTCACTGATAGAACTATGTCCTCCATTTTACAGCTGTAGAACTTATTGGAGACTTCATATCTCTCAATTCGGGCATTTCCTTGAAATATTAACTTCAACTCCAGGAACATCTCATATGCTCCATGACGTTCAAAATGTCGTTGAAGTCCCGGTTCTAAGCCACAAAGCATGGCACACTAAACTATCGAGTAGTCATCAGCTTTGCTCTGCTAGGTGTTCACAACATCTGGCGTTGCTCCTGCAGCGGGTTTTTCACCTAGCGGTGCTTCCAGGACGTAATTCTTCTGTGCAGCAATGAGGATAATCCTCAAGTTACAGACCCAGTCCGTGTAATTGCTACCCTCATCTTTCAACTTAGCTTTCTCTAGGAACGCATTAAAATTCAACAGAACAACAACATGTGCCATCTATCTACAACAACATAGACATGCAAAATACTATCAGGTACTAAGTTCATGATAAATTAAAGTTCAATTAATCAAATTACTTAAGAACTCCCACTTAGATAGACATCCCTCTAATCATCTAAGTGATCACGTGATCCATATCAACTAAACCATGTTCGATCATCATGTGAGATGGATTAGTTTTCAATGGTGAACATCACTATGTTGATCATATCTACTATATGATTCACGCTCGACCTTTCGGTCTCAGTGTTCCGAGGACATATCTGCATATGCTAGGCTCGTCAAGTTTAACCTGAGTATTCCGCATGTGCAAAACTGGCTTGCACGCGTTGTATGTAAACGTAAAGCTTATCACACCCGATCATCACGTGGTTTCTCGGCACGACGAACTATAGCAACGGTGCATACTCAGGGAGAACACTTATACCTTCAAATTTACTGAGAGATCATCTTATAATGCTACCGCCAAACTAAGCAAAGTAAAAAGCATAAAGGATAAACATCACATGCAATCAATATAAGTTATATGATATGGCCATCATCATCTTGTGCCTTTGATCTCCATCTTCAAAGCACCGTCATGACCAACATTGTCACCGGCTTGACACCTTGATCTCCATCGAAGCATCATTGTCGTCTTTCCAACTATTGCTTCTACGATTATCGCTACTGCTTAGTGATAAAGTAAAGCAACTACATGGCGATTGCATTTCATACCATAAAGAGACAACCATATGGCTTCTGCCAGTTGTCGATAACTCTGTTACAAAACATGATCATCTCATACAATAAAATTTAGCATCATGTCTTGACCATATCACATCACAACATGCCCTGCAAAAACAAGTTAGACGTCCTCTACTTTGTTGTTGCATGTTTTACGTGGCTGCAACGAGATGAGCAAGAACCGTTCTTACCTATGCATAAAAAACCACAATGCGGTATAGTGATTGCTTTTTGATCTTCAGAAAGAACCCTGTTCATTGAATCCGATTCAACTAAAGTTGGAGAAACTTACACCCACTAGCCACCTGTGTGTGAAGCACGTCGGTAGAACTAGTCTCGCGTAAGCATAGCGTAATGTCCGTCTAAGCCGCTTGATCCAACAATACCGCTGAATCAAGAATCAACTAGTGACGACAAGCAATATGTATATACCCACGCCCACAACTCCTTTGTGTTCTACTCATGCATATAACATCTACGCATAGACCTGGCTCAGATGCCACTGTTGGGAAACACAATAATTTCAAAAAAAAATCCTACGCGCGCAAGATCTATCTAGGTGATGCATAGCAACGATAGGGGAAGAGTGTTGTCCATGTACCCTCGTAGACCGTAAGCGGAAGCATTATGACAACGCGGTTGATGTAGTCGTACATCTTCAGATCCGACCGATCCTAGCACCGAAGGTACGACACCTCCGCGATCTGCAGACGTTCAGCTCAGTGACGTCCTGAGAACTCTAGATCCAGCTGAGTGTCGAGGGAGAGTTTCGTCAGCATGATGGCGTGATGGCAGTGATGATGAAGCTACCGGCGCAGGGCTTCGCCTAAGCACTGCAATGATATGACTGAGGTGGATTATGATGAAGGGGAGCACCGCACATGGCTAAACAATGTCAACTTGTGTGTCTATGGGGATCCCCCTCCCCCATATATAAAGGAGTGGAGGAGGGGAGGGCCGGCCCTCTCTATGGCACGACCTAGGGGGAGTCCTACTCCCACCGGGAGTAGGATTCCCCCCTTTCCCTAGTAGGAGTATGGGAGAAGGAAGGGAGAGAGAGAAGGAAGGAAGGGGGGGTCGGCCCCTACCCAGTTAGGATTGGGCTAGGGGGGGACGCCCTCCACCTTTCCCTTCCTCTTCTATTTTTCCACTAAGGCCCAATAAGGCCCATATACTCCCCGGGGGGTTCCGGTAACCTCTCGGTACTCCGGTAAATGCCCGAACTCATTCGGAACCATTACAATGTCCAAACATAGGCTTCCAATATATGAATCTTTATGTCTTGACCATTCCAAGACTCCTCGTGATGTCCGCGGTCATATCCGGGACTCCGAACTACCTTCGGTACATCAAAACACATAAACTCATAATATCGATCGTCACCGAATGTTAAGCGTGCGGACCCTACGGGTTCGAGAACTATGTAGACATGACCGAGACTCATCTCCGGTCAATGACCAACAGCGGAACCTGGATGCTCATATTGGTTCCTACATATTCTACGAAGATCTTTATCATCAAACTGCATAACAACATACATTGTTCCCTATGTCATCGGTATGTTACTTGCTCGAGACTCGATCGTCGGTATCTCAATACCTAGTTGAATCTCATTACCAGCAAGTCTCTTTACTCGTTTTGTAATGCTACATCCCGTAACTAACTCATTAGTTACATTGCTTGCAAGGCTTATAGTGATGTGCATTACCGAGAGGGCCCAGAGATACCTCTCTGATACACGGAGTGACAAATCCTAATCTCGATCTATGCCAACTAAACAAACACCATTGGAGACACCTGTAGAGCATCTTTATAGTCACCCAGTTACATTGTGACATTTGATAGCACACTAAGTGTTCCTCCGGTATTCGGGAGTTGCATAATCTCATAGTCATAGGAACATGTATAAGTTATGGAGAAATCAATAGCAGTAAACTAAACAATCATCGTGTTAAGCTAACGGATGGGTCAAGTCAATCACATCATTCTCTACTAATGTGATCCCGTTCATCAAATGACAACTCTTTGTCCATGGCTAGGAAACTTAACCATCTTTGATCAACGAGCTAGTCAAGTAGAGGCATACTGTAACATCCCAAATTTTCAATTTGGAATGTTATACATTAGATCATCATGCATATCATATTTTATTTTGCATTTTGGTTGATCCTAGAAATTCTACGCAACTCAATGACCCACGGAGAGAGTTGGGGATTTCATTATTTTCATATTTGAGTTCTCTCAAATTTTGAGAATAGGATCACTTGATTTTATTTATTTTATCATCTATTATTTCTATTACAGAAATATGAGAGAGGGAATAAAATGACTTTCCCAAAATAAAGAAATATTGAGGATTTAATAATAAAATCAAATAAGATTTTATTTCGGAGTTTTTTGGTGTTTTATTTGAATTTAGGAAAAATGTGCGTTTTTCAAAATTGCATTTAGGACCCAAATAAATGTTCACCTTGTGCGGCTTGATTTTAGAAGCCCGTGAAAATTTATTTCGGAATTTTTGGAGTCCGTTTAGTATTTCTTTTTATTTTTCTTCCGAGCGGAATAATAATAAAAAAAAACGAACCGACTTCGGGCTGTACCCGAGCGGGACACCGCCCGGGGGCAGCCTTTAAATAGCGCTGCCCCGAGCCGCCCCAGCCCATTAGCCCCGCCTCGATCCGCGCGTGCTGCCGGAGCCGCCGCCGATGATCCCGCCGCCCGAGGTTCGTCGCACCTCGATTTCCGTGCCCAAAAAAAGAGAGAAAAAAAAGAAAAAAAACGGCGTTCGTTGTTTTTCTTTTTCTCGGATTAAATCCGTGATTTTTTTGATCGTGATTCCTGATCCGATTTTCGTTTGAGTTTAACTTTTCGCTCATTTATCGGAATCAGGCGATTCAAACGCCTAGAGTTTCGTCTCGAAACCCTCTATCCGTTTAACCAACTTAAACAAGATTTTGCTACTGTAAAATTTTCCCTAGTTCCAGATTACTAGAACGAAGTGTTTTCTTTCGTCGTTTGACTTTCGTTGCTTCGTTCGATTTGATTCTTTTTGCAAACCGGAGTTCTTAAGTTGAACCTTCTAGTTAGATCTCTTATTTGAGTTTTACCTGTGCATTAGATGAGTACTTATTGTATGCTTGTTTGTTTGTCTGCGATAGAGTACCCGGAGTTCGCGGATCATCAGTAAGGCAAGTAACACTTTGATCATACCTTTTCTACTACCCAGTTTTATTGCATTAGATCAATCCTCACACATTGCATGATTAGGATCTAATTAAATTATGGGATGGGAAGTAGATGAGGTAGTACCTATTACCTATTTATTATCAAACCTTTGGGAGTTACTTCTACGTTTGCTTATTATGCCATGCTATGCTAGTAGACGTGGATTGGGTGAGTGATATCCATGACAGATGTGAGATTGTTAATTAATGGTTTATCTAAGGTGGCAACTTAAACACACATCTGGGTGCATTGAGGCACCTGGGTATTCCAGGACTTGCCTGTTTTCTTTTGGACCGCCACCCAGGCTCAAAGGGATCATGAGACTATTCATACTAGAAACTTCCGTGTGCAGCCACAAGCTATTATGGGCTCTAGCATAGTTGACTAAGTCGTGCGTACTCTTACAGTGGTAGACTAGCAGATGTAGGGGATGTAGGTGGTACGGTCTACCCATCGTAAGGTGCTAGCGCTTCTGAAAGACTATGTCTCGGTCATCCGTCTTCTCAAACACCATGTAGTGCGAGAAACCAAACAGAGGCGATCGAGTCTTGTGGGGAAAAGTGCACAAACCTCTGCAGAGTGTAATAAACTAATCATGGTTAGCCGTGTCCCCGGTTATGGACATCTTGAGTATCTAGTACTTGGATTTTCATGTGAATCTCAACATGTTACTCTAAATTATTTTTGCTGGGTTATGCTTAATGATGATGCTTAATTGGGATTGAGAATGCTGTCAACCATTCTCAATGTTTAACAACCACCATGATAGTAATTAAATTTTATTCCTTTGAAGTAGGGAAAAATTGGCTTTACGCAAAACTGTAACCATAGAGCTTTCCACCAGCCAAATATGCATATAGTTTAGCTGTTTCATTCCATTACTCTCTATGTGTTACCTTGCCAGCATATTCCATGTGCTAACCCATTTTCGGGCTGCAACGTTAATGTTGCAGACTTTTCAGACGACGATTAAGGAGTTTTTAGGTCGTGGTTCTATACTCAGTGATGCCGTTGGAGTTGATGGACTCACTTATCTTCCAAGCCTTCCGCTGTTATCCTTATTAGATGGCCTGGAGCCATATTTATTGTAATAAGTTCTCTTTTGAGACACTCGATGTAATAAGTGTGTGATTGCTACTCTGATATAAATCCTCCGAGTACTGTGTGGTGTCAGCATTACTGATCCAGGGATAACACCGGAGCACAGAGATCAGACTATTTGAGGTCTAGTCGCTACACATACTAGTGACACTTTGTTTGTCTATGTACTCACACATGTACTAAGTTTCCGGTTAATACAATTCTAGCATGAATAATAAATATTTATCATGATATAAGGAAATATAAATAACAACTTTATTATTGCCTCTAGGGCATATTTCCTTCAAGGACACTTTACCATGCGGGAGTAGGGGATTTGTAGCTCGATGAAGTACCTTGAGCCTCATTAACTCTGGGGAGATTGCACTGGCAGAGAAGATATTTGCATGGATGACCTCATTAAAGGCCGGATGAATTCAGTCAGTCGAAGACTCCTGGACAAAACTATAACCTTCTATCACCTTGGCCGTGTATCCATGTTGACTTTTTTGATTTATCTACCACATGGGCGTGTAGAATTTGAAGATCAATCGAAAGGGTCTCCAACAAAGAGTCCGGTAGAAGCGGTTCCCTAGGCTTACACATGTTCATTCTCCACCCTTCCGGGATGACAACATGCATATGTGGTTTGTCTACGGATGGTCCGCAACTGTCACGTCCATTCTTCTCCCCTGAGTGCGGATTATCGATCACTACTCTCCGGTGCCGGCATATCCTTGGGGAATCTCTTCTATATCATTCATTGTCCACTGATACGTCTCCAACATATATATAATTTTTGATTGTTTCATGCTATTATATTATCTGTTTTGGATGTTTTACATGCATTATTATGCTATTTTATATTATTTTTGGGACTAACCTATTAACCTAGAGCCAGTGCCAGTTCCTATTTTTCCTTGTTTTAGAGTTTCACAGAAAAGGAATACCAAATGGAGTCCAAACGAAATGACACTTTCACAATGTTTTTTCTTGGACCAGAAGACATCCAGAGGACTTGGAGTACACGTTAAGAAAGCCATGAGGCACCCACAAGGACGGAGGGCACGCCCAGGGGGTAGGACGCACCCCCCACCCTTGTGGGCCCCTCGTGACTCCACCAACATATTTGTTCCGCCTATATATTCTCAAATATTCCAAAACCTACCAGGGGAGCCACGAAAACACTTTTCCACCGCCGCAACCTTATGTACCCGTGAGATCCCATCTAGGGGCCTTTTCTGGAGTCCTGTCGGAGGGGGATTCGGTCTGGAGGGCTTCTACATCAACACCATTGCCTCTCCGATGAATCCTGAGTAGTTTACCTCAGACCTACGGGTCCATTGCTAGTAGATAGATGGCTTCTTATCTCTCTTTGATTCTCAGTACCATGTTCTCCTCGATGTTCTTGGAGATCTATTCGATGTAATTGTAGGGGAACACAGTATTTCAAAAAATTTCCTACGATCACGCAAGATCTATCTAGGCGATGCATAGCAACGAGAGGGGAGAGTGTGTCTACCTACCCTCGTAGACCAAAAGCGGAAGCGTTAAGCAACGCGGTTGATGTAGTTGAACGTCTTCGCGATCCAACCGATCAAGTATCGAACGTACGACACCTCCGTGATCTGCACACGTTCAGCTCGATGGCATCCCTCGAACTCTTGATCTCGCTGAGGCTGAGGCCGAGGGAGAGTTTTGTCAGCATGACAGTGTGGTGACGGTGATGATGAAGTTACCGGCATAGGGCTTCGCCTAAGCACTACGACGATATGACCGAGGTGTGTTTCTGTGGAGGGGGGCACCACACACGGCTAAAACAACTGTTAACTTGTGTGTCTATAGTGTGCCCCTCCCCCGTATATAAAGGGGGAGGAGGAGAGGGCCGGCCCAGGAGGAGGCACGCCCAAGGGGGGGGGGCAATCCTACTCCAAGTAGGTTTGCCCCCCCCCTTTCCTATTCCTACTAGGAGATGGAGGACGGAGGAGGAGAGGAGAAGGAAAGGGGGGCCGCCCCCCAAACCCTAAACCAATTCGGTTTAGGCCTAGGGGGCGCGCCCCACCACTTGCCTGCTGCCCTCTTTCTCCACTAGGGCTTATTAAGGCCCATTGACTCCCCGGGGGGTTCCGGTAACCTGCTGGTACTCCGGAAAATGCCCGAACTCATCCGGAACCATTCCGGTGTCCAAACATAGCCTTCCAATATATTGATCTTTATTTCTCGACCATTTCGAGACTCCTCATCATGTCCGTGATCACATCCGGGACTCCAAACTACCTTCGGTACATCAAAACACATAAACTCATAATACCGATCGTCATCGAACGTTAAGCGTGCGGACCCTGCGGGTTTGAGAACTATGTAGACATGACCGAGACTCACTTCTGGTCAATAACCAATAGCGGAACGTGGATGCTCATATTCGTTCCTACATATTCTACGAAGATCTTTGTCGGTCAAAACGCATAACAACATACTTTGTTCCCTTTGTCATCGGTATGTTACTTTCCCGAGATTCGATCGTCGGTATCTCAATACCTAGTTCAATCTCGTTACTGGCAAGTCTCTTTACTCATTCCATAATGCATCATCCCGTAACTAACTCATTAGTCACATTGCTTGCAAGGCTTATAGTGATGTGCATTACTGAGAGGGCCCAGATATACCTCTCCGATACACGGAGTGAAAAATCCTAATCTCGATCTATGCCAACTCAACAAACACCAATGAAGAGACCTGTAGAGCATCTTTATAATCACCCAGTTACATTGTGACGTTTGATAGCACACAAGGTGTTTCTCCAGTATTCGGGAGTTGCATTATCTCATAGTCATAGGAACATGTATAAGTTATGGAGAAAGCAATAGCAATAAACTAAACGATCATAGTGCTAAGCTAACGGATGGGTCAAGTCAATGACATCATTCTCTAATGATGTGATCCCGTTCATCAAATGACAACTGATACGTCTCCAACGTATCTATAATTTTTGATTGTTCCATGCTATTATATTATCTGTTTTGGATGTTTAATGGGCTTTATTATACACTTTTATATTATTTTTGGGACTAACCTACTAACCAAAGGCCAGTGCAAATTGATAATTTTTTTGCCTATTTCAGTGTTTCACAGAAAAGGAATATCAAATGGAATAAAACCTTCGGGAGAGTGATTTTTGTAACAAACACAATCCAGGAGACTTGGAGTGGACATCAAGGAAGCATCGAGGAGGCCACGATGCAGGGAGGCGCGCCCAGGGGGCAGGCGCACCCCCACCCTCGTGGGCCCCTTTTGGCTCCCCTGACTGACTTCTTTCGCCTATATATATACACTCATATATCTCGAAAACATCCGAGAGCACCACGAAACCCTATTTCCTCCGCCCCAACATTCTGTACCCAAGAGATCCCATCTTGGGGCCTCTTCCGGAGCTCCGCCGGAGAGGGAATCAATCACGGAGGGCTTCTACCTCAACACCATAGCCTCTCCGATGATGTGTGAGTAGTTTACCACAGACCTTCAGGTCCATAGTTATTAGCTAGATGACTTCTTCTCTCTCTTTGGATCTCAATACAAAGTTCTCCTCGGTCTTCTTGTAGATCTATTCAATGTAATTCTTTTGTAGTGTCTTTGTTGAGATCCGATGAATTGTGGGTTTATGATCAAGATTATCTATGAAAAATATTTGATTCTTCTCTGAAATATTTTATGTGTGATTTGTTATCTTTGCAAGTCTCTACGAATTATCAGTTTGGTTTGGCCTACTAGATTGATCTTTCTTGCAATAGGAGAAGTGCTTAGCTTTGGGTTCAATCTTGCGGTGTCCTTTCCCAGTGACAGGAGGGCATCAAGGCACGTATTGTATTGTTTCCAACAAGGATAAAAAGATGGGGTTTATATCATATTGCTTGAGTTTATCCCTCTACACCATGTCATCTTGCCTAATGCATTACTCTGTTATGAACTTAATACTCTAGATGCATGCTGGATAGTGGTCGATGTCTGGAGTAATAGTAGTAGATGCAGAATCGTTTCGGTCTACTTGTTGCAAAGGTGATGACTATATACATGATCATGCCTAGATATTCTCATAATTATGCACTTTTCTATCAATTGCTCGACAGCAATTTATTTACCCACCATAATACTTATGCTATTTTGAGAGAAGTCACTAGTGAAACCTATGCCCCCCGGGTCTATCTTCCATCATATAAGTTTCCAATCTATTTTACTTTGCAATGTTTACTTTCAATCTATATCATAAAAATACCAAAAATATTTATCTTATTATCTCTATCAGATCTCACTTTTGCAAGTGACCCTGAAGGGATTGCCAACCCCTTTATCGTGTTGGTTGCAAGGTTCTTATTTGTTTGTGTAGGTGCGATGCGACTTGCGTGTAGTCTCCTACTGGATTGATACCTTGGTTATCAAAAACTGAGGGAAATACTTACACTACTTTGCGGCATCACCCTTTCCTCTTCAAGGGAAAACCAACGCAGTGCTCAAGAGGTAGCAAGAAGGATTTCTGGCACCGTTGCCGGGGAGATCTACGCACAAGTCAAGACATACCAAGTACCCATCACAAACTCTTACCCCTCACATTACATTATTTGCCATTTGCCTCTCGTTTTCCTCTCCCCCACTTCACCCTTTCCGTTTCATTCACCCTCTTTTTCCGTTCATCTCTTTTTCGCTTGCTTCTTGTGTGTCCGTGTGTTAGATCATTTGCTTCGCCGTCGTGGCTAGTCCCTTATCTGCTCCTTTGTCTCCCGAGTTTGAAGTTCTTCACTTCAAACAAAGACAAGGAGAAAATTTAAAAGAAGCTTGGTTTAGGATGATGGAATCTTATCGTAATTGCACCTGAGAGGTGAATTTTAGAATTTTACTTCGCAATTTTTATGTTGGACTAAATATGTCCCATAGACAACTGTTAGATTGTGTTTCCAAAGGAAATTTTATTGATATTGATCCTATTTTTGCACATGAAATCATAGAGGGAATAGTGGGAACACTACCTCAAAAAAATGGGCCACATAATACCCAGGAAGAGACACAAGTTTTTGAGAAGATTTGTGAAGTAATGAATTTTTTACAAAAGTCTCTTGAACCTCTTAAGAGTGTTACCGGATACCTTAACCGCATGAATATGTTAATTACCCTTTGCAACAAGCGGTTGGATTCTTTAGACCTAAAAATTTCCGAATATGAAGGGAAACGTAAAGAACCTCCCGGATTCGAGCATGACTCCGCTAAAAAAATTAAAAAACCAAAGATGACGATACCTAGATCTATTCTTGTTTTTATGCCTAGCTATTGGCGTTAAATGATAGCGCTTGTTGGGAGGCAACCCAATTTTATTTTCGTTTCTATTTAGTAATGAATAATACATCTAGCTTCTGTTTAGATGTGGTTTTATACCTTTAATTAGTGTTAGTGCCAAGTAGAACCTTTGGGAAGACTTGTTGTGATCTTGCTGTAAAAAACAGAAACTTTAGCGCTCACGAGATTTGCTGCCATTTTTTACTGGAGAGTGCAATTAGGTTGATTGTTTTGCAGATGATTAATAGACAAATTCCTCACGTCCACCAATTTATTTCAGAATTTTTGGGGTTACAGAAGTATTCGAAACCTACAGATTACTACAGAATGTTGTGTTTTTGACAGATTCTGTTTTTCGTGTGTTGTTTGCTTATTTTGATGAATCTATGGCTAGTATCGGGGGGTATGAACCATAGAGAAGTTGGAATAAAGTAGGTTTAACACCAATATAAATAAATAATGAGTTCATTACAGTACATTAAGTGGTGGTTTGTTTTCTTATACTAACGGAGCTCATGAGATTTTCCGTTGAGTTTTGTGTTGTGAAGTTTTCAAGTTTTGGGTAAACATTTGATGGATTATGGAATAAGGAGTGGCAAGAGCCTAAGATTGGGTATGCCCAAGGCACCCCAAGGTAAAATTCAAGGACAACCAAAAGCCTAAGCTTGGGGATGCCCCGAAAGGCATCCCCTCTTTCGTCTTCGTCCATCGGTAACTTTACTTGATGCTATATTTTTATTCACCACATGATATGTGTTTTGCTTGGAGCGTATTTTATGATTTGAGTCTTTGCTTCCTAGTTTACCAAAATAATCCTTGCTGTACACACCTTTTGGGAGAGACACACATGAATCGGTATTTATTAGAATACTCTATGTGCTTCACTTATATCTTTTGAGCTAGATAATTTTGCTCTAGTGCTTCACTTATATCTTTTAGAGCACGGTGGTGGTTTTATTTTATAGAAATTATTGATCTCTCATGCTTCACTTATATTATTTTGAGAATCTTTTAGAACAGCATGGTAGTTTGCTTTGGCTATAAAATTAGTCCTAATATGATAGGCTTCCAAGATTGGTATAATAAAAACTTTCATAAAAGTGCATTGAATACTATGAGAAGTTTGATACTTGATGATTGTTTTGAGATATGAAGATGGTAATATTAGAGTCGTGCTAGTTGAGTAGTTGTGAATTTGAGAAATACTTGTGTTGAAGTTTGCAAGTCCCGTAGCATGCACGTATGGTAACCGTTGTGTAACAAATTTGAAACATGAGGTGTTCTTTGATTGTCATCCTTATGAGTGGCGGTCGGGGACGAGCGATGGTCTTTTCCTACCAATCTATCCCCCTAGGAGCATGCGCGTAATGCTTGGTTTTTTATGACTTGTAGATTTTTGCAATAAGTATGTGAGTTCTTTATGACTAATGTTGAGTCCATGGATTATACGCACTCTCACCTTTCCATCATTGCTAGCCTCTTCAGTACCGTGCATTGCCCTTTCTCACCTTGAGAGTTGGTGCAAACTTCGCCGGTGCATCCAAACCCCGTGATATGATATGCTCTATCACACATAAACCTCCTTATATCGTCCTCAAAACAGCCACCATACCTACCTATTATGGCATTTCCATAGCCATTCCGAGATATATTGCCATGCAACTTTCCACCGTTTCATTTATTACGAAATGTTTCATCATTGTCATATTGCCTTGCATGATCATGTAGTTGACATCGTATTTTTTCCAAAGCCACCATGCATAATTTATCATACATGTCACTCTTGATTCATTGCCCATCCCGGTACACCACCGGAGGCATTCATATAGAGTCATATTTTGTTCTAGTATCAAGTTGTAATCATTGAGTTGTAAATAAATAGAAGTGTGATGATCATCATTAATAGAGAATTGTACCAAATAACAAAAAAAAAGAAGGGGTAAGGGCCCAAAAAGAGAAAAGAAATAAAAAGGGACAATGCTACTATCCTTTTTTCCACACTTGTGCTTCAAAGTAGCACCACGATCTTTATGATAGAGAGTCTCTTGTTTTGTCACTTTCATATACTAGTGGGAATTTTTCATTATAGAACTTGGCTTGTATATTCCAACAATGGGCTTCCTCAAATGCCCTAGGTCTTCGTGAGCAAGCAAGTTGGATGCACACCCACTTAGTTTCTTTTCTTGAGCTTTCATACATTTATAGCTCTAGTGCATCCGTTGCATGGCAATCCCTACTCCTTGCATTGACATCAATTGATGGGCATCTCCCTAGCCCATTGATTAACCACGTCGATGTGAGACTTTCTCCTTTTTGTCTTCTCCACGTAACCCCCATATTATACTATATCCACCTATATTGATATATCCATGGCTCACGCTCATGTATTGCGTGAAAGTTGAAAAAAGTTTGAGATTACTAAAGTATGAAACAATTGCTTGGCTTGTCATTGGGGTTGTGCATGATGAGAGCATTCTTGTGTGACGAAAATATAGCATGACCAAACTATATGATTTTGTAGGGATGAACTTTCTTTGGCCATGATATTTTGAGAAGACATAATTGCTTAGTTAGTATGCTTGAAGTATTATTATTTTTATGTCAATATTAAACTTTTGTCTTGAATCTTTCGGATCTGAACAATCATGCCACAATAAAGAAAATTACATAGAAAATTATGCTAGGTAGAATTCCAGATAATTCAGTTTTTATCATTTACCTACTCGAGGACGAGCAGAAATTAAGCTTGGGGATGCTTGATAAGCCTCCAATGTATCTATAATTTTTGATTGTTCCATGCTATTATATTATCAGTTTTGGATGTTTAATGGGATTTATTATGCACTTTTATATTATTTTTGGGACTGACCTACTAACAAAAGGCCCAATGCAAATTGCTATTTTTTTGCCTATTTTAGTGTTTCGCAGAAAAGGAATATCAAACAGAATCCAAACGGAATGAAACCTTCGGGAGAGTGTTTTTTGTAACAAACACAATCCAGGAGACTTGGAGTGGACGTCAAGGAAGCATCAAGGAGGCCACGAGGCAGGGGTGCGTGCCCGGGGGTGGGGGGCAGGTACACCCCAACCCTCATGGGCCGTTCGTGGCTCCCCTAACTGCTTCTTTCACCTATATAAACTCATATACCCCAGAAACATCCCAGATCACCACGAAACCCTATTTCCACCGCCACAACCTTCTATACCCAAGAGATCCCATCTTGGGGCCTTTTCCGAAGCTCCGTCGGTGGGGGAATCGATCACAGAGGGCTTCTACCTCAACACCATAGCCTCTCCGATGATGTGTGAGTAGTTTACCACAGAAGTTCGGGTCCATAGTTATTAGATAGATGGCTTCTTCTCTCTCTTTGGATCTCAATAGAAAGTTCTCCTCGATCTTCTTGGAAATCTATTTGATGTAATTCTTTTTGTGGTGTGTTTGTCGAGCCCCGATGAATTGTGGGTTTATGATCAAGATTATCTATGAACAATATTTGATTCTTCTCTGAAATCTTTTATGTATGATTTGTTATCTTTGCAAGTTTCTTCGAATTATCAGTTTGGTTTGGCCTACTAGATTGATCTTTCTTGCAATGGGAGAAGTGCTTAGCTTTGGGTTCAATCTTGCGGTGTCCTTTCCCAGTGACAGCAGGGGCAGCAAGGTGCCATCAAGGATAAAAAGTTGGGGTTTATATCATATTGCTTGAGTTTATCCCTCTACATCATGTCATCTTGCCTAATGCGTTACTCTGTTCTTATGAACTTAATACTCTAGATGCATGCTGGATAACTGTCGATGTGTGGAGTAATAGTAGTAGATGCAGAATCTTTTCGGTCGACTTGTCACGGAGGTGATGCCTATATACATGATCATGCCTAGATATTCCCATAATTATGCACTTTTCTATCAATTGCTCGACAGTAATTTTTTTACCCACCGTAATACTTATGCTATTTTAAGAGAAGCCACTATTGAAACCTATGGCCCCCGGGTCTATCTTCCATCATATAAGTTTCCAATCTATTTTACTTTGCAATCTTTACTTTCAATCTATATCATAAAATACCAAAATTATTTATTTTATTATCTCTATCAGATCTCACTTTTGCAAGTGGCCGTGAAGGGATTGACAACCCCTTTATCGCGTTGGTTGCAAGGTTCTTATTTGTTTGTGTAGGTGCGAGGCGACTTGCGTGTAGTCTCCCACTGGATTGATACCTTGGTTCTCAAAAACTGAGGGAAATACTTATGCTACTTTGCTGCATCACCCTTTCCTCTTTAAGAGAAAACTAACGCAATGCTCAAGAGGTAGCAACAATTCTTGTCCATGGCTAGGAAACTTAACCATCTTTGATTAACGAGCTAGTCTAGTAGAGGCATACTAGTGACACTCTGTTTGTCTATGTATTCAAACATGTACTAAGTTTCCAGTTAATACAATTCTAGCATGAATAATAAACATTTATCATGATATAAGGAAATATAAATAACAACTTTATTATTGCTTCTAGGGCATATTTCCTTCAGTCTCCCGCTTGCACTAGAGTCAATAATCTAGTTCACATCGCCATGTGACTAATACCCAAAGGGTTTTGCTAGAGTCAATAATCTAGTTCACATCGCTATGTGATTAACACCCAAAGAGTACTAAGGTGTGATCATGTTTTGCTTGTGAGAGAAGTTTAGTCTACGGGTCTACAACATTCAGATCCGTATGCATTTTACAAATTTCTATGTCTACAATACTCTGCACGGAGCTACTCTAGCTAATTTCTCCCACTTTCAATATGTATCTAGATCAAGACTTAGAGTCATCTAGATCGGTGTCAAAAGATTGCATCGATGTAACTCTTTACGACGAACTCTTTTATCACCTCCATAACCGAGAAATATTTCCTTAGTCCTCTAAGGGTAATTTTGACTGCTGTCCAGTGATCTACTCCTAGATCACTATTGTACTCCCTTGCCAAAATCATGCTAAGGTATACAATAGGTCTGGTAAACAACATAACATACTTTATAGAACCTATGACTGAGGCATAGGGAATGACTTTTTCATTCTCTTTCTATTTTCTGCCGTGGTTGGGTTTTTAGTCTTTACTCAACTTCACACCTTGCAACACAGTCAAGAACTCCTTCTTTGAATGTTCCATTTTGAACAACTTCAAAAACTTGTCTAGGTATGTACTCATTGAAAAATTTATCAAGCGTCTTGATCTATCTCTAGATCTTGATGCCCAATTTGTAAGCAGCTTTACCGAGGTCTTTCATTGAAAAATTCTTATTCAAGTATCCTTTTATGCTATCCAGATATTCTATATCATTTCCGATCAACAATATGTCATCCACATATAATATCAGAAATGCTACAGAGCTCCCACTCACTTTCTTGTAAATACAGGCTTCTCCAAAATCTGTATAAAACTACATGCTTTGATCAACTCATCAAAGTGCATATTCCAACTCCGAGATGCTTGCATCAGTCCATAAATGGATCGCTGGAGCTTACACACTTTGTTAGCACCTTTTGGATCGACAAAACCTTCTGGTTGCATCATATACAACTCTTCTTTAAGATATCCATTAAGGAATGCAGTTTTGACTTCCATTTGCCAAATTTCATAATCATAAAATGCGGCAATTGCTAACATGATTCGGACGGACTTAAGCATCACTATGGGTGAGAAGGTCTCATCATAGACAACTCATTGAACTTGTCAAAAACCTTTCGCAACAAGTCGATCTTTGTAGACAGTAACATTACCGTCAACGTCAGTCTTCTTCTTGAAGATCCATTTATTCTCTATGGCTTGCCGATCATTGAGCAAGTCAACCAAAGTCCATACTTTGTTGTCATACATGGATCTCATCTCAGATTTCAAGGCCTCTAGCCATTTGGCGGAATCTGGGCTCATCATCGCTTCCTCATAGTTCATAGGTTCGTCATGGTCAAGTAACATGACCTCCAGAACAGGATTACCGTACCACTCTGGTGCGGAACATACTCTGGTTGACCTACGAGGTTCGGTAGTAAATTTATCCGAAGTTTCATGATCATCATCATTAACTTCCTCACTAATTGGTGTAGGCATCACTGAAAATGATTTCTATGATGAACTACTTTCCAATTCGGGAGAAGGTACAATTACCTCATCAAGTTCTACTTTCCTCCCACTCACTTCTTTCGAGAGAAACTCCTCTTGAAAGGATCCATTCTTAGCAACGAATATCTTGCCTTCAGATCTATGATAGAAGGTGTACCCAACAGTTTGTTTTGGGTATCCTATGAAGATGCACTTCTCCGATTTGGGTTTGAGCTTATCAGGCTAAAACTTTTTCACATAAGCATCGCAACCCCAAACTTTCAGAAACGACAGCTTAGGTTTCTTGCTAAACCATAGTTCATACAGTGTCATCTCAATGGATTTTTAGATGGTGCCCTATTTAAGGTGAATGTAGTTGTCTCTAATGCATTACCCCAAAACGATAGTGGTAAATCAGTAAGAAACATCATAGATCGCACCATATCTAATAAAGTACGGTTACGATGTTCGGACACACCATTACGCTGTGGTGTTCCAGATGGTGTGAGTTGCGAAACTATTCGACATTGTTTCAACTGAAGGACAAACTCGTAACTCAAATATTTCGTCTCCACGATTAGATCGTAGAAACTTTATTTTCTTGTTATGATGATTCTCTACTTCACTCTGAAATTCTTTGAACTTTTCAAACATTTCATACTTGTGTTTCATTAAGTAGATATACTCATATCTGCTCAAATCATCTGTGAAGGTCAGATAATAACGATACCCGCCGCGAGCCTCAACACTCATTGGATCGCATACATCAGTATGTATTATTTCTAATAAGTCTGTTGCTCGCTCCATTGTTCCGGAGAACGGAGTCTTAGTCATCTTGCCCATGAGGCATGGTTCGCAAGCATCAAGTGATTCCAAAAGTCCATCAGCATGGAGTTTCTTCATGCGCTTTACACCAATATGACCTAAATGGTATTGCCACCAATATGTTGCACTATCATTATTAACTTTGCATCTTTTGGCTTCAATATTATGAATATGTGTATCACTACGACCGAGATTCAATAAACCATTCACCTTGGGCGTATGACCATAGTAGGTTTTATTCATGTAAACAGAATAGAAATTATTCTTTGACTTAAATGAAAAACCATATTGTAATAAACACTAATCCCGAAGGTAAAAGGAGTGTGCGATGGTGATCTTATCAACCTTGGAATCATTTCGAACATACATCGTCACCTTGCCCTTAACTAGTCTCTGTTCATTTTGCAACTCCTGTTTCGAGTTACTAATCTTAGCAACTGAACCGGTGTCAAATACCCTGGGGTTACTATGAACACTAGTATAGTACACATCCATAACATGTATATGAAATATACTTTTGTTCACTTTGCCATCCTTCTTATCCGCCAAGTATTTGGGGTAGTTCCGCTTCCAGTGACCATTCCCTTTGTAGTAGAAGCACTCTGTTTCAGGCTTAGGTCTAGCTTTAGGCTTCTTCACGGGAGTGAAAACTTGCTTGCCATTCTTCTTGAGGTTCCCTTTCTT
This sequence comes from Triticum urartu, assembly GCF_056163025.1. Classification (NCBI taxonomy): domain Eukaryota; kingdom Viridiplantae; phylum Streptophyta; class Magnoliopsida; order Poales; family Poaceae; genus Triticum; species Triticum urartu. The sequence goes on along the minus strand of NC_141877.1, from coordinate 194,261,004 downwards.
TCCCTTGCCCTTTTACTTGAAACTAGTGGTCTTGTCAACCATCAACACTTGATGCTTTTTCTTGATTTCTACCTTCGCCAATTTCAGAATCGCGAAGAGCTTGGGAATCATTTCCGTTACCCCTTGCATATTATAGTTCATCACGAAGTTCTAGTAACTTAGTGATAGTGACTAGAGAAATCTATCAATCACTATCTTATCTGGAAGATTAACTCCCACTTTATTCAAGTGATTGTAGTACTCAGACATTCTGAGCACATGCTCACTAGCTGAGCTATTCTCCTCCATCTTGTAGGCAAAGTACTTGTCACAGGTCTCATACCTCTCGACTCGGGGATGAGTCTGAAATACCAATTTCAGCTCTTGGAACATCTTATATGCTCCGTGGCGTTCAAAACATCTTTGAAGTCCCGGTTCTAAGCCGTAAAGCATGGCGCACTAAACTATCAAGTATTCATCATGCCGAGCATGCCAAACATTCATAATGTCTGCATCTGCTCCTGCAATAGGTCCATCACCTAGCGGTGCATAAAAGACATACTTCTTCTATGTAGCAATGAGGTGTCGGTGTACAAAAAGAGGGGTACACTTTTTGTACCCCTATAACTGTGCACGGGCAGTCTAAGCCACGGGCACCACCACACCAAGCAAGGCAAGGGAGGTGAGCCAGGGTAAGACCGAAGCTCAAGAGAACTACGATGCCAAGGCCAAGACCACGAAGAGCAAAGGGGACGAAGTGGACTCCCCCGGCGAGATCCTTGCCAGGAGACAGTTCTAGCAGCCCCGGCAAGACCCTTGCCGCAGCGACTCGTCCCGCGCCTATGGGGCGAATCACCCTTGAGTCCACTGCCCCCAAGGGGCAAGGATTCGGGAGACATCCCCGTGGCAGCATGCAGATCTTCATGAAGACATTCAAGATCAGATACGCACTAAGGAGGCGACAACCCTTAGTGGGATCCCAGCCGAGGAGGACCACAAGGCCCCCGGCAAGCGCCTTGCCGGGGATGACAGCAGGCGCCTCGGCAAGACCCTTGCCGGGGCCCCGGCAAGGCCCTTGCTGACGACACCCGCAGGGCCACCATCAGGCCCATGCCGACTGAGCCTCCACCACCGCATGCATGCAGCTGCCAACCCAACCAGCTGGGCAGGCACCTGCGTGGCGGCATGCAGATCTTCGTGAAGACCCACCACTGCGCCACCTTAGCTGCCTGCCTACCTACGTGGCATCTCAGGCATCGCTGGCCAGGGCGCGTGTCGACACAAGAAGGAGCGGCGACGGACGAGACAGATCTCTCCCCCGTCCCCGATAAAGCAAGGACACCTAAGCAAGACGCATTAAATGCGCATTGTCATGTAATGCGAGGGATAACCTCGCATCACTGTACCCTTTCCACCTCCTGTGTGCCACTGTGGCAACCCCTTTTCCTATAAAAGGAGGTCCGAGGCGACCAGGAGAAGGATTCGGCTTTCTGGAGCTCCTCACGCCCCATAGCTAGCTCAATAACACAAATATACAATCCACCAAAGCAGGAGTAGGGTTTTACGCATCCTTGCGGCCCGAGCCTGGATAAACGAACCATGTGCTACCTGTTAGATCCGCTCTTCTCACGACCCTGCGCCCCGCCAACTGTAGGAGGGATTCTTGTGATCCCATAGGTGTTGTTCCACACCGACATCTCTGGCGCGCCAGGTAGGGGGCGCAGTTGTGAGAATCGGCTTTAGCAGTTAGTTCTGTGCTTCTTCATCATCATGGCGACCAAGAAGAAGACGACGGTGGCAGTTGGCCAGTCGAAAGCCGGACAGCCCGTCCTGACGCCCCATAGCAGCGGACCGGTCGTAGAGAGGACCCGGGGGGCTGCTCGCGAACACCAACACCATCCCAGCAGCCGGAATTTGGGAGGCGGCGATGTTTGTGCGCCTGGTAATGGGCCACGTGTTGCCAAATCCAAAGGCGGAGCCAAGTCCTTCGCGGGTGGAGCGGGGCCTTCCAAGACACCCACGCCGGCGTCAACAGCGCGCTCCTCCCAGGCAGCGCGCGATGAACGGCGTAATCACGCTGAAGATCCCGGGCGTCGCCGCGGGAAGAGCCCCGAGCGCCACTCCCAGGACGTAGAAGACCTGCCCACTCGCCGAGGCGCTGGTGAAAGCGGCATGCGACCGCGGGGTCGTGATAGAGCTCCTTCTGACATGGTCAGAAGTCGAAGCGCATCGCGATCCGTGCAAGTTTCGCTGCCGCCGACGCCAGCAGAGGCCCTGGCGTGTGCGCAGTTGCTCCTCGATTTTCCTCCCACTACGGGGAAACTCGACGAATGGAGAGCCACTATCCGAAGCCTTGTTGCAGTGGCCAACAAAGACCAACCAAGTCTGGTGAGGCCCTTGGGTCGACGCTTCGATGGAGTCCCGTGGACCAGTGGCGGAAAAGCCGGCGGCGCCGCGACCACGGTGCATTCACCTCTTCCTCATCCGGTACCGCGGGCGCCGGCTCGTCGCGACGTCGCGGGCGACGCCATCTCCATAGCATCGTATGACCCGCGGACCCACTGTGACCAGCGCCAAGTTCTTCGGGAATGAGCCCATGAAGACACTCGAACCACTATCGAGCGCCGGCGTGGAGTGCGCCACCAGTCAGACAGGCGAGCAGGGCGTGCTGTGAACCACCCGGCCCCGGAGAGCCCTGGAGGCCTACCTTACGAGATAGGTTGTCCTGCTTTTACCCGTGAGCTGCGGCAGTTCCAGTGGCCCACTCACCGCACCTTCAAACCTGACATTGGCGAAAAGTACAGCGGCAAGACTCACCCGTCTGAGTTCCTCAGCATCTACACCATCGCGATGCAAGCCGCCGGAGCCCGCGATGATAAGGTGCTTGCGAATTACTTTCCATTGGCTCTTAAACCTAACGCCATGTCGTGGTTGATGCACTTGCCGGTAGACTCTATTTCCTCCTGGTCAGATTTGTGCCATGAGTTTGTGGGCACCTTTATTGGGGGTCACCAAGCCCACGGCCAAGCAAGCGACCTGCATGTCATTCCCCAGAAGGGAGGCGAGAGTCAGCCGGGTACGGTACAATATCCCTGATGTTCACCCTGCCGCCATCATCAGCGCGTTCTATCAGAACGTGCGTAACCGCAAGATGCGCGAAGAACTGGCAATGAACAAGGTGAAAGATGTGGCAGAACTCTATGTTCTTGCTGACAAATGTGCCCGAGCTAAAGAGGGAAGGAAGTACCCCGGCGAAGATGCCGGCATGGAAACCGACTCCTCAGATGAGGATACTGCCGCCCCGGCGAAGAAAGGCCGGCGCCGCAACAGGAAGCGGAAATGTAAAGTTGTGCTTGCCGTCGAGGGATCTGGCGACTCCGGCTCCGCCAAGAAAACCAAGGCAGATGACCCCGACAAGGAAATTGCCAGATGTGTCGCCTGCCGGGCCTTGGCGGCTGCCGAGAAGCCAGGAAACTCCGACAAGCAATACTGCAAGATCCATTGCACCAAAGGCCATGATCTCCAGAACTGCCGACAGGTTGACCTCCTTGCTGAGAAGTAGAGGGCTGAATATGAGAGGCGGGACAAGGAGAAAGGCCAGGACGGTGCTGAGGGGTCCGACAAGAAGCGTGACGGCCAGGCGGGCCGTCATGGCAAAGATAAACAGCGGGAGAGGCCCGCCCGGGGCCGTGACAAAAAGCCAAAAGACGATGATCACGAAGAGGACGATGAGTCTGGTGACCAAGGATTTCAGAAAGCTAAAGAGGGCATGTGCGTCGATGGCGGCGCCTCGCTGCATACCTCTCACCGCCAGCTTAAACAGTGGGCACGTGACATTACAGCGGCGGAACCATCATTTGGTGCCCAAAGGCCGCTGAAGTGGTCCAGCACACCTATCATTTTTGACACTGAGGATCACCCTGATCGCACTGCTGCAGTCGGGTGCTTGCCATTGTTGGTTTCACCAACAATATGCAACCTCAAGGTGACAAATATGCTAGTCGATGGCGGGGTCGGTCTGAACTTAATCTTGCCTGCCGTGATCGAGAAATTGCAGATTCCTGATGAAGACCTCGAAGAGACGGGCATGTTTCAGGGGGTCAACCCGGGAAGAAGTCAACCTAAGGGAAAGGTCACGTTGCCCGTGACTTTTGGGAGCGATCTGAACTACAGGACAGAAAGGGTTGTGTTCGACGTTGCCAAGATCCCCTTGCCTTACAACGGGATCCTTGGCCACCCAGTGCTGGCCAAGTTCATGGCGGCGTCACATTACGCCTACAACACCCTGAAGATGCCGGGGCCTGTGACGATCATCACCGTCCCATCAGACAAGAAGGATGTGCTAAGTTGCGCTGACCAACTCTATCAACAAGCAGTTGCAGCAGCCGCCACTGCCAAGGCGCTTGCTCCTGCCACTGGAGCCCCGGGAAGGTAAAAGAAGAAGACCGGTGAGACCTCAGGCACCCACTCCGGCAAGCGCACCTCTTCGGAGTGTAGCGCGTCTGTCGAGGACGTGCCAGAGAGCTCCCCCGACAGAAACAAGAAGTCCAAGGCCACACCACCGGGAACCAAGAAGGTTTCTGTCAAGGAGGACGACACGGGAGGAGGTTTTACCATAAGCTCCACCCTTGACGACAAATAGGAAGACGTGCTCGTCACCTTCCTATGGGCGAATGTCGATGTGTTTGCCTGGCAAGCATCCGACATCCCTGGCGTTCCCAGGAAGGTGATTGAGCACCACCTTGCTGTTTGTCCTCATGTGCGGCCCGTCAAGCAGAAGGTCAGAAAGCAAGCTTTGGAACGACAAGAGTTCATCACAGGGGAGATCCGGAAACTGGAAGCAGCGGGTTTGGTAACAGGAGTGCTCCATCCAACGTGGTTGGGCAATCCGGTGGTAGTGCGCAAGGCAAATGGGAAGGTGAGGCTGTGTATTGATTACACATATATTAATAAGGCTTGTCCCAAAGACCCCTTCCCGTTGCCGCGCATTGACCAGATTGTTGACTCCACAGCTGGGTGTGATCTATTATCATTCCTCGATGCCTACTCCGGCTACCACCAGATCTTCATGGCAACGGAAGATGAAGAGAAAACGGCATTCATCAACCCATGTGGTACGTATTGCTTTATACGGATGCCTTTCGGGTTGAAGAGTGCTGGTTCAACGTTTGCAAGGGCGGTCCAGATTGGTTTTGAACCCCAGCTCCATAGAAATATGGAAGCCTATATGGATGATATAGTGGTCAAAACCAAGAACAGGGCAACCCTTGTATCAGATTTACAAGAAACATTTGCAAACCTACGCAAGATCAATCTCAAGCTGAACCCTGAGAAGTGCGTCTTCGGCGTCTCGTCTGGCAAGCTTCTCGGGTTCTTTGTGTCACAGCGTGGGATAGAGGCCAATCCGGACAAGATCAAAGCTATAGAGCAGATTGAAGCGCCCAAGCGAGTCAAGGATGTGCGTCGGCTTCCTGGTTGCGTTGCCGCCATGAGCAGGTTCATTTCCAAGTCTGCCGAGCGCGCCCTTCCCTTTTTCAAGATTTTGAAAAAGGCGGGCCCGATGGAGTGGACACTAGAAGCCGAAGCAGCATTGCAAGATTTGAAGAGGTACCTCTCCTCCGCGCCAATACTAGTTGCGCCTAGGCCACAAGAACCGTTGCTGCTGTACCTGGCGGCAACGAACCAGGTGGTCAGCGCTGCACTAGTGGCGCAGAGAGAAATTGATGATGAGGTAATAGCAGCGACGGAGCCCGAACCCACCGATGCCGAGACGACGCAGCGGTTGGAGTGCCGCCAAGGAAGAAGATGATGCAGCACCCGGTCTACTTTGTTAGCTCCCTTCTGCAGGGGGCTAGATCAAGGTACTCCGGTGTGCAGAAACTGCTCTTCGGCCTTCTTATGGCCTCGAGGAAGCTGCGTCACTACTTCCAGGCGCACGAAATCACTGTCGTCACTCGCCTCCCTCTGAAACGGATATTGCACAATCCAGACGCAACGGGAAGGATCGTAGAGTGGGCACTGGAACTGTCCAGCTTTGGCCTCAAGTTTGAGAGTACCTCGACGATTCAAAGCCGAGTCCTGGCGGAGTTCGTTGCAGAATGGACCACGACGCCTGACGAAGAAACCTAAGAGACTGCTCTCCCCGGCAAGGAGGCAAGTTGCGACTGGATCATGTACTTTGATGGAGCTTTCTCCTTACAGGGCGCCGGGGCTGGCGTACTGCTTGTCGCGCCCACCGAAGAGCACCTCAAGTACGTGATCCAGATGCACTTCCCCAGGGAGGTGTCAACAAACAATACGGCTGAGTACGAAGGGCTGCTTGCCGGTCTTAGGATCGCGGCGGACCTCAGAATCAAGAAACTCGTCGTCAGAGGCGACTCGCAACTTGTCGTCAAGCAAGTCAACAAAGATTACCAGAGCCCGTTGATGAAGGCCTACGTCGATGAAGTGAGAAAGCTAGAAGAGCGTTTTGACGGTATACAGGCAGAACACGTTCCCCGAGCGGAGAACGACATTGCTGATTATCTGTCAAAGCGCGCTGCCCTAAAGCTACCTGTGGAACCAGGTACCTTTGTGCTCCAGCTAACTCAACCATCCATTGATCCATCAACAGAGCAAAACAAGAGGAGGAAATCAGGGCCCGGCAAGTACTTTCCTGCCGAGCTCCCCGGAGCCGCCGGCAAGGATGTTGCCGGAGATACTGAGCCCGCCACGGGGCGGCTAGCTCCAGCGGTGCATCAAGCTCTTGCCGTCGAGACAGCCGCTCCTGTAGCGGAGGAAACGCCTTTAGTCCTCGCCGTCGAGCCCCAGGCTCCAGCATGGGCACAGCATACCATCCGATTCCTCCAAACAGGGGAACTTCCTGAGGAGCAGGAAGAAGCGGAAAAAGTAGCCCATCGCTCTACTATGTACCAGTTCGTCGATGACGTCCAGTATAGAAAGAGGCCGAACGGCGTGAAATTGAAGTGTATCCCTCGAGAGGAAGGACTGGGGCTGTTGGCGGAGATACATGGAGGCATATGTGGATCCCACATAGGGTCAAGGGCCCTTGCCGGCAAAGCGTTTCGGCAAGGCTTCTTCTGGCCCACCGCCCTCCAGGATGTGACGACACTAGTCACCAGGTGTGAAGCGTGTCAGTTCCATTCAAAGAAGCTTCATTAGCCAGCTCAAGCCCTTCAAACCATTCCTCTCTCCTGGCCCTTCTCAGTCTGGGGGCTCGACATACTGGGCCCTTTCCCCCGCGCTGTCGGGGGCTTTGAGTACTTGTACGTCGCAATCGACAAGTTCACAAAGTGGCCCGAGGTGGAAGCAGTGTGGAAGGTCACAACTCAGTCAGCCGTCAAATTCTTCAAGGGACTAGTGTGCCATTTTGGTGTACCCAACAGGGTTATCACCGACAACAGTACACATTTCCCAAGCCACACCTTCATGCAATATACCCAAGACCTCGGTAGCAAAGTCTGTTTCGCTTCCGTTGCTCACCCACGAAGCAATGGTCAAGCTGAGAGGGCAAACGCTGAAGTACTGTGAGGCTTAAGGACAAAGACCTTTGACAGGTTGCACAAGAGTGGAAGGCACTGGATTGATGAATTGCCAACGGTTCTTTGGTCAATCAGAACAACACCAAATCGAGCCACCGGCCAGACACCCTTTGCCCTGGTATACGGGGCAGAAGCAGTTCTCCCCGCGGAACTCATATACGGGTCACCTTGAGTACTCGCTTATGACGATCTTGAGGAAGAGCAATTGCGGCAAGATGACGCAATGCTCCTTGAGGAAGATCGTCTTCGGGCGGCTGTGAGAGCAGCGCGCTACCAGCAAGCCTTGCGCCGCAAGGTTCATGCCCGAAGCTTTGAGGAAGGCGACCTTATTCTTCGGCACGTTCAATCGGCCAAAAATTCCAACAAGTTGACGCCGAAGTGGGAAGGCCCTTATCGGGTAATACGAGTCACCAGGCCCGGCGCAGTCTGCCTGGAGACCGAAGATGCCGTTCCGGTGAGTAACTCCTGGAACATTGAGCATCTTCGCAAGTTTTACCGATAAGGCGTGGCTTGCCGGGCCCCCCGGCAAGCCACCTTTTGTACGAGCATTGCCGATGACGCATGTAACCCTTTGTACAAAGCCAGGCGCAGAACCTGAGCATAAGTAAATGAAGCGCTGGCGCCCTGAGTTATAGCATGCATGCTAGGTCGAGTCTCGTCCTTGGTTAGGGTTGATAGTGCTTAGCGGCGACTAACCCCTAGCTTAGAGGTCGAGTGTGCGTCTCCTTGTCTTTCTTTTGTCTTCTTTGGTTCACAGGACACACGGATATCCGTGCCGAACCACTTGGGGAGGAAAAGAAAATGAACAGACCAGCATCTAGCCCCCGGCAAGCCAGTATTGCCGAGGGCTGCAAGAGCAAAGATTCACCCACGGCGAACCAGGGTTGCCGGGGGCTGCAGCTTCAGATAAGTTCTTCATCCCTTATCATGCATTCCATTATGGACTGAGGTATGTGAAACCTCGTTTTCCCCCAAGCTACCGTGCTCCCATAACTCTATGCCCTAGGGCTCATTCCTGGGGCCAAGTTTGGTCGTAGTCGCGGTGGCGAAAGGATGAAACAAGGAGCCTAAACCCGCCTCATCCCTGCCTCCGCCAAGGGCGTGAGGAAGGTCGAGCGAAGTGGGGAGATGGCAAGGCCTGTTGCCAGGCAAGGAAATGTTTATCTTGAAGATATCAAGGATTTACTCCTTGTCGTGGGTTCCACCCGCAAACAAATGACCCGGCAAGCTTCCCTTTTTCATTAAAAACATTCCACTCAGGTACAGTCCATAGGGAATGAAAAACATGAATGATGGGATTACAAGTTTTAAATTCAACAAAGGCCCGAAGGCTTACAAACTAAAAAGAGATAAGGTGCCTGTAATCCCTTTCTTGTCCCTCTCCTCAGGAGGCAGGTCAAGGAGGCAAAAGAGACAAAAGGAGCACCTAGGCGAGCTACGGGTGGCAGAAGACACCAAGAGAACGTCTTAGTGGCCGTCCAAAGGCTGGATGGTGATGGCGGCGCCGGAAGCAGAGCTCGAAGACGAGGCGGCAGGACGTCAGCACGCGTCGAAGGCGTCGGTGCCCGCGTACTCTGACTTGATGGCCATGCCGCCCACGCTCTTCCTCTTCCACAACCTCCCAACGCCAGCCACCCAAGGAGACGACCCCGAGAAGTTCAGGGAGCCGGCGACGCGGATGATGGGGTCGCCGGTGCCGCACGAAGCGGCACCCGACACCTAATCGGACTCGTCATCCTGCCGCCTACTACCCTCGTCGTCGCTGCCGCTGTCCTCCTCGTCACTCCCGCCCGAGGAGGAGTCTTCACTATCAGAAGAGCTCTCCACGCAGCACCTTGCATGGGTCCCAAAGCACCCGAAGACCTTGATGGAGAGAAGGTCACCCTCCATCAGCTTAAAATGGAGAGTAAGCCCCTCCATCAAGCGGTGGATATGGGCAAACGTCTTCCATCCCCAACAGAGATACATCACGTGAGGGGCGGGGAAGTCGACGCGGGCCCGCATGCCACTGATCCCGCAGCCCCGCATGTGCAGCCACAACGACTCCGGTGGATCCAGCTGCATCTCCCGCGCAAATGGAGTCGGGAGATGAAGGCGACGGCGCGGCCGCCGTCGCAGCCTGACGAAGAACTCGCAAGGGTCATCCCCAACATGGCCCTCCATTGGAGGAGGAGCTGCTGGCGGAGGCGAGGCTGGCGCGCCACCCCGTCCTCCTCTTCCCCGAGCGCCCCGGCCTCGCCCACAGGCTCGCCCCCTCCCCCTTCCCCTCGCGGCTGGCTCTGCCATCGCAGGCGCAGGAGAAGGAGGGACGCGTTGTCGAGCGGTGACCCTCGCCGCCACTGTTGAAGGACCGGGGTTCCCTCTCTCCATGACGGATGGAAGGGAGGAGCAGAAGCTGAAGGAAAAAGAAGATGAAAGAATGCGGGACGCCATCCCCCCGCCCGCCCTTTATAAAGGATCGGGGTTGGGGCTTGGCTGCCCCGCTCGGCCAATCAAGACACGGGAGGCGCAGGGAGCCAGGGCCGACCCGCTGCCCCAACCAGCGACAGCCCAGTTTCCCGCCTCCACCGTTTGCCACCCCAAGCGCATGGGAGACACGTGGAGAACATGCAGAACCGAGGGGACGGGTGAGGCGACCTCTCCCCACCCCGTGATCGTGGGGAGTGGACGCCTCGAGGATCGCACCTCGGCCCCATTCAGTAAATGGGCCGCGCCTCCACGCCTCCCTCCGTTTATGGGGAAGGCGCGAACCGCCCCCTTTACTACGATGTGACGCATGCCTGCGGGAACCAACCCCACGCATGCCGCCCACATCACACGCGCCTCCCCACGCTGCGCCACGAGCGGGAATCATGGGAAAAACCGCCCGCCTGCCCGCGCACCGTTTTTGGGCCTAGCCCAAACAACGCGTTGCGCTTATGTGTGGACTAGGCCCCGGGGCTCCTGTCGGTGTACAAAAAGAGGGGTACACTTTTTGTACCCCTATAACTGTGCACGGGCAGTTTGAGCCACGGGCACCACCACACCAAGCAAGGCAAGGGAGGTGAGCCAGGGTAAGACCGAAGCTCAAGAGAACTACGACGCCAAGGCGAAGACCACGAAGAGCAAAGGGGACGAAGCGGACTCCCCGGCGAGATCCTTGCCGGGAGACAGTTCTAGCAGCCCCGGCAAGACCCTTGCCGCAGCGACTCGTCCCGCGCCTATGGGGCGAATCACCCTTGAGTCCACTGCCCCCAAGGGGCAAGGATTCGGGAGACATCCCCGTGGGAGCATGCAGATCTTCGTGAAGAAATTCAAGATCAGATACGCAATAAGGTGGCGGCAACCCTTGGCGGGATCCCAGCCAAGGAGGACCACAAGGCCCCCGGCAAGCGCCTTGCCGGGGATGACAGCATGCGCCTCGGCAAGACCCTTGCCGGGGCCCCGGCAAGGCCCTTGCCGAGGACACCCGCAGGGCCACCATCAAGCCCACGCCGACTGAGCCTCCACCACCGCATGCATGCAGCTGCCGACCCAACCAGCTGGGCAGGCACCTGCGTGGCGGCATGCAGATCTTCGTGAAGACCCACCACTACACCACCTCAGCTGCCTGCCTACCTACGTGGCATCTCAGGCATCGCTGGCCAGGGCGCGTGTCAACACAAGAAGGAGCGGCGACGAACAAGACAGATCTCTTCCCCGTTCCCGATAAAGCAAGGACACCTAAGCAAGACACATTAAATGCGCCTTGTCATGTAATGCGAGGGATAACCTCGCATCACTGTACCCTTTCCACCTCCTGTGTGCCACTGTGGCAACCCCTTTTCCTATAAAAGGAGGCCCGAGGCGACCAGGAGAAGGATTCGGCTTTTTGGAGTTCCTCACGCCCCATAGCTAGCTCAAGAACACAAATATACAATCCACCAAAGCAGGAGTAGGGTTTTACGCATCCTTGTGGCCCGAACCTGGATAAACGAACCGTGTGCTACCTGTTAGATCTGCTCTTCTCACGACCCCATGCCCCGCCAACCGTAGGAGGGATTCTTGTGATCCCATAGGTGTCGTTCCACACCGACATGAGGATAATCCTCAGATCACGGAGCTAGTCCGCATCATTGCTACTAACATCTTTCAACATAGTTTTCTCTTGGAACATATCATAAATAAAACGGGGAAGCCATATGAGAGAAATTTATCTGCAACATAGATATGCAAATACTAACAGGACTAAGTTCATGATAAATTTAAGTTCAATTAATCATATTACTTATGAACTCCCACTTAGATAGACATCCCTCTAATCATCTAAGTGATCGTGTGATCCATATCAACTAAACCATGCCCGATCATCACGTGAGATGGAGTAGTTTTCAATGGTGAACATCACTATGTTGATCATATCTACTATATGACTCACGCTCGACCTTTCGGTCTCATTGTTCTGAGGCCATATCTGCATATGCTAGGCTCGTCAAGTTTAACCCGAGTATTCTGCATGTGCAAAACTGGCTTGCACCCATTGTATGTGAACGTAGAGCTTATCACACCCGATCATCATGTGGAGTCTCAGCACGAAGAACTGTCGCAATCGTGCATACTCAGGGAGAACACTTATACCTTGAAATTTTAGTAAGGGATCATCTCATAATGCTACCGTCGTACTACGCAAAATAAGATGCATAAAGATAAACATCACATGCAATCAAAATATGTGACATGATATGGTTATCATCATCTTGTGCCTTTGATCTCCATCTCCAAAGTACCGTCACGATCTCCATCGTCACCGGCATGCACTACAAAAAAAAGACACATCCGTGACATTTTGGGCCGAACGAATTTTTTTCTTTCATACTTATGACACTTCTATGATGATAATTTTGAGAAAACCTGGTATCATCATAGATGTGGTGGGCTCCTACTTCTATGACAAAAAATCATGACAGAAAATGGGCTTTTCGTCCTGGGGGGCCGGAGACGCAGCTGCATGACATTCTTTGGGCCATCCATGACGGAAACAACCGTGGTAGAAGCGAGGGCAAGGAAATTTTTTGGGAGTTCCCGATTACGGTGGGTCATCGGGGGCCGAGCGATGTGTGTTTCTCTCATACACGTACGCGCGTTTGCGAGGCGTTGGGCTCTATCTGAACCCAAGCGAGGTGTTGGGCTCTAACTGAACCCGAGCGATTGCACTAGCTACGTTACTGAAACCGAGTGATTCCTTCGCTACTGCTGCTAACTGAAGCCGATCGATCCTGCCTCTAGATGAACAGTGAGCATTGTTGGGGGGGTGTTTGGATGAACAGTTCCCGGTGGGGGTGGATGAACAGGACCTCGTGGTGTTGCCCCTGGATGAACAGGACCCTGAACGATCTCGCTGGTTGGGGCTGGATGAACAGGACCTCGTGGAGGGCTGGATGAACAGGACCACCCCGTGGAGGGCTGGATGAACAGTAGACGGTGGAGGGCTGGATGCACAGTAGTCCATGGAGGGGTGGTTCAATAGGAACCCATGGAGAGGGCTGGTTGAACAGTAGCCGGTGGAGTAGCGCGTGGTGGAGGTTGGATGAACAGGAGCCGGTGCATGAACAGTCGCAGGTGGAGGCTGCAGGAGGTCAACGCTGGTTGAACAGTAGCCCGTGGAGGCTGGAGGGGGTTCGACAGTGGAGATGAACAGTATCCCGTGGAGTCCCATTTTGCTGTACGCCACACCCCTCTTGATGAACAGGACCCCCATTTCGACCGTAGGAGGTCCGTTTCATCCGTTTTGCGGTACGCCAGACCCCTCCCGGTGAACAGGATCCCGTTTCGACCACAAGGCCGTTTCCTCTGTTCTGCGCTACGCCAGGCCTCGTTTCCATCGGCTGTTCCATCCAAGCCCTCCCGATGAACATGACGACACATTCCGTTCTGACCCAGCCGGTTGGCTCCCCATGAACACAACAACGACGCTATTTCTCCGTTCTGAACCAGCATGTACATGAGCCCTCGCCGTACGTATGCACGAGTAGGGGTTCGAGACCCTGCCCGTATGTACGTATGTGGCTGTATTTTCTTTCTTTCACACTAGCCGCTGTACGTACATGTACATGCTACGTGCGTGCCTCTACTACGACACGTGCGCGCCTCTACATGGACCAGTATGTATGTACATGTTTGCCACCAGAATGACAACGCTACGTACGCTTCGACCAGGTGGGTCCCGACTGTCAGGCACTTCCTTGCGTGCGAAGATGTAGTTGGTGGGTCCCAACAGTGAAGGGGGCAAATTGGTTTTTTTTTGCCCGGACGCACTTCCTTGCGTGCGAAGATGTCGCTGGTAGGTCCTAGCAGTCAGGGGGAAACATTTTTTTCATGAAATACGGTTGCCCGTCCGGTGGGTCCCTGCTATCAGGTGGAGGAATCCTTATTTTCCACGTAATAAGGAGGCACTTCCTTGCTGCGGCGTGGACTCAACTGTTAGCCTCTCCACGTATAGTCCACGTCCGATGGAAGTCGTTCCTTGACCATGTTGACCATGCCGCGCCGAGAGCACCAGGGCGGTGGACGACGGCGAGGCCTAGGAAGGGAACGATGCAGAGCTGGGGAAGACGCGGCAGTGGATGCCCACGCGTAGAGGAGTATGAGGGTTCACTGGTTCGCTGCAGTGTGAGGCTGCCGTCACCATAGAATAACAGGGGGTGTGGGTGAGTATAGGGATGGCCTGGCCAGCGGTGGGAGTAGTAGGGGGCGGTGAGGCCTCCGCCGCATCGTAGCCGGCCACGGGAGGGAGGAGCATGAGGCACGACCAGCGCTGGTTTGGGTGGCTGGAGCAAGAAGACCAGAGGTTGAAGAAGCACTACAGCCGTTGGATGGACACCGTACGGTCACTGGAGCTAGAATCGTGCATATTGACTAAGTTGACAAAGCCCTCCGTCCCTGTCAACTTAGTAGGCCCACAAGTCAGGCTGCCACTATACTGGGTCCCAGCTAGCAGGGGGAGTATTCATTTTTTTGTGCGTAATAAGGAGGCACTTCCTTGCATGCGAAGATGTAGCTGGTGGGTCCCAGCAGTCAGGGGGGAAATGTTTTTTCGTGAAATATGGTGGCTCGTCTGGTGGGTCCCTGCTGTCAGGTGGACGAATAATTATTTTGCGTGTAATAAGGAGGCACTTCCTTGCGGCCACCATGGACCCAGCTGTCAGCCTCTCCACGTACAGTACTCTTCTGATGGAAGTCGTTCCTTGACCACGTTGACCACGCCGCGCCGAGAGCACTAGGGCGGTGGACAACGGCGAGGCCTAGGAAGGGGACGACGCGGAGCCGGGGAGGACGCGGCAGTAGATGCCCACGTGTAGAGGAGTATGAGGGTTCACTGGTTCGCTATGGTGTGAGGCTGCCATTGTCGCAGAATAACAGGGGGTGTGGGTGAGTAGAGGGATGGCCTGGCCAGTGGTGGGAGTAGTAGGGGCGGTGAGGCCTCCGCGGCATCGCAGCCGGCCACGGGAGGCAGGAGCACGAGGCGACCAACACTGGTTTGGGCGGCTGGAGCAAGAGGACCAGGGGTTGAAGAAGCACTGCGGCCGTTGCATGGACATCGTACGATCACTTGAGCTAGAATCATGCATATTGACTAAGTTGACAACGCCCTCCGTCCCTGTCAACTTAGTAGGCCCACAAGTCAGCCTCCCACTATACTGGGTCCCAGCTAGCAGGGGAGTATTCATTTTTTGTGTGTAATAAGGAGGCATTTCCTTGCGTGCGAGGATATAGTTGGTGGGTCCGAGCTGTCAGCGGCGGTAATGTTTTTTTCACGAAATACTGAGGCCCTTTCGGTGGGTCCCAGATGTGAGGTGGAGGAATCAGTATTTTGCGTGTAATAAGGAGGCATTTCCTTGCGTGCGGCCGTGGACCCAGCTGCCAACCTCTCCACGTATATTCCACTTCAGATGCATGTCGGTCGTTGACCACGTTGACCAGGCCGCGCCGAGAGCACCAGGGCGATGGACGACGACAAGGCCTAGGAAGGGAACGACATGGAGCCAAGGAAGAGTTGACAATTGTTTCCCACACAGAGGGAAGTACGACTAGACGAGGGTTTACTGGTTCGTCTGCCGTCGCCGGAGAATAACATCATGTGTGGGTGGGTAGAGGGATGGCTAGGCCAGCGATGGGAGTACGGTGGGGCGGTGAGGCCTGCGCGGCAGCACAGCTGGCCGCGGGGAGGAGGGAGCAGGCAGTCCTGCTGGCGCTTGTTTGAGCAGCTGGAGCAGGAGGAGCAGAGATTGAAGAAGCACGACGGCCGTTGGATGGACATCCAACAGTCACTGCTTGTGCGTCAACCTTTTTTTAGGAAAGCCTCGAATCTATGGAAAACATCATACATCCCATCTGCCATTATTTCTAATAATTTACAACCCACTTGCTAATTCTTAAGGTTTTTTTGGAGCCCATATTCTTTTTGTTAACATTACAGCCCATATTGTGGCCACGGTTAAAAAATTATAAGAAATTTTGCATATTTCGGTGCGGTCCGAACTGTTTTTAATCCCAAAATTTCGAGTCACATTCAAACTGATTTTAAAAATAAATGTATATCAATATAAAATCCAACAAATTGTCTATGCATTAAAATCAATGCAATTTAAAATCTCGAAATGAAAAAAGAAATTTGAAACTAATTGCCAGTTTCATGTGTTTTAAAAATGTATAACCCATTTCTCATTACTAATAGGACATTTTCTCGGCCAGCCGAATGAAGCTCTCCTCGTCTTGAAAGATTTGCAGCCCAACAGGCCTGACAAAGTGACTTACTTGGCAAATCACGAAAAAACTGAGCTAGCCATTTTCAGAAAGAAAAAAAACTAATGGGCTGGTCTATGGTAAACATAAAAGAGAAGGCTGTCTAGACAGGCCAGAGTGCCCCGCATAGCCCAATTGACACCTTGCTTCCGTCTCAAAAACAAATTAGATAAGTGCCACTCCAATTATGGCGATTCATAAAAATGCCACTGCAATTTCCAAACTTTGAAAAATGCCACTGCAATTTCCAAACTTTGAAAAATGCCACTGCAATTTTTGCAAACTTTGGAGAACGCCACTGCAATTTGCAAACTTTGAAATACGCCACTCCAGACTTCGAAAAATGACACTGGAAATGGCATGAAATGGCATTTTTCAAAGTTTGGAAATTGCAGTGGCATTTCTCGGAAACACCATATTTGGAGTGGCATTTATCAAATTAAGCCAAAACAAAAATAACTGGGCGAGCTGCTGGGTCCCTGGTGTCAGCCACTTGTTGTGCAATGGCATGGGACCCAGATGTCAGAAATCCATTAGGAGGAGCCATTTTTTTACAGGCTTGAAATAAGGAGGCACTTGCTTGTGTACTGCCATGACCTTGGCAGGTCCCTACTGCCATCCTCTCCATGTACAATCATCTACTAATTGTGTACGCATCAACTTGGTAGGCCCACAAGTCAGCCTCTAAACCCGTAGAGGACAAATACAACCCATTTATAAAAACAAATAACAGCCCATTCCATACGTTCAAACGGAAAGTTCAACATTCAGAGCAAAGTAACAGGTCTGATCCACATATAGAGTACTGAACTTCCACATTGACAACCATCATAGCCAAGTTAACTATCTACTCCCACTAATACTGTAGTAGCGTACAAGTACTAATTTACTCTTAGCTAACTAGACGATGTCGGCCGCCATCCACGGTACACACTAAACGCCAGCACCAGCGTCCTCCGCCTCGCCTCAGACTTGCCAGAGGTGCGATAGGGCGCGTTGCTCGCGCGCGATGGCCCTTTCCATGCCGGCGTGGTCCACCTAAGCTTCGGCTTCTAAGCGAGAAACCCACTTGACGAGCTGGTAGTAAAAATCAGCGTCACGAACGCGTGCGTGCCCGACAGCCTCCAGGGCTATTTGCCGGGCGCCGGCCTCCACGTAGTCGGCCCAGTTGCGGGCGCTCTGCTCGCGACTCAGAGTGTCGGTGCGCTGCTGCTCCATGTCCCGCTGGCGGTGCAAATCGGCAATACGCTACTCCTCCACCAGGCGGTCGGGCTCCAACAACTCCTCATAGTCCGCATTGCCATCTAAAGACCGATAGAATGCCTCCTCCCTCCGTCTGCCTTCCGGTGAAAAACCGAACACTAGTTCCGGCGGTGACCGCCTCCGGTGTCGCCTATCACCGACGGGCGGTGGCATGGCGAACGTGGCGAGAGCGAGCATAAGTGGCGAGCGACGTCGAGCTGGTGGGGGCTTATGAGGATAGGGCGATTTGGTTGATGGTGCCACCGGAAAAGTCCGGTAAACAGTAATTATAGGTGGAAGGTAGGTGAACTAGCGTGTCACAGGAAACGCGACGGTCATCGCAGTCATCGGAATTCAATGCATAAGCAGGCATGGTTTAGTGCGCCAGCTTGCTGTGGAAAAGTAGAAAAACTGAAATTATGACTGTACCGTCCCGTCCCGTTAGTGGTGCGTCCCATCTGTGCTGGGTCGCACGCCGGCATGACGGTCAAACGAGTGCACTAGAATCAACCAGATGAGGTACTCCCTCCTTGTCAAAAATGATTCCACCACTCATCATCTACCTTGGTTGTTTAGATTTTTGAATTAAGCCCTGCAAACCGGAAAGGAGGTAGTACGTGCGTGATCCGCTATTTATTCGTGTAGGATCGAGTAGGTCGTTTTTTGAATTGAGCCCTGCAAACCAGAAAGGAGGTAGTATGTGTGTGATCCGCTATTTATCCACGTAGGATCGAGTAGGTCAGTTAGTGTACGTGTAGGATCGAGTAGGTCGGATGGTGTTCGTGTACGATCGCATTAGCTGATGAGCGTTTGCTGGGAGATAAGGAATTTGCAAATGTTTTTGCTGGCATTTTCTTCAGATTCACATGGCATTTTCTTCAGATTCGCATGGCATTTTCTTCAGACGAGCTTGTCAGTTTCTTCAGAGGTAGGGATTTTTATTCAAAAAACTACCACTTTGGATCTTGCGTTGGAACTAAAACTGCCAGGAGCACATTAGTAGGCTAGCTAGTGATCGATCAGTAACTTGTAAACACTGGGCAAACAGAAATAAGGAACTGTCAGTACCTTGTAAACACTGAGAACACAGAAATAAGGATCATGTTGTGCAGAGTAGTAAGAGTCGATCCATTCGAAATGTTCACACGGGACTCACAGGCCTGGCATTGTAATATGTTCACATTAGTAGCCCAAATTCAAAACCAACTAGTACAATTCCCATACATAAGATCAATATGTTAATGCATCTCAATGATTCACAGATCATATATAAATATGTAGCTCCAAAAGCAAAGATCTAGAAAAACACATGTTCTTCCTACTAACATGGATACTTCTCTTGGCCAACATTCAGTATAGACTGAAAGACAAATTTGTTTGTGAAGTCTGCAATTCATCTTGCAAACATAAGTGGTTTCACCAACAGCTAGAACCATGAGAATGAACCACACATGATGGAGGAACATCCACTTCAATATGATTTGGTCTTCTCTCGATCACACAGCGAGACTATTTTCGGAATACACACTTTAACTTAGGCAAAATGATGTCCATTGTATAATAACAACAAAGCAATGAAGCACCTAGTGTTGGCCAATAAATAGTACAATACTACTTTTCTGCAGTCCATGAAGTGACTATCCAATCTTTCTATGCCTATTTTCAAATGGCACTGCACGCAGTGACTATACTATTCTCTTGTGCAGTTCAACCAAAATTGCTGTCACTTTGTGTGTTCGCCAAATAGCAATGGGCAGACATCTCTGTGTACACAAATATCAAGCAGCTAGTAAACATATACCCTACCTTGTATTTTCGGTTTAAACATGTCTCTTCCGCTTAGCATCTGTCATGTTTTGCACTTGACAATTTGATACAGTCATGTTTTGCCCTAGACAATTTCATACTGAATTGATTTGCTGGTTCAGAGTAGAAATATAGCGCCTATTCTTCATCAGACCAAGGATATCCATGTTCGCAGTGATGGAAGAGGTGAAATCGATACAACCGAAATTGAGCATCAAATCATTGAATCCTGTCATGCACCTCCAATGTAGGTCCACCCTGCCAATAAATTCACATGAAAGCCACTAGTATTACTATCTAATGACAGTACAAAAAGAGTAGAAAGATAGTAGCAAACCATGTACCTTCATAATGAATAGCTCATAGTACCACCAATTGGATATAAAGGTTTGGAAGAAAACATGCTCCTAATGTTGAACCAGTTTGACTTTTTGTGCAGTTCCACTAAAATCGAGCATCCCTGTATGCATAGATATTGAAAGTGTGATTACTATAAAAGTGGCACTTGTTGAAGCATAGACTCACAAATATAAGCATTCCAATTTCTTAATGGGAAAAGGTAGCAAGACTGTTTCTAACCACCTGTTTGAAGGAACAAATAAGACAACAACGGCTGATGTCAGAAAGGCATATATAGTTATTTCTGAAAGAATGATCGATTCCCGACCTTTCCTCTTCTTTTAAGCATATTTTGTGCAGTTCAACTAAAATAAAATGCCATCACCGCCTTGACAATTTAGTGACACTGTACAAAAGGAAATGACTTAACATTACATCATGATGTCAGGTATGTAGTCAACAGGCATTAGAGACAAACATACAGACCTCCTCTGATAACATAATGAACATTAATTTTAACAAAGGTGCGACTAGCTTTACCGAGATAATTTGAGTGAACTCTACACCCTCTGTTCCTTAATATAAGACGTTTTTGCAGTTCAATTTAAAGTACCTAAACATCCAGTATTTAGAAAAACAAGTAGTAGTTTTCTTGAGCATATATCTGGGAAAGCTTGCCACACTTTATATATGTCCATACGCTAAAGCAACACCATTCGAATAGTACAAATATACACTAATCCAGTGGCTAGTGCAACAGTAGAGTAGTTATTTTATTACAGGGTACAGTACAATGGTTTTACTGAAAAGATTTCCATAAGCTCTAGCACGGGAAGATTTCTATAAGAATTAACAATACAAAATGTAAAGTTAACAAGTTTCATCATTGGTATACTAGCTGTGCAAGAGCATTAAACCAAATACAAAAGTCTGAAGGTAACTAGCATTATTAACTAATGAAAGTATTAAAAAATTGCAAACCATGTACCTTCAAGGTAAATATCATTTCGAACTCGAGTGGACACGAAAAATTGCTATCCCAATCTTGATAATCGATCAAACATAAAAACTTGATTGAATGAATCAATACAATAGTTAAAGGAGGAGGTGAGCAGACCTTTCCTCTTGTCTTCATAACTTTTTGTGCAGTTTAACCAAAATAAAATGACATCAGCGCCTTGGCATTTAGGTGACACTGTACAAAAAATTGACTTATCTCATGAAAGTGAGGTATGTAATCTATAAGCATTAACACTGCAAAAAATCTGAAGGTAGTAACAAGTTTCATCGTTGGTATACTGGCTGTGGAACAACATTAGAATGCCTTAGCTGAAAAATCTTTAATACACCCACAATCAACAGCTAACCCTGAAATAATCCAGAGACATTAAATTGCATTGCTTAAATTTATCGGTGCCATTAAACTGAGTGCGGCATTAGTTAAATGTGCATCACTTTAGCAGTAGCATTGGTTGACTTTACCGCTGGCATTATACTAACAGCAAAAAAGTGGCAATAAGAGCATGGGAGACCCATTCTGATAGTGGGCGCACCAGTACGATGTACCTCCATGGATGCATAGAGTGGTGAGGGAGGTATGGTTGCCCAGAGCAACAAATATCCAGGCAGCATATGTGGATTACGTCCCATTTTTTGTTCTCTTTAGCCACCTTTTTCCTATGTGAGTACAACAAACCGATCGACCTGGTCATTCTCTATTGCGTTGTCATGCCTTTCTACCCTTCTTCAACCAAGAGACACGAGACTCGTTCCTTAGCTACTGATTTCCCCCTTTTCAACCTAGATGCGGGTTCGATGCCTACTCTCTTGGACAATATAGTCTCCCTTCCTTTCCTTATTCAACCCAGACATGGATTAGTCTGCATGAAGTAGGGTTTTCCTTTAATAGTGCAAATTAAGGTTTTCGTCTGCGTGACCAGCAGAGCAGAGGATAGGAAATTGGGAAGATGGTGGAGTGGAAAAAGATCCACATGCAGTGACGTGGAAGATGGGGCAATAGAACAAGGGTATGGTTCGAAAATAGGTAGCATACCTGAGGGTCGGCGGGAAGTGGCTTCGCTCGTGGTCGTCGTCCTCCGCACGCACAACGACGGTGATCTTGGGGACAGAGGCCATCCCGCGCGGGCGCTAGGTCTGAGAGGACGGCCTTGTCGTCAGTGCGTGACCTCGCTCGCCGACGAGGAGTGCGTCAACGCTGCACGTCCTTTTCTTCCCCGGCGGATATGTGACCACCGGTGAGGAGGGAGAGAGGCCGTCCTTTTTAGGTCTGGAGAGAGGGTGATAGTGTGAGAAGCAAGTGGGCATCTGGAGAGAGGGTGATAGTGTGAGAACTAGTTTGCCACCTTTTTCCTATGTGAGTACAACAAACCGATCGACTTAGTGTTTATATTTTCTCTGCAAACATTACCAGTTAGTCATGCTTCAAAACTGAACGGCGCGCCATTAAAAAAGAAAGGTCGATAACTAATGCGGCACCTCGGGCCAATGCAGCGAGAATGCATTTTGAACGAGAAATTACACACCATGTTTCGTTGACATGTGGTCCCGTTCCAACATGTCAGTGAGATGACGGCGAGTCCTTTTGTACAATTTCCAAAAGGACATGTAGGACGGGGTGCCTCTTCGTGTACCATGGCAAACTGGCAACCGTCCACCGACTCTTCGCCTTTCCCTCTCGATTTGGAACTGCGGTCGCACACTCTTCCTCCCTCCTCCATTTTCCTTCACCCTTCCTTCTGCCATTGTTTGATCGTATTCTCCATGGAGGGAACAAGCCAGAAACGACCCCATTATTCTTGCCCCGATCTGAAAGATGACGTGGTGGGGGAACTCATTGATCGGTGCAACGTCATCACCTCGGCTAGCATGGAAAGTTCATTCAAGCCCATTCTCGACTTAACTAATAACATCATTACAAGGAACCCAAGGGTCCAGGAGCGGTTTGATCTTCCCTATCTTCTTCGCTATAAGCCTGTTCGCATGGGCGCGGAGGACGGAGGCCTCGCCTTGTGCAAGTTGATGCTGCTTGATAATGTTACGTGTGATGTCAAAATGCCATCACTTCAGGGTAAGGCCTGGGCTGGCGCAAATGGAGATTGGGTTGTTTATATTGGGTACAATTGCGAGTGGGAACTTGTGAATGTGTACACTCGTCAGCGGATTCCACTTCCAAAAATCTCCGAGTGCCCTGAGGTTGAGCACACAAATGATCTACGTATGTTCAAATACGATCATGGTGATTGTGGTCTATGGAAGATAGCAATTTGTCGAGTTCCCAACCGCTCTTGGAATTACAAGAACTATCAAGTTGTTGCTATCTTCGACAAGCTTGTTGCCGTCCTTTGTGGTTCGACTGGATGGATATTGCTCAACAATCAGTTTCTATACACGGATGTATACCGTGATGCAATTCAATACGAGGGTCTTGTGTTTGCTGCCACCACTCGTGGCACTGTTTTCGCATGGGATCCTCGTAGTTTCGGTACGTTTGTCTTCCATCGTAATTATAATTGTTTCATCCACTTGCATGCGGGTTAGCAAGTTTCCCTTTACTAATTAACCTTCTTCTTGTGTTTCCAAGGTCCTTTGAACATTCCACCACCTATAATTGAAATTTTTTATAACCAAGGGGGAGATGACGATGGTGATGATCACGAGCATGAGGACGAGCAGAACTTATATACTCAGTGGCGCCTAGCAACTAATTCCGATGGATCACCTCTTCTTGTCTGTATACAGTGCACTATGATTATTACTACTGAGGTAGAAGGTGTTCTCTCCCATGGTCACCTTCTTCGGACCTATTCCAACACCCGTTGCAGGGTATTCGGGATGGATACTAGTGTGGTAGCACCAACACCTTCCACCTGGTAGAGTATTGATAGTCTTGGAGAAAACTCGCTCTTCCTTGGACAAAACTATCCAATGATGGTGAAAGGCGATCCAGCTACTGTTGACACAACGTTACTACCATTTATGAGAAGCAACTGTATCTATACCTCAGACATTGCGGTGGTTCCCTACCCTGGTCCTGATATAAGCCGCTTCAGCCTGGATGATCAGTCCTGTGTTGCTCTCGATATTGACAATAGCTGGCCCTTCCCAGAGCACCTATGGTTCAAAGCAAGCGTTTCCAACACCGAGGATTGGTTGAGTTGAAGTTCATTTCATTGCTTGTTATTTGTTGTGTGATGAAAACTTCAGTATTTACTAGAATGTTTTGTTGGAAATAATCTATAATCCAACATGTATCCTTGTTGTTGTTGTGCGTTGATGACTTGTTGTATGTAATGAATGGTACATTTGCAAATGCATGTCATAGACTCATATTATGAACTGTTTTCGAGTCACTTCTTGGAGTGTGAGTATCGTAGTAGTATAGCCAGCATCCGGTTAGTATATGAAGTTGCCACATCACATAGAGCCAATCTAATATTGGAGTATGCTAGCCCTCCACCGACATGCCACTTCAAATGGCGGAGGAAGTGAGAGGTCACGTCACCTTGTGTCCAGATCTGAGATGCCACGTGTACCAGATGAATGACTCCAAGTTCGACCACTGTGATTCTAGGTGCGAGCCGAGGAACACTGTTGGAGAGACCCCCCTCATAATTTTCCTACATTGGTCGTTTGATCCATAGGATAGAATGCTATAGGATTTTTTCCTATGTAATCATGTTTCAATTGGCAATCTAGCATCCACTCCAACTTTTGTTTCACTTCCTCTGTTCCTACGAAGAGAGTACTTGCTCTAAATGATGTGCCGCTGCAAGAGCCACCTATATTAATTAACCATGCTCTAAAAAGGTGGACCAGCTTTGGCTATAGTAGTACTGTACTAGGTTAGTAGGTGACCTTGCGCTTGTCTCTTCTCCTCTTCCGAAAGTCGAACAATAATGATGGTACTACATTAGTACTTCCGGCAATCTGACACCAAATGAACTGCCGCACCTCGAGCGCTTGTAAGCAAAAGTTTATCCTTGTGCTACGAGCCACCTCGCATGCGTTGGCGAGGGAGAAGGCGTAGTAAGCAAGATTCTTGTCGTTCTGCGAGTTGACGGGACACATCAAAGTTATTTATTAGTACTCTCTTCAAAAAGGGCCGACCATGTCCATGGCTACCATCCTATGCTCTGTCATTGAGTACGTGCACTATTGACGTGCCATCGAGGACAAAAAATATTGCATAGTAGTACTAGGTGCCATCGAAGTGCACGACTCACTTACGCACTGCATATCTCCATTTTCTTGCATGACACGCCACCTTGGTGCTAGATGTCCCGCGTGTCATGGAGGCATATAGTATGATTTTGTAAAATGGAGGCATATAGATGTCCCGCGTGTCAGCAAAAGGATGAACAAAGCTCATGTCGTAGACGAAAGAGTGCAAGAACATAGAGATTCCCGACGACCGAGAAGGAGCAACAAACCTCGGGGTGGAGCGTCCGCACTCATAATATTTTATATTATTCAGCGATACAAAATCAACCAAATCTCTCCATGTTCCTATTCCATTATATAGTATGAGAATAACTTTGAACATAAGCCATTGATTCACTCTATCCAATGGTCATAGTTGGAAAAGCCAAACAAAACCAAACATTGGATCAACTCTTTTTTTGAGAACAACTATTTTAGCAATTCGATTGTTGTCGCATGCACACCTATATATCCGCTCACGTGTGATGACCACATGAGCTATCCACTCAGATTGTATGTTAAAAAATAAAGGTCGGTAACTAATGCGGCACGTCGGGCCACATGGCCAGATCGCATTTTGCATGAGAAATTACACAACATGTTTCGTTGACATGTGGTCCCATTCCAACATGTCAGTGAGACGATGGTGGGTCCTTTTGTACAATTTCTGAAAGGACGTGTAGGCCGGGGTGCCTCTTTGTGTACCGTGGCAAAATGGCAACCGTCCATCGACTCTTCGCCTTTACCTCTCGATTTGGAACCGCTTTCGCACGCTCTTCCTCCGTCCTCCATTTGCCTTCACCCTTCCTTCTGCCATTGTTCGATCGTCTTCTCCATGGAGGGAACAAGCCAGAAACGACCCCGTTAATCTTGCCCCGATCTGAAAGATGACGTGGTGGGGGAACTCATTGATCGGTGCGACGTCATCACCTCGGCTAGCATGGCATGTTCGTTCAAGCCCATTCTCGACTCAACTAATAACATCATTACAAGGAACCCAAGGGACCAGGAGTGGTTTGATCTCCCCTATCTTCTTCAATATAAGCCTGTTCACATGGGCGCGGACGACGGAGGCCTCGCCTTGTGCAAGTTGATGCCGCTTGATAACGATACGTGTGATGTCAAGATGCCATCGCTTCAGGGTAAGGCCTGGGCTGGCACAAATGGAGATTGGGTTGTTTATATTGGGTACAATTGCGAGTGGGAACTTGTGAATGTGTACACCCGTCAGCGGATTCCACTTCCAAAAATCTCTGAGTGCCCTGAGGTTGAGCACACAGATGATCTACGTACGTTCAAATACGATCATGGTGACTGTGGTCTATGGAAAATAGCAATTTGTCGAGTTCCCAACCGCTCTTGGAATTACAAGAACTATCAAGTTGTTGCTATCTTCGACAAGCTTGTTGCCATCCTTCGTGGTTCGACTAGACGGGTATTGCTCAACAATCAGTTTCTATACACGTATGTGTACTATGATGCAATTCAATACGAGGGTCTTGTGTTTGCTGCCACCACTCGTGGCACTGTTTTTGCATGGGATCCTCGTAGTTTCGGTACGTTTGTCTTCCACCGTAATTATAATTGTTTCATCCACATGCATGTGAGTTAGCAAATTTCCCTTCTCTACTAATTAACCTTCTTCTTGTGTTTCCAAGGTCCTTTGAACATTCCACCACCTATAATTGCAAATTTTTATAACCAAGGGGGAGTTTACGATGGTGATGATCACGAGCATGAGGACGAGCAGGGCCCATATGCTCTCTGGAGACTGGCAATTAATTCCGATGGATCACCCCTTCTTGTCTTTATACAGCCCACTGCTGATGTTACTACTGAGGGAGCAGGTGTTGTCTCCCATGATCGCACTCTCCGAACCTATTCCAACACGCGTTGCATGGTATTCGGGATGGATACTAGTGTGCTAGCGCCAACAGCTTCTCCCTGTTACAGTATTGATAGTCTTGGAGAAAACTCGCTCTTCCTTGGACAAAACTATCCAATGATGGTGAAAGGCGATCCAACTGCTATTGACACAATGCTACTACCATTTATGAGAAGTAACTGTATCAATACGTCGGACATTGTGGTGGTTCCCTACCCTTGTCCTGATATAGTAGGCCGCTTCATCCTGGATGATTAGTCCTGCGTTGGTCTCGAGATTGATAGTAGCTGGCTCTTCCCAGAGAATCGCATGTGGTTCAAAGCAAGCGTTTCCAACGCCGAGGATTGGTTGAGTTGAAGTTCATTTCATTTCTTGTTATTTGTTGTGTGATGAAAACTTTAGTATTTATAATGTATCCTCGTTGTCGTTGTGGGTTGATGACCTGTTGTATGTAATAAAATGATATGCCTGTGATAAACATACTAAATTTATGAATGGCTTTCGAGTCGCTTCTCTGAGTGGGTGCTGCGATGAGGCAAAAATATATTTTCCAAATACACAATTGTACGTCCATTGCAACAGGTTATCGGATGAGGCCAATCAACAATAGTACACTATCTATACTAGCTTCACATGCTACACTATCTCTACATCTACGTACGTAATACAACAAAGATTTAAACTTGAAACTAGCCACCCATCTTCACAAAGAACACACAGACTGCAGGAAATTTGGCCACAGTGTGAGGTGGGCCATATGTTAATGTGTTCGCTGTACGTAACCATCACCTCGAATCCTCGATACTACTACTACTATAAGTATAGTAGTAGGAGTAGTAGGGTGGCACGGGCCAGAACAAGCATTCACATCCAGGAGTACAGCACACACCACCAGCACGACTTCCATTTGACACCATATTTCTTGGAGTCTGTGCTACAACAATCTCTTCAACCTCGTCGTTTCTCTAACTCAGCCATCGCGCGGCGGGCGAGGTGGGGGTTTGCCGATAGGTGGTTTCCTCAACTGCGGTCTCACTTGTAGGGCCAACTCCAACGCACGACCCCAAACGGACCTCCGTTTTTCCCGGATTCTGTCCGTTTGGGTAGGGCAATGGGGTCGCGTCCGGGCCATTTCTCGGATGCGGTGGCCGTGCACCGAATGCGCGGACGCATCCCGGTCGCGTACATTTTTATTTGCAAACACATATCTTTTTTATCATTGATTTTTTGGTACATGGAAATACATCACCAAAATTTTGACTAGAAAAGCAAGACCAAAGAAAAAAAGAACCAAAAGAATACATTTTAGAAGATATCCAACTTCCATAACTGCTCCTATAAGTTGGACTAGTGCCTTCTTGATGCATTCACTGTTGATCTGCGGAGGCTCGATCTTGCATGCTTCCTTCTTCTTCAAGCATAAAGAAGTAGACGTGTCTAGCCTCTATTCTATCAACAAGTGCACTAGTCTCATCTCTAGCCTCTATGCTAGCTAAAAGTGCTAGAACATCTACTAAATTGCGCTCTATCAATATATCGTTGTACTCTCCTTCCCAATACCAAAACTTGCATCCATTCTACACTATAAAATTTTAAGTTAGCACAACTAGTCTAATCCGAGAGCACAACTGAAGATTTGGTCGAGTTCTTCCTCCTTTTGCCGACACATGGGACATCCAACATCCAGGTCGTGTCATGCAAGAAAATAAAGTGGTAGTTGAAGCCACGTGATGTGCATCTTGGGTTAAATTGTAAATAGAATCTTACTACTCTTGAGTAACTCCAAAAGCGGCCACCGAAGATCTTTATTGGATTTGTTTTTCATCACCAGCTCGTCGAGGTGAAAGATGTGCAGGTTCAGTGGGTCCTCTTGCGTTTTCACTGACATGTGGGACCGCATATCAGCAAACAGACGATGGGCTCCGCACGTTTGCTGGCTGGCTGAGAAGAGAGATAGAGGAGGGCTGAGCACGGACTCCAGGAAATTTATTCTCCGTAAACAGCACCTCGGTATAGTGGGGTGGCATGGGCCATAACTAGCATTCATGTCTAGCAATACGGCACACGCCACCCACACGAGTCCCATCCGACACCAATTTTCTTGGAGTCCATGCTACATCCATCTCTTCTCCCTCCTATTTTCTCAGCCATCGCACGGTGGGCGGGGTGGGGGTTTGCCGATAGTCAGTTTGCTCAATTGTGGTCCCAATTGTAAGTGAAAATGCAACACAGCACGCATTCCCCCTTGAGCGGCGTGCCGGACCAACCGTGCAGGGGTGCGACGCGAACACGACAGGCTTTTCCTTTTGAACTTGTAACTTGTAAAATTTGGTTCTGCTCCATGGCGCAACTGATAGATAGAAATAACGATTTTCCCTAGAGTAATGAGAAGTTTGGTTCTGGCACAGTTCATGCATGGAGTACGTACGAAAATTATGAAGTTGATGCGAAAGGTAAGATAATTACTAGTAGTACCATATACTACTACATGGATTTGACGGAAAGATAAAGATACATATGGATCCATCAACGACATCCTCACACGCTAGTGCACCGGGTCACCAACCGACGTGTGAGGAGCAGTGGCGTTGGCGGCAAGCTCAACGTGCTTCTGAACAATGCCGTCCAAGGTTGCCCTGTGGTCCAAGAAGGCCAGCGTCCTATCGTCCTCCTCTTTCATGTAGTAGTCCTTGTGGACGATTTGCGCGTAGACGTGGGTGATTATGTCGATGGTGTCTTGCTGCACCAGGCGCTGCACGGTGAGCGCGACCTCAAGGTGGACATTCTCCAGCGCGACGACGGGCAGTCGCAGGGCCACCAGTGCATCGAAGAGGTTGTCACCATAGAGAACATTGAGGGTGGCAGGCATCGCAGAGCCTAGGCTCATGGGCTGGAGGCGTACGTCAAGGTCGTCCGCGAGCTTCTTGACGACGGTGAACTTTTCGAGGAAGCCGACAAGGACCTTGTCGAACAAGGAGACGAAGCTGTCATCCAAGCGGCTCCTCGCCCTGGCGGCCTCAAGCACTACCTGGAGACGTTCCTTGGTGCCGGGCTGCAGGCCGGCATCGTGGACCATCTGACACAGCCGGCTGATGCTTGCGCTCATCGCCTCCATGGGTCTAGCTTCTAGTCAACTGATCTTGCGATTGGAGTGATCACTCCTGCCCTTGGGTGCGTAGGTGCATAGGATTTCATAGATTGGACTAGCGGGAGCCTTTATATGAGAAGTGGAGACTGCATTGAATTCACGTGCGTGTTGGCCATCTACTCCTCGCCCCTCTACTCCACCTGCCTTTAGCTGTATGATAGGTTGGCCATCCACCCGTTGGGCCCACATGTCATACACCCAAAGGCATGTGTAGTAAGTCAATGAAGCTGTGTCCCCCTCCGTGCCGGTGCATTATATTCATCTCGTCGGACCTCTAGTTGGGGCCAAATGAGAGAACTTTGATCTTTACTGGTTTATTGGACCTCTAGTCGCCGGACCTCTAATAAAATGTTAATGCATGTAACCAAGAATGTTGTGTAAGTCACCTTATGAAAACCAAATAATCCCAAAACACTTAGGCATGGTACATTAACTCCCTCATCGTTTCTTATTTCATGACATATCAACCAATGATAGATGTGGGCCGTGCATGCTTTCAATGACTTGAGACTACCAAACATCACATGCGGTGGTTAGTTCATTGCATGTAATCCTATTAAGTAGCAAAAAGACATTAAGTTATCTCGCCGATAGGAATAGAACAATAAACCATGTGTTTATTTACAGAGGGAGTAGTACATTTTTTGTGACATGCATTAGTAGATATTGCTAGTCAAACACTAAATCCAGATGGACGTGGTAGTACTACTAAATCCAGACGGTGGTGCTAGTACTAGTAGTAGTACTACCAATGTAGTAGCACTTTACTACCCGTTGGTCAAATTATTACGTGCTGCTCCTCACATTGAAGTGACAAGAGCCTACGCCGGAGATGACACCTGAGTATAGGCGTCGTGTTCGGCATACCATAGTCAGCCTCACCGTCTGCAGTCACTATCATCATGGATGTAGACCTAGCCTGCTTACAACTAGCCGTGTTCGACATAATTTCCTGTGCATAGATGCCCGTGCATTGCACGGAACACCAAGATTGGGGGGGGGTGGATGGCGCCGACAGCGGCCATCGCGCCAGATTTTTCCATGGCCTTCTAGATGTGGTGGGGAGGAGATAAGGCTGATTGTGAGAGACAAGGAGTTGTTTGTAAATAGGGAACAAATGCGGGCATCTTTTTGCAAAACTGGAGAACTTTGGTTTGTATGCGTCAGATCTAGACCCAACGGCTATTGGTAAAAGATGGCAGGCACAACGTCATCACCAACTCAGGAGCTGTTTGATTCGCAGGATTTTGAAGACGCAGGAATAGGACATGGCAATATTACAAGTTTCAAACTGTTATTACAAATGTTAGGAGTAATGCTGCACCTATGAAGAGGGAATTACTAGGAAGTTTACGTAAGAACTTTCGTTACTTTAGGTGGATGCAACATTATCATACAAACTAAAATCCACCCCCTGACAAGTCACTAATGGGAAAATAAGTTTTTGAGTCTCTGGCCACTTGATGTTTCAAAAACAAATTCAGCTTCTGTGGAGACTTTGTCATTTAGGCTTAGACGCTTGCGGTGATCAGCCCGCCATTCATTGTTGCACCAGAGAATGCCAAACCTCATTACCTTGAGCACACTTGCCTCCAAAACAAAGAACCTGTCCAATTTAATCTCTGATGTGTTGCCTCGGTAGTCGATCAAATCAATTTTTCTAAGATGGACATCAAGGCATTCGATGAGATTGTTATAGTGCAGCACATTTTTCACTTTCGGGTCTTTTTTTATCTGCAAAAGAAGAGAACATATTAGAGAAGCTGGTTGTATAAGATTGCTGTGTCATCAAGAGGTACCAATATCATTTGCTCATACGATAGGGTTGGCTGGCTAGTGATATTTTTTCACTCTCTCTGTCTTTCTCTTTCTTCTCATTTACCTAGGAGTACGTGAAGAGCTTGGGAATTTGTTGCATTCCACTATGTGGCCGATGCTATATTTCACAAAAGTATGCCACATAATACGCATCGATGTCAAATCAAAAGATTTTGGCACTGCTCTCGCGATGTGAGAGAGTTGGCACCGCTGTGCACACAGACCCACATGTATAAACAAATCAATCAAACCAACTACACCAGCCTCTCACTCTCCCAAACAAGTGTTTTTTATTGCCTCGGTCCTCTCTCTATCTCCCACGCAAGTGTTTTTTCATTGCGTGAGTTAATTTGGCACCGGAGGAAAGTAGGTGATCCAGATTGGGGCACTTGGTGAGCAATGGAGGGGCATCGATGCCAAATGCATCACAAGTGAATTTGGCACGTGTTTTAGCCTACATAGTGGAGGGCCGTTATAGCCCACTTTTGTACTACCTCTTATTTAGTATAATATTTTGACCATAGATTTACGTAAGAAAATGCCAATGCATGTCACTAAAAATTACACCATTTGAAATTATGTTCAAATACGAATCCAACGATATAGTTCTTAGTGACATGCATTAACATTTTGTCAGTTAAATCTATGGTCAAATTTTGATACTACAAAATAGGAAGAGTAAACTAGGACGGAGGTAGTACTTGCTCTTAGCGTAACCATAGAGTTACTGGAGTAGTCTAAGTTACTTTCCACTATGACTAGCCTAGGCTACTATAGTAGTACAACAAAAAAAGATGCAGGTGATAACGTGAGAAAAAATACTAAAAACATTTCTTTCGGTGCAGTGCGTAGATGCAGTTTTGAAGACTACACTTGTCATCGTAATTTGGGAAGATTACGAAAAAATTGAGCAATGTTGTGATTACCGTTTACTAAAAGGAAAGAAGTTTCACCTCGATGAGTAGCTTCTCCGTGCACGGAAAGCATGTAAGGAATCCAACAACTTGATCTAGATTGGGGCTGATAGATTTTATTGCCAACATCTTCACTGTGCGCATAGACTGGGTCAAGCTTGTGGGAATCATTTTCTGGAAGACGGTCGTAAATACATCAAGAAGAAATTTAAAAATGTGAATTTCAAGAAGACGGAGAAGAAGATGAGTGCTGTACCTGAACGATTACGGATCCAATAAAGAGTTTGGAGAATTTGGTAGACGAGTGCACAAACGCTGTCAATTTCGGCGCGTCAATGACCCTGATTTTTGTTGGACCTTCTAGATTTGATAAAAGCAATCTCTCAAGGAAAGGCGCATTCTCAATGACCATAACATGGAATAGCTGGAGTGATATCTTCCCAATTGATGTCTTGTTGCAGGGCCAACAAGACACATAAATCCATCGGGGATTCGTCGAGGCGATGTGGAGGCTAATGAACCCGTGGATCTGCTCAAGACAAAGGTACTGGAGCGCAGTACAGCTGCGGAGCAGGTGCTCCATAGACTTCTTCGAGATGACAATGTCGAAGAGGTCAAGCTGCTTGAGTTGAGGGAGAAGAAGGGCGGGCGCGACATTAACCTGGGGAAGATAGCAGGAGCTGAAGCTGGTGCGGCGCAGCGTTGGCGCGAGGCGGAGCGCGGACGGCGACAGAGAGCGACATCGTCCAGCTTCAAAGCTGAGCTCCTCGAGCTGATCTAGGGCAGGGGATAAGAACCACTTGTCGAACTTGGGTTGGACCTTGCAGTTGGTACTGAACATGCAGATGTCAAAGCGTCTAGCTGGCCTAGGGTGCGATGAAAGGATCTTGGAGAATGCGGCCATGCATTTGCAATCCCCATCATAGAGGCACCTGTCAACAGTGAGGTTGAGGGGGATGCGGCGCTAGAGGGGGCGCCACCACCAGGAGAGCAGGGCGGCCCGCACGGCAGATTTGGTGGGGGAGTAGGCCGATGATGACGAGCAACATGTCATCGGGGAGGCTGCTGATGAAGTCCAGGCTCGCTAGATGCGGTTTTGGCTCGAGCCGCGTCCGCTTGTTGGCTGCCTCGCCATCCATCTCAAACGGTGGCGACGCCTGTGTATAGGTGTGCTGGTGTGTGTTCTGTGCGGAGTGTGCGCGAGTGCTTCCTTCTGTGCATGCCGCCGCGCAGTGGTGAATTGTGCGTGAGTGCGCCCTTCACGCGGAAGAATTGTGTCCTCAATGCGCCCTCAATATACTAGCATGTGGGGTGCTACCCCGAGTGGTTTCAACTTTGTTTACTTCACCGTGTGTCAGATGGGCCTCTAGTTTACTTATTTTCACCCACTGCCACATGGGCCAGCAGACGAAGATACAGAACACGAGCTGACAAGCAGCATGTGGACTGGTTGACCAGTCAACTAAACAATATATGGAGTTATACGCTGACACAGTGAGCGTATAATCCGTCAGTATAGAGTGTTCGAGTGAGAGTGGAGGCCCATGAGAGATAGCAGAGAGAGAGAGAGAGAGAAAGAGCTACTCCCTCCGTTCGATAATGTAGTTCCAACATTTTTTTAAAAGTCAAACTTTTGAAACTTTTACCAAGTTTATAAAGAAATTACTTAGATCTACAATACCAAAGATAAATGATAGTATGAAGTAAGTACATGTTGTGATGAATCTAATGATCGTTCTAGACTTAAATGTTTTTCTCCACATATACCTGGTCAAACTTTTCATTTTCAAAACATCCATATGCTTATGGACGTGAGAGAGTCCCTAACTAGAGAGAAATAGAGAAATAGAAAGTGTGAGTGAAAAAAGTGTGTGTGCGTGTGTGAAAGAGACATGGACAACACTCGATAAAAGTCAAGAAAAAAAGTGTGTGTCTTATGCAAACATATCACACATGCATCTTCGACAACAGAAGCAAGGTGAGGAGATAGTGTGTGGTTGTTTGCAACCGAGAGAGCAAGACCCCTAGCACGTGGCCAGGAGTGGTCTGACAAACAAGGGAGAGAGGTCGAGAGAGACGTACGGCGAAAATGCAGACATGGGGAGGAGAGAGTGTATGTTTGTCATAGAGAGATCCCCTGGAGATCGTGATGGGACTACATGGGTGGGAGATCGAGTGACAAGGTGTGTGCGCGATAGAAGATACCCCGAGAGATATCGAGATAGACGTATGGATGGAAGGAGACAATATGTGTGTTCCTGATGGCTAGTGAGAGATAATCATACTTAGGGGGGGAGTGCTTGCGCCTATGATGGAGTGAGGGATTATGGTACTTATTAGGGGGGTGCGTGTCACATAGAGAGAGAACAAGGGCGAAGAGTGTGGATGGGTCTATATGTACAGTGCGAGCGAGACATGTGTATGTGTGAACTAGGGAGATATAAAGTTTGAGAGAGATTGAGGAGCCCCGATAAGGCTGAGTGGTGCGGCAGATAGCTGAGAGGGGGAAAGAGATATTCCATCTGCTCGACAATGCAGTTCATGTAAATTTTTTAGAAGTCAAACTTTGGAAACTTTGATCAGGTTTACGCAAATGTTATTTATATCTACAATACCAAAGATACATCATACGAAACTACATCTCATGGTGAATCTAATGGTATATGTTTGTCATTCTAGATGTAATTGTTTTTCTCCACGTACATGGTCAAACTTTGTGATGTTTAACTTTTCAATAAATCAATATGCTATGGACCAAGGAGAGTTCCTAAGTCGAGAGAGATCAAGTGCGTGTGAAGGAGAGTGAGTAAGTGTGCAAAAATAGTATGTGTGTGAAAGACAAAGTGACAACAAACGATATATTAGAGAGAGATAGTGTGTTTTTTCATTTCTTAGGCGAACATCTCATGCATGCATCTCCGAGATAGAAAAGCAAGGCGAGGAGATACATGAAGATAGCTAGTGTGTGATTGTTTGCAACAAAGAGAGACACCCCTATAGCACATGTCCAATAGAGGTCTGGCCAACAAGGAACAAAGGTCGAGAGGGACACATGGAGAACCTGGATGCATGGGGAGGGCGAGAGGGTATGTTTGTGATAGAGAGATCCCCTCGAGATCGTGAGGGGACTATATGGGTGGGAGATCGAGGGAGGTGCATGCGCGATAGAAAGCTGCCCCGAGAGAAATCGAGATAGACCATGCACATCTTTGTGATGGAGACTAAGATTAGCTAGTCGTATACATATAGGGGTGGACTGCGTTTGCCTACAATTGAGTGAGAGACCATCATACTTGGTTAGCTAGGCATGAGATTGTGTGTGTGTGCGTGTGAGATGGAGAGAGAACGAGGGAGAGAGATAGAGTTTTAGATGGGCCTATCGAGTGCGAGTGAGATATGCATGTGTATGTGTGACCCAGGTAGATGGAGAGTTTGAGAGAGAGGGGGAGAGCTCTGAGACGACAGAGTGGTGTGTGAGAGAGTAACAGGCAACAAGCCAAGGAATTTGTGTGCATACGATGAGTGCACCCAAGATATCTAGCTTTGACTAGAGAATCATATATAGTGTGCGAGAGAGACCTATAGATGGAGTATATATGCATGCGAACTAGAAAGACCCCCCCCACACACACACACAAAGAGAGAGAGATGGAGAGAAAGCGAGAGGGACCAACAAGGTTTGTGTGTTGGATGCGTGCGACAGAATTGAAGATTATCAGGGAGAGAGAGAGAGCAGGAGTCTGGGAGAAGGGGAGGTCGCGTTTTATGCATCAAAGAGTGATATAAACCATGTTTCGATATAAACTTGCATTCAAATATTTAAATTGGAGAACATGTTGTCTACAATCCACACATGAACGCATATATGCGTATATCAAACAAGTTCATTAATTTGACTTTCAACATGTTCATGGAGTACTATAATATTGTACAACATGCTACTCGATTGAGGTGTTCAATTTTGGATTTAGTTCACTATTTTGACCTGGTGAACGAGCTATTTCATTGAATTGAGATATTTCATTTTGGGTTTGGTTCCCGTTTTTGAGTGGGTCAACTATTTGTCATATAGTAAATCGCTAGCAACGAGCATGTAAAAACACATTACTCCCGAGCATCATCTCTCCATCTAAAAAAGAAGTGGCAAGCTAATATTTCAAAATTTGATTCGAATCGACTTGGTGAGGTAGACGTGGATGCTCGTTCTCCCAAAATTTGAACGAACCATTAAACATCCTCTGCTCGGTGGAATTCGCCCGAGCAAATAAATGGGAGACGCGAAATTACCGTCCTATGTGGGACACGCATCAATTGGCCCGTTGTACATTGAGGATAGGTTCGTAACTTCATCCAAGCGTGCCTTCTCCTCGGCTGAAATGACATGTGCCGAATAATTCATAAACCATGGTTGGCAAAACACGCTCTCCTCGCCTGAAATAGCTCGCTCCCGCTATTTCAAAACATGCTCTCCTCGCCCGAAATCGCTCGCGCCCACTATATTTCAAAACACGCCCTCCTCGCCCAAAATCGCTCCCGCCCACTATTTGGGGAGAAGCAAAGTTACTCTACTATCCCCGACCCTCAGTACACAGAGCCAAGACGAGAAGCCTAAAGGTAGGGGTAGAGCTGTAACTCCCCCTCACATTTCGGAGAAATGCATCCATAAAACATGGTTCCACTCCCCTCCCAATTCCTCCCCATTCATACCTCGTGGGCGCCAAATCACCTTCTCCCCGGAAGCTCCCTTCTCCCGAGCCGCGAAACCTCAGCCCCTCCTCCATGGCGCCCCCACCACATCAATTTCACAGCGCCCTCCTTCCTAATGCCGGAGGCACTGTCTATTTGCCGTCGTGCACTAGGCCGTGTGCCTCTTACTCCGTGCTACTGGAGCTGCCTCGACGACGGCCGCGTGAACCGTACCAGAGCCGATTCACCCCTGCCATTGTTCACGGCGCCGGACCTGCTCCAACTTCGGATCCATCCAGAGTACCGGCGCTGCTTCCCTGTAGCCGTCTACCGTCGAGACATCGTTGCTTCCCTGCCGCCGGTCACCACCGCAATCGCGCCGGTCACACCCTCATCTCAAATCACTTTATTTAAGCGTCAGTTGTCTGAATTTTTATTCTGGGCCAATTGATTCCCAATGGGAAGCAACACCCCTCGAGGCGGCGGAGCTCCTAGGCTGCTGGTTGGCTAGTGTCTAACGTAAGGGTGCGGGGCCGC
The DNA here is from genome assembly GCF_056163025.1 of Triticum urartu. NCBI lineage: Eukaryota > Viridiplantae > Streptophyta > Magnoliopsida > Poales > Poaceae > Triticum > Triticum urartu. The sequence goes on along the minus strand of NC_141877.1, from coordinate 194,223,129 downwards.
AAGTTCACCGTGGAAGCATCGCTTAGATGGCTACCTTAGAGTTGTGTGGGTTGGAGGTACTGCCGCCACCGGATCTCGATGATGGGGAGTCTTTGTGGATTGGCCCGAGGGCGGCGCAACCACGACAGTGCGGCGGGGCGGGGAGCGGGGTTTTGGCTGGGGCCACAAACGGCGGAGGCAGGCTGCTCTGCCGTTGGTCGCTGACTCTTCGAGGAAGATTCCTAATAGTGTCAGGCAGGAGGCACAAGACAACCATCAAGCCATCCGGCGTAGATCGGACAATACCAAAATAAAATAAAATCGTGTGACCCCAATTTAGTCTTCAGTCAACAGACGTGTGACCACTCTCGTACCTTGTTGTTGATCTCTTAGTGTATTTCTTCATATCAAAGAGATGTGTCGTTCATAACATTATGCTTTATCTGCATCTTCAGCCACACCGTCTTCCGACTCACCGCAGCTGCTCCAACAAGGGAAGCATACACCAGAAGGGAGCTATAGTCCCCACTCAATAGTTCCCTGCATCGAATGCGTGTGCCCGACATGGACATCCACAACAACTGCAGGGCCATCGACTAGTCAGCACATGATGCTCACTCCTATGGATGGCGGCCAGATAGGTTGTACCCTCATCTTACTTGTGTGCAACATTTATGGCTTTGTTATTCATCTAAGCATTGAAAATAGATTATCACATTTCACTCTATATTCATGCTGATCTCTTACGGGTCTTGTTCAGGAGTTAACACTGTTCCATAGTTCAACTATTAAACTTGTTCTCTAGGTAACATTGTTCCATACATATTATCCATCAGCCAATGCTATCCCACAGGCTGGTGATTATAGTATTATACCACTTCTAGTATTACCTATGTTGTTCTTTAATACTTTTGTGTGCCTTCTAGTTAATCTCGAGTACAAATGATACATATTCTGTAGCTTTCATTTGTGTTCTCACTTTAGTTTTTGAGACCTATTGCTGCTAGTTAACCCCAGTCCTACTATTTATGTCGTCTCCTACAGGCACTCATTACATAAATCTAACTACTAGTTGTCTTCCATGCATGTCAGATATAATTGCACACACTGATATATCCACAAGAACCTCACGGAGCAATGTAAAGGCTAATAAACTTGATGTCAATGATACCCAATATGATGGAACATGTAAAGGCAGTTCTTCAGAAGACTTGTAGAAAGATGTTGAATCTTCTTCACCCCACAATGTCCTTGCTCTAACTTGGCCCGTGATATGGGTACAACATGCATATAATGTCCTGGAGTGTATCTACTCTGTTGCAATGCCATGTGCTTAGCATGCTGATCATGCATGTAAATATGTCATGCCTTCCTGTTTTTCAGTACCCATTCCATTCATGATAACATGTTTTCAAATTCAAGTACTGTCATTCTACTCTATCACAATGTCATCTTCTTAATTTGGACATCATGCTTCTGAATATCTTATGCATTGTTATTCATCAATATGTACTTCATCTGTCTACCATACCATGTTTTTTTACATTGAAGTGTTGTTCTAGTGCTCTATTGCAATGCCATCTTAGTTTCCCAATCATACACGTGTATGTTGCCTTAGTTTTTTCTGTACGCATTCCACTAGCATACAGTTTTACATTAAACTAGTGTTTTTTTACTGTGTTGTCCTGTCGTTTCCCTAGCTCTTACACCATACTCCCTCCATCCGTATTACATGTTGCCGAAATGGATAAAAAAGGATCTATCTAGCACTGAAATACGCCTAGACCCATCCATTTTTTTCTAGATGGAGGGAATACATGTCAATATGTCATGCATTTCTATTCTTCAGTACCTATTCCATCTCTCTGATGTAGCATATTTTATAATTGAAGCACCATTCTTCTATACAAGGCATGCAAGGGGAAGACGACTATGTTAGAATCTGAAGAGCTACAAACCAGGTCTTTGCAAAATATCCAAACGCCAGGAGATAAGAAACCAAATCATGTTTTTATAGATACTGCTCCAGCACAGAGAAACCCAACTCCTACTGATAATAAGCAGATTCTAGTGGCCAAAGAACTAGTCCGCTCCAGTCCAGCAAAAATATGTCAACTCCATTCTAAGAAGCGTGTTCGTATCCTTGCATCATGAAATTTTATAGCATGCTTATCATATTTTCTACATGTTTCTTACCCATCTCTCTTTTAGAAAATAAGCTTAACAGATAGAAGAATTTCTGCACTGGTATCGTCTATGAGGAAAGATTCTTGCGGGAATTCTCTGTGCTCCAATGCAGATGTAAGTACCTGTTGTATATCACTATATTTTTACATCAGCATGTATTTTGTTAATCGGCGTGAATCCAACCTTTCTATGATCTAAATTCAGTTGAAGCAAAATGTATGATTAAAGGCCATAATGTTGATTTTTGTAAGGAAAACTGCCTGGTAGTTTTGCATCCTAAGTTGCATGAGTGTACTATCTCATATCAGTGGGTTTGATCACTTTGGTTCTGTAGTGGGTTTTCAGTGGTTTTTTTTTACTGTGTTGTCCTGTCGTATCCCTAGCTCTTACATCATACTCCCTCCGTCCGGATTACATGTCACAGAAATGGATAAAACTGGATGTATCTAGAACTGCAATATGCCTAGACCTATCCATTTATTTCCAGATGGAGGGAATACATGTCAATATGTCATGGCTTTATATTTTTCAGTACCTATCCCATCTCTTCTGTAGCATGTTTTATAATTGAAGCACCATTCTTCTATATAAGGCATGCAGGGGGAAGACAACTATGTTAGAATCTGAAGGGTTACAAACCAGGTCTTTGCAAAAGATCCAAACGCCAAGAGATAATAAACCAACTCCATTTTTCATAGATATTGCTCCAGAACACAGGAACCCAACTCGCAGTGATAATAAGCAGATTCTAGTGGACAAAGAACTAGTTCGCTCCAGTCCAGCAAAAGAATGTCAACTCCATTCTAAGAAGCGTGTGCGTATCCTCGCATCATCAAATTTTATAGCATTCTGATCATGTTTTCTACATGTTTCTTACCCATCTCTCTTTTAGTAAATAAGGTTAAATGATAGAAGACTTCCTTCATTGGGATTGTATTCGAGGAAAATATCTTGCGAGAATTCTCTATCCTCCAATGCTGATGTAAGTACCTGTTGTATATCACTATGTTTTTACATCCGCTTGTATTTTGTTAATCGGCATGAATCCAACCTTTATCTGATCTAAAATTACTTGTAGCAAAATGTTAAAGGCGCCAATGTTGATTTTTGTAAAGAAAACTGCCTGGTAGTTTTGCATACTGAGCTACATGAGTGTACTATCTCATATCATGCACATTACTGAATTGTAGTGCTGCTCCGGTTGCCCATTCATTCATTGTGTCAATGTTGCTTTCGTATTACCTTACTTGGCTGATGATAGCTGTGCCATGTTGTCTTAATTCCGTGTTGGCTAGTTGCCCAAACGTTTGTTGTGCCAATGTTGCTTTCCTATTATCTGACCTGGCCAATGATAGCAATGCTAGTTTCTTAATTTGGTGCAGGCTGCTGAAGATAAGAAGACAAACTCTGAAAACAGCAAGGAAACCCCATTGTTTCTTTCCAATAAATCTAGGCAAGGTAATATGGCAATAACTCATGATTAATCTGTTTGGTTCCCCTCCTAATTTATGTTATGCTGCAGTGGTCGGGACACTCTCCACTATCAATAATACAAGCCTGCCAAAATTGTCATCTTAATCTGTTCAATATCCTCTGTCTTGAATGCAATGGAAAGAATGTATGTTTGTGAACCAATTAATGGCTGAAGGAATGATGGAAATGGTGGAGGAATCAGATGTGCAGAGTCGTGCGACACAACAACTGATCAATGTTTTCAGAGACAGTGTAAAAAAGCAGCAAGAACTTGCCCACATGCTTATGGGCGTCATCCATGCTGAGGTTGCAGATTGTGACGTTGTAGATCGTTAGGTTCTGTTCATTTATTTGCACTGGCATCAATCTTTGATTGCCCAGTGGATGTAATTTCCTGTAATATATGTTGGATGTGCAACGTTTTTCCCTGTATGTCATACCTTTGCTTGATCGGTTTTGGTCCTGTGCATAATTGCTCGTTGTAATGGGCTCAAATTATCTAATTTGGCCTAAAGACATGTACGAACTTTAGTGGGCCCATTAAGTTAATGGGCCATTACCAGGCCGAAAGTTAATGGTCAGCCCTCTTAACTCCCGGGTCATTAACAGGCTGACATCGAAGCAGGCAACAGGTGGGTCCAATTGATTTCACGGGCTGTTAACAGACCGCTACTAAGTTCGGGCTACATATGGCCCAACTATACTATGGGCCTTTAGCAGATCGAAAGAGACAGCGGGCTTGTACTGGACCATGAATAGCATGGGCCGCTAAGAGGCCGAAAGTCAGGTCGTATAGTAAATGGCCCAACTGTGTTGTGGGCCTTTAGCAGGCCGAAAGAGAAACCGGGCTGGTATTGGACCATGAAGGGCATGGGCCATTAAAAGGCCAAAACTCAGGTCCGACAACAAATGGCCCAACAGATATATGGGCCGTCCTGTTATTGAATCACCATTCTAACAGTTGATCAGGCTACCTATGCCCATATTTCGGCTACACTCTTCAACCAATGTTTAAATTGTGTATGTTTTTCTCGAGCATACCACATTATATCATTTGATTTGACAAATGTTATCTCCTTGTTCACATAAGTGTGGAAATCCATCTTTTGAAAATCTCAATGAATTGTTGCTGAGTTCATCAGCCACTCCTCGTCCTTTTCCTTGGTTAAATGATGAACTCTTGTTTTGAAACTTGCTTCCATAGTTCCATTCCCAAGAATCTTACAATGTCATCTCGACAAATTGTGTTGCACCTTTTCTTCTCGGATATCCTGAGTCTGAGGTATCCTGACACCAATCAGATCTGAATCCCGGTCAGATATGATGGTTGGGACATATTTCCAAGAGTTATAATATTGGTCCTTATATGACTCGGTAAGGTGATGTCATGCCTAGCACACCTCACCGGAGTACCTAATGTTTTAGTTTCCTTTTTAGCAAGGATAACCATTCTTCCATGAGGAAATGGAATGACTTTCTTTATAAATTGTTCCTGGTGAATCCTTAGTATATCCAAAGTCCGACCTTTGATTGAAGACCATGTCAATGCTATCTCAAAGCATGTCTGTGGTACTCTCTTCATCAACAAGAACATTTGAAGCCCAATGCTAATTGTTTCTTGCTCAATTATCCAAGCAACGCTATATGGATAATTTCATGAAATTTCTCTCCCCTTACCTAGAGGCTTTTCTACTTAATATCCGAGCTTGGATATCATACTCTGCTTGTTCTTGGGAAGGATATACCCCCGTAATATGTGTTTAAACACATTTTCCTTTCCATTGTTCTGTTTAATCTGATAATCACATTCTCCTTTCCATTGTTCTGTTTAAACTTCTTGAGGTTTATATGATCTAAGCAGTAATACGTCACTGCTTTTATAAGCACCTCAGTGTACAACTCTGTCAGTAAGACCCTGTTACTATTGTTGTTGACATTCCGGTAACCACCGATGGACGAGAAACTTTGCCTAATGGTCCGCCTCGTTCAACGAGCAGGAAAATGGTTCTCTTCGTCCCTCGCCCTTGGTACCGATGTTGTTGTCGACATAACCGACAGACTAACCTCTGACATGCCTTGCCTACATGACCATGCAAGATGTCAACGCCCTTCCTAGTTTTAACCCACATGGTCGGCCCATAACCCACAGTTCCACAGGATCGAGACCTGACTCTCCTATACACCCTGTTGTCGAAGTTATTCCTCGCGCTTGGCTTCATATTTAATTCATGAGCCACCTTCCTAATGCTCTATTCTGGTATCAGATGCAATACTTACTCTCGCTGCTCTGAAACCCTTTCTCACTCTAGTTCAGACTTCGAGCAACTATCTATCCACTTGGAACCTCTTATTGTACCTTCGTACCTTACTCTTGATGTATTCGATATGTTCAACTCGAGAGATAATCTTATGCTCATTCATGGGTTAACCCCCAGATTGTTTCCCTCATAAGCATTCTGTCGTAGCCGAGCTGCCCCTTACCTATTCGTAAGTACGTTGGAGTTCCCGAGAAAAGAACGACATCACCATGATGACCTGAAGCAGAGAAGTGAAGACAACAATGTAATGGATCGACCTCCTCGAGAAGAGTAACCAAGACCAACAAGACCCGTTAGAATTTCGCAACCTAATCCCTTCCCCGCACTTCCCCTCTTAAATCTCGGGACGAGATTTCTTGTAGTGGAGGAGAATTGTGACGCCCGGGTAATTAAGCTACAGTGCTCCTCTGCTAATGATGCCACGTCACCTCAATTATAGTTGCTAATCTCGAGTTAGTTCGAAACCGATTCAAATTCAAATTCAAAATCAGGCAAACGATAAAAGTTTTCAAATATTAAAACTAAAATGTTCGGAGTGAACCAAATAATGCATAGATAATTATGATGGGAAAACCGCACATTTATAAAATGTTTAAATACTATGAGATAAATAAAACAGTAGCAAAACGATTAATTAAATACCTTTTATAATTAATAAAATGCCAAACTAAGTTATTTGGGGTCTAGATTTTTTTGTGTGACTATGGACTAAGTTGAAATACTAAGTGTATATTTTACTAAATTAAAATGCAACTACAATAAAGAAAGAAAGAAATAATAAAAGAAAACAGAAAACAAACAAAAGGAAAAAAAGGAAAAGAGAGAAAGGCCCCCCCCACTGGGCTTCGGCCCAGCAGGCCGGCCCGTTCGGCCACCGGCCCAACCGGCCACACCCCTCACTCCCATAATCCCCTCTCCCCCGAAACCCTAATCCAACCACCCCACACCCCCCCACATCTCTCTCCCCGATCCAGATCAGGATCGGGGAAACGAACCAACGTCGCCCCCGACGCCAGCGCCGCCCGGATTGACACCACGCCGGCGCCCCTTGCCGGATCGCTTCCCCGACGCTAACGCCGCCTCCCCGTCGCCTGCAGCACAGGCGCCTGCCCCCTCGACCCGAGCTAAATCGGGGGCTCGGCCCCGCGGCGCCCCGAGCCTCGGTGCTGCTCCCCACCGCCATCATCGCCTCGCCTCCTCACCTCTCCCTCGCGCTACTCCGGCCACCCCGAGCCTCCCCGAGCACGCTGCCAAAACCCCTACGGCCCTCGTGAGCTCTCCCTCTCCTCCTCTCTCCCGCGGGTGCACACGCTCGCCGTGCTTGACCGCGCGCGCCGTCGCCGCGCTGCTCGCCCGCCTCCCCCGCGCGTCGTCCTCACGCTGGTTGCCCCGTCGCCGCGCCTCTCCCCGCCTGTTGCCGCACACGCGCACCCGAGCCCCGCCTCGCCCCTAACGCTGCCAAGCGAGGCCAGCGTCGCCTCGCCCTCCCTGCTCGCCCGCGCGCGTTCGCGCTTTCCGCTGCCGCGGCCATGCCGCGCCCACGCCCTAGCCTCTCCTCCTGCTGTCTGCTGCTGCTCTGCACCGGCAGCCCCACGCGACCCCACTCGCCCTCGCTACATCGCCGCGGCCTGCCCCGGCCTCCTCTGCCGTGCGCACGCGCACTCACCGCGCCCGCGCTCGGTTCGGACGACCGCCCCCCTGCTCGTGCCCCTTGCCCCACGGCCCCGCTCCACCCTGCCACCCGCATCCCCCTGCTGTAGCTGCGCCGCACCACCGCGCCCGTGGCCGCGCTGCCCGGGCCTCGAATCCGTCGCCGGCGACCTCGCCTCGCACCGGACGGGTTGCACCCCAGCGCCTGGATGCGCCCCGCCCGGGCGCCCGTTGCGCCATATCGGGCTGCGCCCTGTGCCTGCTAAGGCCAGGGGCCAATGACATGTGGGGCCCACGGCCCAGAACATTTAATTAAAAAAAGAAGTTAAAATTAATTAAAAAATAATAATAAAAAAAGGTAATATTAATTAATTAATTAATTCATGAAATAAAATAATCAATTAATTAATTAACTTAATTAGTTAACTTAATTAATTCTGTTAACTAACTACTAAACCTAATTAACCTACAAATTAATCTAACTAAATAGTTAGTTAGTTAGTTAGACAATGTCAGTGGGACCCGTGCGTCAGTTTGACCAAGTCAACTGACTGTTGACTGCTGACATCACCCTGATGTCATGCTGACATCATAATGACATTTCCTAATTAAGTTAATTCTGATAATTCTAAAAATAAATTAAAACTTTGAAAAATATTATAAAATAAACCGTAGCTCGGATGGAAAAACTTTGTACATGAAAGTTGCTCAGAAGGACGAGACGAACCCGGATTCGTAGCCTGTTCGTCCGCCACGCATCCCTAGCATAGAGAACACGCAACTACCCCCCTCCGGCTCCTCTGCCCGAAAACGCGAAACACCGGGAATACTTTCCCAGATGTTTCCCCCTTCACCGGTACCCCCTCGTACCGCGTTAGGGCACACCTAGCATCACGTTTTGTCATGTCATGCATCATTATGCATCTGTTTGCATTATATTTATTGTTTCTTCCCCCTCTTCTCTCGCTAGACACCGAGACCGACGCCGCCGCTACCCAGTACGACTACGGTGTTGACGACCCCTCTCTCTTGCCAGAGCAACCAGGCAAGCCCCCCCTTTGATCACCAGATATCGCCTACTCTTCTCTATACTGCTTGCATTAGAGTAGTGTAGCATGTTACTGCTTTCCGGTATTCCTATCCCGATGCATAGCCTGTCCTTGCTACTACTGTTGTTACCATTACCTGCTATCCTACTGCTTAGTATAGGATGCTAGTGTTCCATCAGTGGCCCTACAATCTTGTCCGTCTGCCATGCTATACTACTGGGCCGTGATCACTTCGGGAGGTGATCACGGGCATATACAATATACTTTACACAGTTACATTACCTGTGATACTGTTCGGAGATGGGGGCTGAAGGGGCAGGTGGCTCCATCCCGGTAGAGGTGGGCCTGGGTTCCCGATGGCCCCCGACTGTTACTTTGAGGCGGAGCGACAGGGCAGGTTGAGACCACCTAGGAGAGAGGTGGGCCTGGCCCTGGTCGGCGTTCGCAGATACTTAACACATTTAACGAGATCTTGGTATTTGATCTGAGTCTGGCTACTGGCCTATACGCACTAACCATCTACGCGGGGACAGTTACGGGCACTCGACGTCGTGGTATCAGCCGAAGCCTTCGTGACGTCAGCAACGGAGCGGCGCGCACTGGATTGGACTGGAACGTCTATTAGGCTAGGTCTGCTTCCGGCCGCCCACGCAACGTGCAGGTGTGCTAAGGGCGATGGGCCCAGACCCCTGGGCGCTTAGGTTTAGACCGGCGTGCTGACCTCTCTGTTGGTCTAGGTGGGGCTGCGACGTGTTGACCTTCCGAGGCCGGGCATGACCCAGAAAAGTGTGTCCGGCCAAATGGGATCGAGCATGTTGGGTTATGTGGTGCACCCCTGCAGGGAAGTTAATCTATTCGAATAGCCGTGATCTTTGGTAACAGGACGACTTGGAGTTGTACATTGACCTTATGACAACTAGAACCGGATACTTAATAAAACACACCCTTCCAAGTGCCAGATACAACCGGTGATCGCTCTCTCACAGGGCGACGAGGGGAGGATCATCGGTTAGGGTTATGCTATGCGATGCTACTTGGAGGACTTCAATCTACTCTCTTCTACATGTTGCAAGACGGAGGCTGCCAGAAGCGTAGTCTTCGAAAGGATTAGATATCCCCCTCTTATTCTGGCATTCTACAGTTCAGTCCACATATGATACCCTTATTCCATTTGATGCCCATGCATATGTAGTGTAGCTCCTTGCTTGCGAGTACTTTGGATGAGTACTCACGGTTGCTTTCTCCCTCTTTTTCCCCTATCCCTTCTACCTGGTTGTCGCAACCAGATGTTGGAGCCCAGGAGCCAGACGCCAACTTCGACGACGACTCCTACTACACCGGAGGTGCCTACTACTACGTGCTGCCCGCTGACGATGACCAGGAGTAGTTAGGAGGATCCCAGGCAGGAGGCCTGCGCCTCTTTCGATCTGTATCCCAGTTTGTGGTAGCCTTCTTAAGGAAAACTTGTTTATCTTATGTCTGTACTCAGATATTGTTGCTTCCGCTGACTCGTCTATGATTGAGCTCTTGTATTCGAGCCCTCGAGGCCCCTGGCTTGTAATATGATGCTTGTATGACTTATTTTATTTGTAGAGTTGTGTTGTGATATCTTCCCGTGAGTCCCTGATCTTGATCGTACACGCTTGCGTGTATGATTAGTGTACGATTAAATCGGGGGCATCACAAGTTGGTATTAGAGCCGACTGCCTGTAGGAATTCCCCTTCCACACTCCTTGGCCGAAGTTGAGTCTAGACATTACAAAAACTTTTACTAACATGGCTGTGTGCCTTACGGGCCCACATCGCCATCTGGGTGGTATTAGGATCTTTTATTTCTCGTCTATACTCTGGGGCTCTGAACTCTCTTCTATACGGGTTAAATGAATTTTTGCTAAATCTAACATTAGGATCTCGTTATCACTTTCACCCGGAGAGCCCCTTATTACTGAGGATCGTCTGCTGCACATGAAGACCCTGAAGATACTCTCCGCGGTTAACCCGAGAACTTGTCTTCATCGCGTTTGCAATTCCCCTTCCACCGTCAACCCTTATGGATAACTACTTGCAGTTGTTATTCTTACATTCATCCCCAGTTGGTCTTGTTATTACAAGATACCCCGAAATACTCGTCGTTGTTTCGATAATCCTTTGAGCTTATTGCCTTGCTGTTCTTTGTCACCTGATTACCCCTATGGATAATTCTCGCACTTATCGAGTATCCGCTTATCCCCAGTTGTTCATATGCTTTTCAAAATACTTGGAAATACTACCCGATCTTCCGAGTATCCTCCTCAAACTATTGCTCGGCAACTACTTGTCTGCTTGCAATATGGATGCTTTCCATATGTGTAGCAATATTCATTAGTATCCTTTAACACCATCATTTTGATCCTATCGATTCAACATGTGTGTGAAAGCACGCAATCATCAGTTGATCCTTTTAAATTATCTTCCCGGCTCAGACGTCATTTTAAACATGAGCTGGTTCTTAACCAATCAATGCCTTGATCGGTTGTGCTTCTAAGTCTATTGAACTTATTCATTTTCAATCGGAACGATTGCTTCTGATCCCTTGATTTGGAAATCATAAAATTTCTTTGCATTAAGCTTTGATTAGTTAGTTGTTTCTAGAATCCAATGCCTTTGCATTGTTTCTTCCTCTATTGAGTACCGATGCTTACAGCAGATCCTTTGAGAACCATCGGATCCTTTGTTAGATTTTACCCGACAACGTCCCTCATATTCAATCACTTTGGAAGTTCTTTCCTTGATACATAATGTCGATGGTAAATCCTATTCTCTAATTTGGCCAACCATGCTCTGCTTTCGAGCTGGTGATATCTACTATTGAAGCTTGTGGTATATATTTCCACGATAACCTGATGAGTTGAACATTTGAAGGAAATTGCTAGTTTGCACATTTGAAACTGAAGTTGGGATGGCTCAAACGCCATTGTAATGACATGGGAACACTTATGGCGACTCTGGTGAAATATGCCGACTCTGATAGTACCAAGGACCCCGAGTCTGACGATGACAAGACAGGGAAGGGAAAGAAGAGTGGCAACACCAAAGGGCAGCAGCATAACCCGGCAGGTCATGGGAAAAACGGTAAACGCAAGGTGGATAATAGCTTGGACTTTGTGGCTAACACCAACACCCAGGATAACGGTCAACGGCGTAAGGGTAAACCGCCCCAACAGGGTGGAGGGTCGGGCTCCAATCTGGAGCGCCTGCTAAATCAGCCTTGCCCAAAGCACGGATCAAAGGAGAGGCCAGCCACGCATCTTTCGAAGGATTGCTTCATTATGCGGGAGTTCAAAAATTCAAATCTCTTTCAGTACGACAATGGACCACCTGGTGGTTCAGGAGGCGGTTTTCATGGGCCGGGTTATGGAGGTGGCAGCTCCGGTTCAGGACTCCAAGGCAACCAAACTAGACATGGCAATCAAGGCAGTCAGGGCAACCAGGGAGGTTACAACCATCAGGGGAATCAACAGCAGTAGCAATCGGGTTATCGGAGCAATCCGAAGCAGTTGAACAGTGGGCAGTATCATGTCTTTACCACTAGCTTATGTAAGCGCGATCAAAAGCTTCATAAAAGGGTCGTGAACTCTGTTGAACCAGTGGTACCTCGTTATCTGTGCTGGTCTGAACAGCCCATCCTGTGGAGCCGAGAGGGTCATCCACCCTGGGTTGACAATCTGGGTCATCTGGCCTTGGTGGTGGCACCTCAGGTTGGGGGGTATAAGTTTACCAAGGTGCTTATGGATGGAGGAAGCAGTATTAATATCCTTTACTATGAAACCTTCCATCGCATGGGGTTAACATATAAGAATCTCAAACTGTCGAACACCGTGTTTCATGGTGTGGTGCTTGGTAAATCGGCATACCCAGTTGGCAAGATAGCTCTGGAAGTTGCTTTTGGAGATGATCATGATTCAAGATCAGAGGTGTTGACTTTTGAAGTGGTGAAAATCAAGAGTCCATATCATGCCCTGTTCGGACGGTCGGCTGATGCTAAGTTCATGGCAAGGCCTTGTTATGTTTACCTGCAGCTTAAGATGCTGGGTCATAAGGGGACCATCACAGTACATGGGAGTCGGAAGATTGCTTTGGAATGTGAAGAAGGTGATGCGGCTTATGCTGAGTTGGTTTGTGGCACAGAGGAGTTAAATATTTATAAGGACAATGTTGATCCGGTAGATATGACTTCTCTGAAAAAGCCAACTACCGAGCATGATTCGGCGTTGAAATTTAAATCGGCTGAGGAGACTAAGCTGGTTGACTTTATTCCTGGCGATTCATCCAAGCAGTTCAGCATCAGCGCCAACCTGGATCCGAAATAGGAAAGCGCGCTCATTGAGTTCATCCGTGAGAACCGGGACATCTTTGCATGGAAGCCTTCCAACATGCCAGATGTACCGAGGGAACTCCTTGAGCACACCATTAATATATATCCTAAGTTTAAACCAGTCAGGTAGTTTCTTTGCTGCTTGAACAAAGAGAGGCGTAAAGCTATTGGTGAGGAGGTAGCCTGGCTTTTGGCAGCAGGGTTTATTGTGGAGGTCTTTCACCCTGAAGGGCTAGCTAATCCGGTGCTGGTACTTAAGAAAAATGGTACTTGGCGTATGTGTGTGGATTACACAGACTTAAACAAAGCCTGTCCAGCTGACCCCTTTGCTCTCCCTTGTATCAATCAAATTATTGATGCTACAACAGGTTGTGACCGTTTGTGTTTTCTGGATGCTTATTCTGGTTATCATCAGATCAAAATGGCAGTTAAGGACCAGGAGAAGACAACTTTCATAACTCCCTTTGGAGCCTTCTACTATATATCTATACCTTTCAGGCTCAAGTGTGCCCAAGCGACTTATCGGCGCTGCGTCCAGAATTGTCTGCGTAAACAGATTGGGCGCAATGTTCATGCATATGTGGATGATATTGTGGTGAAATCCAGAAAGGAGGAGACATTGATAGGTGACTTGAAGGAAACTTTTGATAACCTCCGGGTTTATAAAATGATGCTTAATCCGGACAAATGTGTCTTTCGTGTACCGGCAGGCAAGCTTTTAGGTTTTTTGGTGTCTAACAGGGGCATTGAAGCTAATCCGGAGAAGATCATGACTATCACATCTCTGGCTAAACCGGCATGTATCAATGATCTTCAATGTTTGTCGGGCCGGATTGCATCCTTAAGCCGGTTTATGAGTCGCCTTGGAGAGAAGGCTATCCCTTTGTATCAGATGCTAAAGAAAACGGATCACTTCGTCTGGAGTGATGCTGCTGATAAAGTGCTTGAGGATTTGGAGACAGTTAGCCAAGCGACCTGTCCTTGTAGCTACAGCTGATAAAGAGCCCTTATTACTATATGTGGCTGCTAATGCCCGGGCTGTTAGTGTGGCTATTGTTGTGGAGCGCAAGGAGGCTGGAACAGAGTATCCGGTTCAACGGCCGGTTTATTATATCAGCGAGGTGCTTATTGAGTCCAAACAGAGATACCCACATTGGCAGAAGCTGGTGTATGGGGTTTTTATGGCAAGCCGGAAGCTCAAGCATTATTTTTAGGGTCATCTTACCACAGTGGTCAGCTCAGCCCCCTTGGGAGATATCATCCAAAACAGAGAAGCAACTGGCCGGATTTCTAAATGGGCTATTGAGCTTGGACTTCACGTGCTAAGGTATACGCCTCGCACAACAATCAAATCCCAAGCACTTGTGGAATTCATCAATGATTGGACAAAGTTGCAAGCACCGAAGGAAAAGCCAGACAACACTTATTGGACTATTCATTTTGATGGGTCCAAGCAATTGGAGGACTCGGGGGCTGGAGTCATATTAACTTCCCCACAAGGTGATAAGTTTTGTTATGTTCTCCGTTTAATGTTCCCTTTTACTAACAATGTAGCTGAGTATGAGGCCTTGCTCCATGGTCTTTGGATGGCTAAAGAAATGAATTTAAGCCAGGTTAAGTGCTTTGGTGACTCGTACCTGGTGGCTCAACAGGTATCTGGCACTTGGGATTCCAAGGATCCACTCATGGCGGCATATAGACGAGAGGTGGACGCAGTGGCTGGTCATTTCAAGGGTTATCAGGTTGACCATATAGACTGGCAAAAGAATGAAGCAGTAGATGCTTTAAGTCGCTTAGGCTCTCAACATAAACCGGTGCCACCCAATACCTTTCTAGATGTGCTGCATAATCCGTCAATCAAGATACCTACGGAGGAGGATTTGGCTGTCCCTGACCCCGAGGCTCAACTGGTGGCGGCTCTTCATGTTATTCCGGATTGGACGGTCCCATACCTGGCATACATGAGCCGTGGCGAGTTACCAGATGATGAAACATTGGCCCAGCAGATAGTCCGACGATCCAAGTCTATGACCATTGTCAATGGGGAGCCACATCATTGCAGCGTCACATGAGCATTTCAGCGTTGTGTGTCTCCTCAAGAAGGTTGTGAGATTTTGCGTGAGATCCACGAAGGAGATTGTGGTCACCATGCCGGTTCAAAATCCTTGGTGGCTAAAGCCTTTCGTCACGGCTTCTATTGGTTGACGGCTCATGCTGATGCTGAGGACTTGGTAAGGAGGTGTGAGGGTTGTCAGAAGTTTGCACGCCGTGGTCATGTTCCGGCTCAAGAATTAAGAATGATTCCAATAACTTGGCCGTTTGCAACTTGGGTGCTCGATATGGTTGGACCTTTTAAGAGGTCCAAGGACAAGAAGACCCACCTGCTGGTGGCGGTTGATAAGTTTACCAAGTGGCTAGAGGCAGAGCCAGTCAGTAAGTGTGATGCGGCCACAGTGGTTCAATTCATCAAAAAGGTGATATTCCGGTTCAGTTTTCCACACAACATTATAACTGATAATGGTACTAATCTGTCCAAGGGTGCTATGGAAAATTTTTGTCAACGTGAGCACATCCGGCTTGACGTGTCATCAGTGGCTCACCCCCAATCTAATGGTCAAGCAGAGAGGGCCAATCAAGAAATTTTGAGAGGAATCAAACCCCGGCTTATGGTTCCTTTAAAGGGGACGCCAGGTTGTTGGGTGGAGGAGTTACTTTCCGTGTTATGGAGTATCAACACCACACCAAACAGATCTACGGGTTACACGCCTTTCTTCAGGGTTTACGGAGCAGAGGCAGTTCTTCCTAGTGACATACGTCATGATTCGCCCTGTGTGGCGGCTTATGTTGAAGTTGATAATGAGAAAGCACGTCAGGACTCACTGGAGCTATTAGATGAGGAGCGTGATCTTGTGGAGGCACGTTTGGTGATTTATCAACAAGATTTGCGACGTTATCACAGCCGTCGGGTTAAAACCAGAACTTTTCAAGAAGGCGATCTGGTGCTCCGGCTCATCCAGGATCAGACTAATATGCACAAGTTGTCCCCACCTTGGGAAGGGCCTTTCATGGTCGGCAAAAATTTGCACAATGGATCATACTACCTTATCGATGTTCGAGAGCACAAAGACTCACGTAAATCGGAGGAGGAGACCCAACGGCCGTGGAATATAGCTCATCTTCG
Organism: Triticum urartu; assembly: GCF_056163025.1. Taxonomy (NCBI): domain Eukaryota; kingdom Viridiplantae; phylum Streptophyta; class Magnoliopsida; order Poales; family Poaceae; genus Triticum; species Triticum urartu. The sequence goes on along the minus strand of NC_141877.1, from coordinate 194,206,938 downwards.
GCCTTACTATACTTGAGCCATAGGTTCTTTTTATATACAAAATTATGACAATGTATATATTATGATCAATACAATAAACCGGATCCTCAGCTAAAGCGGGGTCTCTGTTGTTTTTACATCATGTGTGTTTACATGGAGGCTTCTGTTTACAAAGCGGAGTTTTGCTGATCCGGCTTGTAAAGCCACACATATAAAAGGAAATCACTAGGGGGCTTAGTCATATCCTAACCTTATCTACACATCTTGATTGGCTTAAGGCCAAAGGGAAATCACTAGGGGGCTTGGTTGTATTCGCACCATAGCTACACCTCTTGATAGGCTTAAGGCCAAAAGGAAATTATGTGGGGCCAAAGAGATTGTTGCACCAGCACAACTCAAACATAGGCACCCACCGAGCACAACTCAAATGTTGCTTGGGGGCAATTTGCTTCTCAAAGAATAAAGAGTTTGCACCCTTGCAATAGGCTATCAAGCCAGGCATGGAAGCCAGGTATATTCACCTAAAACCCCGGGTTATCCTACCTCTTTAAGTAAGCCACTCCGTCCAGGTAAACCTGGTATGACCCGTCGAACGTTTGACAAGTCAATCTCATAGACCCTAAACTTGTCAAAGTTAAAACGATGATTGGTTAAATATTGAGGTCCATACTAAAAGGCTTTGAAAAATGGTTTAACTCAGTGGCCTGGCAGCCCATGAAAAGCCTCGATTTAGGGCCTGGCAGCCCATGAAAAGCCTTGCATATTCTTCTTGTGTTTTTTGCAAAGGTTTTTCTCTTTTTGATAAGATATTTTCTGATAAACCGGTGATTATTACAACCCAGTGTAGCTTACAATGCTAAGTTGTCACTACATGATCAGCTATAATCCAGCGTTTATTACTCTGGTCTGGTTTTGACTACAAGTCACCAGTATTATATGGCTAAAACCAGTGTTTATCATAACCCGGTACGGTTTTATCGTAAACCGACAAACCTGGCCGGAATCATCGATACTCCAGATTGGTGTTATCACCCTTTTATAATAACCATGGGTAAAACAACGAGGTAACAGGTATTATCTACTTTATATCTGGTTGTTTTTAAGCAGCCTTGGCTCTACAACTAGGCTTTATATTTGGGCATCATGACCCGTCCAGCGGTAAACCGCCAGGACCCTTTCAATCTCTTGTATGCAGGAACAAGTGAAAATACAACCACTTCGGATTATGCATATAATAAAGATCCCAAAAGCATGGCGAGTTATCGGTATCAAGAAAAATAAGTATGCTCGATGGCATAACAGATAAGTGTTTGAACTAGCCTATTACAAGGCGTTTTAATGCCCACACAGGATAATTGTTTCAGTAAGAATGGTAGGCTGCGACAGATTAAACCGGCCTACGGTTCAGGATTCATCACCAGGACGACTTGAAGATTGAGGGTCATCTTGAGTCGGTGCATCATCCTCCTCTCTTCAAAGTGGCTGGAAATCAATCGTTTCCTAATCGATTCCAGTTAAAGCTTGGAACACAGCTTCTTCACTTATAAGGGTGGAAGGATCAATGTCAGGGGCATAAGTGTGCTTACAAATTGGCGGAACAAGATCTTCTACATCATGTGTTGGTGCAGGAAATCTTTTCTGATCAGCATCATAAACCGGCTGATAATGAGACATATCCGTTTCATCCGCCAATTTGCTCGCTATGGGTCACATTTCACTTGTTAGCCATTGGAGATCACCATAGTTAAATTCGGAACCGTCTTCCTTCACGCCGGGATAGCCTTGGCCAATATCTGCCGGTTCAAGATCTGGAATCCATGCCTTGGCCCGGATTAGCGCAGTCAGCGCGCCTGACCTTGCAGCTGATTTTTTAAGTTCATCCAACCGGGCTGGCAACATTGACAGCTTCTCGATGGTTTCTTTTATCAACGTTGGAGGAGGCCTGTTATAAGCAGCAGTGCAAATAGCCCATTGGGATCCGGAATATAGCTGCTCAATCAAGGTATAGGCAGCCTTCAGCTTCATCCGCGTATCTTAGCCCAGATGGGTAATGCATGCCCCTGTGACATTGCAAGCATCAGTAAACCGGTCATTGATAAGGTAAAATGACTTGAAAAACATTAGACGAGGATACTTACCAAATACAGCAGAGGTTATAGCGTTTATTTGCCGCTTGAAACCGGCCAGTTCTTCGACCACCAGTTTAAGTGCTACTTCTCCATCTTCGGCCCTCTTTGCTTAAGCGGCCTTCTCTATGTCCCAATCTGCACGTTCCTTCTTAAAGGTTTCCTTCAGCTTCTCCATGGCTGTTAAGACATTGGTCAGTTCCTCCTTGGCTTTAGAAGCCACCGCTTGCTGAGATTTAATGTTCTCTTGAAGATCAATAGTTTGGGCGTCCTTTTTGCTCAGCTCAGCCTATAAAGAAAAGACATATCATCAATGGGCTGTATATATTTGAAGTACCAAGCGTATAACAAGTTATGCACTTTGTACTTAGGGGCTAATGCCAACTCGCTTCATTCTAGAAAATTATTTCAAGTCCCAAGTGTAATGCAAGCATTATTCTTGGCACTTGGGGGCTAATGTACATCTTCTCAAAGTAAAGTGGTTAAAGTCCTGGTTCACCTTCGAAAGATAAATCGGCCCTTGGGGACTACACAGGCGAAAATTAGAAGATTACAATGCTAAAGTACCAGTTCATTTTTAAAGGATCAACCGACACTTGGAAGATAAGTATGCAGAGGTGCGGTATTATGAAGTCCCGGTTTTCGATTACTATCATAAATCGGCCCTTGGGAGCTACTGGAATTGGTACATACAATTGGACTTAAGAGAGAAAAGGATTTGTAATTACCTCATAACATTCCTTCATCAAGTTCACTAAACCGGCTTTGTAGTCACGGTTTGTGTACAGGCGGTTAAAAAAACCAAAATGGAGCTCCTAGGGGTTAAGGTGGGCATAGCTTGATAAATCGGTGCTCCATTTGCCTTTCTCCATGGCAGAACATTCTTCTTTGGCGCTATGTTTTGCTAATGCAATAGGATGGCCAGGGGAGGTGTGGCCAACGCCAGTAATGATAACCTCATCTTCCTTGTCACCAGCAGCCTTTACAAGAGTTGGTGGAATATCAGTAGCCTTAACCGGACTAGACGGTCCATCATCAGTACGGACTGGACTTGCCGGTTTATCAGCCTGCACTGCGGTATCAACTTCTACTTGTTCAGTAAAGACATGATCTGGGGGTGGCAGGTCATCAAGCGTGGCGTCAGCATTTGCTTTCTCCAGTTCTGGAATTGTCTTTGTTTCAACAATCACATGGTCATCAGACAGTTTATCTACACGACCCTTCTTATTGGGTCTGGCCTTGGCTCTGACAGAGAAAGATATACATATCAGTATAGCACATAAGTATAAAGCGTCAAAAAGATAAAGCTTAAGGCACTTACCCAGGGACGGTCTTGAGGGGTGGAAGTTGTGTGGCAGTTGACTCACCGGATGATGAAGGTGGCGTTCCTTGATAATTCAAACCGGATGGATTAAGAGGCTGTTAGAAATAACCCACCTTGGTGTAAGAAGTATTGGAAGTATTTGAGACCTCGGATTGGCGCTTCCGAACTGGAGTATTTGGCAGACCGGTTGAAGTGATTACTTGGCCGCTATGTCAGGTTGTGCGGCGAGCTTCGTGTTGCTACTTCTTCAAAAGAAAGTTTGGGTCCAAGTAAGCTAGGGGGTGAGAAAATCTTACTTTTCGGATTGCTTGACGGATTTTTGTGTTGGCAGAGGGTCTGAACCGGAGGAAAGGACAGTTACCTCTGCGTCGTCAGCTTGGCTGCCCTTGGCGTCATCGTGATAAATATCATTGACAATGAGGTGTATGAAAAATGAACCAAGAGAATCAAGTTCTACCTCTACGTCCGGTTCATCAAGGTCGTCATCAAGATCTAAATCGATTGGTTCAGTTGCCTTCCTCTTGGCAGGTCTCTTGACAGCCTTTGTTTTAAGACGAGGAGCCTTAACCGTTTTCTCCTGTGGTTTCTTTTTCCAGAACGGGTCATCACCCTGTTTAAAAGTTTGGTAGAGGGTATTAAAAGTTACACAGTTCAAGAATATTAGATATAAAGCGGAAGCAAAACAATTCCTACATCAGGTGGTTTGTTCCGTGTGTAAAAGGGACTTAGCCCGGTCTTGCTACAGACAGCTTCCGGTTCATTTAGCATTGTCTTGACAGACTCAGTAACTTCATCATCTGTTAGCTGAATGTCAATATGACGTTGAGAGTCTTTTAAGTCACCAGTATACTCGCACATTAAACCGGAGCGGCGACTTAACGGAAAGATACTCTAGGATAGCCAGCAACGAACAAAGTCCACACCTATCAAACCGTTAGCCATGAAAGCTCTAAGCTTGGCGAGTTGTGGTGCATACGAGGCCCGTTCCTTGGCAGTTACTCGTTGCGGAAGTTGATGTGTGTTGGTAAGCCGGTGAGCACGGTAACCCGAAAGAGGGTTCTCATCTTCAGGAGAAATATCCTTACAATAGAACCAAGTCCGATTCCAATCCTTTGGGTGACTGTGAAGTTTAGCATGAGGAAAGCTAACATCCTTCCTTTTCTGAATGGAGACGCCACCAAGTTCAATATTGGGCCCATCTACGAATTCAGTACGATGGTTGAAGTGGAAGAAATCCCGGAACAACTCGACAGTCGGTTCTTCTTGTAGATAGGCTTCACAAAACACCTGAAAGTTGAAGATATTGGATACAGAGTTGGGTCCAATATCTTTTGGGTGGATCTGAAAGCTGGCAAGTACATCACGGAAAAACATGGATCCAGGCGGTTTAAAACCACGACCCATGTGATCAGCAAACACTACTACTTCGCCATCTCTAGGGGTAGGAGGGTTTTCTGGACCAGGAACTCGCCACTGGATTTCACTCTTCTTCGGTAAGGTGCCAATTTTGACACATCCATCCAGTTGCTCCTCAGTAACCCGGGAAGGGACCCCGTTACAGGAATAGAATTGTTTGGCCATTGCAAGTGAAGAGCTGGAAAAGATTATGGTCGGTTTACGATTCATGAATGACAACGCATGAAGTGCAACAGGTTAATAAAAATGAATTCAAGCATGTAAATTTTTTAATCCGGAGGCTGATGTAGTTATAAATGGTAAAGCGATGAGCGGTTTACAAGGGGACTAATGGCATATGACAGATTACTTTCTACAAGGATAAACCGCCTACGCAGATAAGGAAGATATAGATCTAAGGCAAAAATGACTAAGTGATGAAAAACATGTTTCATAAAATCACATTTGTATTTTGGATCTACCACAAGTCAGGAAAAGAAAAAAGATTTAGACCTAAAAAAGTTAGTCCTGAAGCAGTTCACAAAAGGTCCAGATCAAGTTCTTATGCGTATAAGGCTTGGTTTGATAGCCGAGATAAGGATTACCATAGCTACTGTACGGAACGCGTCAAGCTTGAGGACTACTGTCTATGGACTGACGAAGAACAAGAGGAGAGTGCCATGAACCTATATGAACCCTAAGTGGATCTACATAGGAAAGAGGGAAGGACTTACTGCATCTGTTGAAGCAGCGAAGGTGCGCCGCGTCTCTCTGGTGCGATCAGGTTGATGCAGCGGCCGACGGTGAGGCAGAGGCAAAGCTCGATGACGGCGGTGACGCTCGGGTGAAGGGGTGTCACGAGGAGGAAGAAGATATGGAAAGGCAATTGAAAGAAAAGGAAGGGGATCCTCCGCCCTATTTATAAGGACAAAGAGATAAGGATAGGTGCGGGAATCGAGGAGCCGAAAAAATGGATATATAATGAGGTTGTCGCCTCAATTATTGGATGCTCATTAATAAAGGGTATCTTCGGGTTTAATGAACAGATGACGTCATAGCGGTTTACTACAAATCTAGAGGATGACGTCACGAAGGTTTACAAGATCCATGCAAAAGTGCAAAGGGAGGAATTTTCTTAGTGTTGAAGATTGACATGAACAGGTTCAAATCAATCTGCGGCCTAATGTTGGGGATAGTACTATTGGACATAAACCGGCCAGGAGCGGCCGGGTTATCTCTATGATGATTACTTATTTGAAGCCCAGGAAGACAAAGGATGGTGGCGCTTCATGAAGGCCCAAGGCCCAAAGGCGGGTTAAGGCGTGTAAGACATAAACCGGCATTGTTATGTAACTTGTATTGTAAGATAGAAGGAATAGAGATGGAGCTGGACACGTTGATGATCCGTCCTCGGGACTCTGTAAACCGACGGGCGTCGACCTATGTATATAAGGGGCGACCCGGCGGCGTTTTAGGGACGACACACAAGAACTCGGGAGCCAGGCAAAGAGGATTCGCTCCCTGGTCATCGAAACCCAATCAATACCATCACAACTGGACGTAGGCTTTTACCTTCATCGAAAGGGGCCGAACCAGTATAACTCTTGCGTCCCTTGTCCGCTTTAACCCCTTTAAGTTAACACGTCGTGATGACTCCACAATTAAGTCCTTTCACGAGGACATCTGCCATGACAAAACCACGACAGAAGTGGACACTTCCGTGATGATAATTTTGGTAATGTCATGGAACACTTCTACGACAGCACATGTATGACTATCTTGATTCTGTCATAAAATTGTCATGGATGTACATGCATGACAGAAAACGTGACCTACTGTGACAAACACGTATCATCACGGAAGTGTATTTTTTTGTAGTGATGACACCATGATCTCCATCGTCTTGATCTTTATCAATGCGTCGTCACATGGTACTCTCGCCAACTATTGCTTTTGTAACTATTGCTATCGCATAGCGATAAAGTAAAGCAATTATATGCCGCTTGCATCTTATGCAATAAAGAGATAACCATAAGGCACCTGCCAGTTGCCGATAACTTTAACAAAACATGATCATGTTATACAACAATTCATATATCATCACGTCTTGACCATATCACATCACAACATGCCGTGCAAAAACAAGTTAGACGTCCTCTACTTTGTTATTGCAAGTTTTACGTGGCTTCTACGGACTTCTAGCAAGAACTGTTCTTACCTACGCATCAAAAACCACAACGTGGTATAGTGATTGCTTTTTGATCTTCAGAAAGAACCCTGTTCATTGAATCCGATTCAACTAAAGTTGGAGAAACTGACACCCACCAGCCACCTGTGTGTGAAGCACGTCAGTAGAACCAGTCTCGCGTAAGAGAACGCGTAATGTCGGTCCGAGCCGCTTCATCCAACAATACCGCTGAATCAAGAATCAACTAGTGACGGCAAGAATTATGTATATACCCACACCCACAACTCCTTTGTGTTCTACTCGTGCATATAACATCTACGCATAGACCTGGCTCTGATACCACTATTGGGGAACATAGTATTTCAAAAAAATTCCTACGATCATGCAAGATCTATCTAGGAGATGCATAGCAGCGAGAGAGGAGAGTGCGTCTACGTACCCTCGTAGACCAAAAGCGGAAGCGTTGAGCAACGCGGTTGATGTAGTCGAACATCTTCGTGATCCAACCGATCAAGTACCGAACGTACGGCACCTCCGGGATCTACACACGTTCAGCTCGGTGACGTCCCTCGAACTCTTGATCCAGCTGAGGCCGAGGGAGAGTTTCGTCAGCACGACGGTGTGGTGACGGTGATGACGAAGTTATCGGCGTAGGGCTTCGCCTAAGCACTACGACGATTTGACCGAGATGTGTTTCTATGAGGGGGCAACGCACACGGCTAAAACAATTGTTAACTTGTGTGTTCATGGGGTGCCCCCCTCCCCTGTATATAAAGGGGGATGAGGAGAGGGCCGGTCCAGGAGGAGGCGCACCCAAGGGGGGGAAATCCTACTCCAAGTAGGTTTGCCCCTCCTTTCCTATTACTCCGGTATTCAGGAGTTGCATAATCTCATAGTCATAGGAACATGTATAAGTTATGGAGAAAGCAATAGCAATAAACTAAACGATCATAGTGCTAAGCTAATGGATGGGTCAAGTCAATCACATCATTCTCTAATGATGTGATCCCGTTCATCAAATGACAACTCTTGTCCATGGCTGGGAAACTTAACCATCTTTGATTAACGAGCATGAATAATAAACATTTATCATGATGTAAGGAAATATAAATAACAACTTTATTATTGCCTCTAGGGCATATTTCCTTTTGTAATACCTTTTTGCGTTGTGTTTGATGAGATCCGATGAATTGTGGATTCATGGTCAGCTTATCTAGGAATATTATTTGATTCTCCTCTGAATTCTTATATGCGTGATTTGATATCTTTGCATGTCTCTTCGAACTATCGATTTGGTTTGGCCAACTAGATTGGTTTCTTGAAATGGGAGAAGTGCTTAGCTTTGGGTTCAATCTTGCGGTGCTCGATCCTAGTGACAGAAGGGGAACCGACACATATTGTATTGTTTCCATCGAGGATAACAAGATGGGGTTTTCATCTTATTGCTTGAGTTTATCCCGCTACATCATGTCATCTTACTTAAAGCGTTGCTCTGTTCTTATGAACTTAATACTCTAGATGCAAGCAGGAGTCGGTCGATGTCTGGAGTAATAGTAGTAGATGCAGGCAGGAGTCGGTCTACTTGACACGGACGTGATGCCTATGTTCATGATCATTGCCTTATATGTCTTCATAACTTTGCACTTATCTATCAATTGCTCGGCAGTAATTTGTTCACCCACCGTAATATTTTCTATCTTGAGAGAAGCCTCTAGTGAAACCTATGCCCCCTGGTCTACTTTCCATCATAGCTTTCCGATCTACAATTTTAGTTTCCTATCTTAATTCCTTTGCAATCTTTTACTTTCCGATCTATAAATGCCAAAATACCAAAAATATTACTTTACCATTTATCCATCTCTATCAGATCTCACTTTGCAAATAACTGTGAAGGGATTGATGTAGGATCGAAATTATGTCTAGAGGGGGGGGTGATTAGACTACTTGACCAAATAGAAATCTAGCCTTTTCCCAATTTTAAGTCTTGGCAGATTCAACTTAGCATAAATCATTTAATCAACCTACACATGCAATTCTAAGATTATAGCAGCGGAATGTAAAACAATTGCATATGAAGGTAAAATGGAGGAGTTTTGAGGGAGCAAACGCAATGTAGACACAGAGATTTTTGGCGTGGTTCCGATAGGTGGTGCTATCGTGCATCCACGTTGATGGAAACTTCAGCCCACGAGGGGTAACGGTTGCGCGAGTCCACGGAGGGATCCACCCACGAAGGGTCCACGAAGAAGCAACCTTGTCTATCCCACCATGGCCATTGCCCACAAAGGACTTGCCTCACTAGGGTAGATCTTCACGAAGTAGGAGATCTCCTTGCCCGTACAATCTCCTTGGTTCAACTCCGTAATCTCGACGGAGGCTCCCAAGTGACACCTAACTAATCTAGGAGACACCACTCTCCAAAAGGTAATAGATGGTGTGTTGATGATGAACTCCTTGCTCTTGTGCTTCAAATGATAGTCTCCCCAACACTCAACTCTCTCTCATAAGATTTGATTTGGTAGAAATATGATTTGAGTGGAAAGCAACTTGGGGAAAGCTAGAGATCAAGATTTATGTGGTTGGAATGGAATATCTTGACCTCAACACAAGTGTAGGTGGTTCTCTCTCAGAAAATATATGTTGGAAGTGCAGCCATGTTCTGATGGCTCTCTCGACGAATGAAGAGTGGGTGGATGGGTATATATAGCCTCCACACAAGATCTAACCATTACTCACAAATCACCAAACTCGGTTTGACCGAATTATAAAACTCAGTCATACCGATTTAGTTCAAAATGTGAACGTTATGATTTTCGGTGGGACCGACATGCCAATTCGGTGGGACCGATTCCATTAGGGTTAGGGCATAACGTAATCTCAGTAAGACCGATTACACAAACGCGGTGGGACCGATTTTGGTAATAGACAAACAGAGAGTTGGCCAGGCAAACTCGGTGGGACCAATTCGCTCATCTTGGTTAGACCGAAACGTTACGAAGGGAAACAAAGAGGTTGCAATCCCATCTCGGTGAGACCGAAGTGACTAGGGTTTGTGGCAGTGGCTATGTCAAGTGAACTCGGTGGCGCCGGATAGAAGATTTTGGTGGGGCTGAGTTTGACTATTGGTTTGGGAGATATGTGGACATGAGAAAGTAGTTGAGGGTTTTTGGAGCATATCACTAAGCATTTTGAGCAAGTAACTCATTAAGCAACACCTCACCCCCTTTTAATAGTATTGGCTTTTCCTATGGACTCAATGTGATCTTGGATCACTAAAAGTAAAATGTAGAGTCTTGTGCTTTGAGCTTGACCCAAGCTTTTGTCCTTAGCATTTTGAGGGGTCCACTTTTTAATCCATGCCATGCCAATCATTGAGCTTTCCTGAAATATTTATCTTAAAATAGCATTAGTTCAATGAGCTATATGTTGTTAGGAATTACCAAAACCACCCAGGGATAGTTGCACTTTCAATTGACAACCCCTTTATCGCGTTGGGTGCGAGTTGGTGTTTGTTTGTGCAGGTATTTGGTGACTTGTTCGTTGTCTCCTACTGGATTGATACCTTGGTTCTCAAAACTGAGGGAAATACTTACTCTACTTTGCTGCATCACCCTTTCCTCTTCAAGGTAAAAACCAACGCAAGCTCAAGAAGTAGCAGGAAGAATTTCTAGCGCCGTTGTGATACGTCTCCAACGTATCCATAATTTGTGATTGTTCCATGCTGTTATATTATCAATCTTGGATGTTTTATGATCATTTTATAGTCATTTTATATCATTTTTGGTACTAACCTATTGACATAGTGCCAAGTGCCAGTTCCTGTTTTTTTCCATGGGTTTTACATCGCGGAAAATTAATATCAGATGGAGTGCAAATGCCATGGAACTTTACGGAGATTTTTTATGGACCAGGAGGAACATGTTGCACCCTGGTTGCACCTGGGGGGAGTCCCGAGGAGGGGAAAACCCACCAGGGCGAGGATTTGTTATATGTATGCAGGGGCTGTTTAAGTTGTGTTGCTTGGTTCTCCTACTGGTTCGATAACCTTGGTTTCATATCTGAGGGAAATACATATCGCTGATGTGCTGCATCATCCCTTCCTCTTTGGGGAAATATTGACGTAGCTTCAAGCGACATCAAAAGGAAATTCTGGCGCCGTTGCTGGGGAGGATTTTCAACATATACCAGGTTCCTAATCACAAATCGCATCTCCTCGCAATTTACATTATTTGCCATTTGCCTCTCATTTTCCTCCCCCACACTTCACAAAAATTTGCCGTTTTATTCGCATCTCTTTTTCGTTCGTCGTTTTCTTGCCGGATATGTTTTTGTGTGCAACCTTGTTTGCCGTTATTATGGATAGTTCTTCCTCTATCGCTTGCACTCCCAAGAATGAGGTTCTCAACTTTAAACAAAGGGGATGAGAAAATTTAAAAGATGCTTGGTATAGGATTTGCAATGCTCATAATAGATCTATCCGTAAGCAATCTACCATTGTTCTCCTTCATTGTTTTTATGTTGGCATCACCACTTGGTATAGATTCGTCCTTCATACGATTACCGGTGGAAATTTCTTGATGTGTCCTTCTCTTGATGCCTTTAATGCTATGGGAAATTTAGTGGGATCACCACATCTCATGATAACGAAACAACTTTGAATCTTGAGCATGTTATGGAAAGATTAGATGCTATTGAAATGAAATTGCGAACGGAAGATCCTATGGAAATTATAGATAAAAAGATCCATAACTTTTCTACCAATATTGGGTCAAAAGTGGGAGATATTCTTAAGTTGATAAAGATAAGGGTACCTTAATCCATGAAAGAATAGAAGAAAGTCTGTCTCAGATTGATAAATTAGAAGAAATCTTTAGTAATCTAAGCACGGCTTTTGCTTACGCTAACCCTATCGAGAAAACTTATGTAAGGAGAGGTAGATCAAAGAACAAGGGTGCAACTTCTAGTAATAGTAATAATGGAGATCTTAAGATGATTAGTGTTCACCCGGTTTGTTGAAGTGATAAGAGATCCTTCTTGCAAGAATGAAATCTTTGAATTTATTCCTAGGAGTATTGTTATTGAATATCTTTATGCTAATTATCTAAAGGATCCTAAGTGTTTGATTGAAGAGTTGGACTAGGATGACAAAATTTAGATCCTTGTCTTATGCCTAGCTAAGGGCGTAAAACTATAGCGCTTGTTGGGAGGCAACCCAATGAATAAATTTTGTTTTTGCTTTTTGCTTCCTATTTTCATGTGTTAACAATTATGATTGTGTTTTTTATGTTTTAATTAGTGTTTGTGCCAAGTAAAGCCTTTAGGATCTTCTTGCGTGATAGTTGTTTGATCTTGCTGAAAAAGTAGAAACTTTTACGCTCACGAAATAAATTTTCATTTCTTTACGAAAGAGCGATAAAATACCCATTCCACTTGTAGTTGATCAATATACAAATTAATCAAGTCTTCCTAATTTTTAATAATTTTTTGGTGTTACAGAAGTATTCAAAATAGTCAGATTGCTATAGACTGTTCTGTTTTGACAGATTCTGTTTTCTTTGTGTTGTGTGCTTATTTTGATGGCTCTATGGTTTTGTTTGATGAGTTTTTGCCATAGAAATGTTGGAATACAGTAGATATAATACAAGAACAAAATATGAATTGGTTTCATACAACACTTATAGTAGTGATTTATTATTCTTATACTAACGGATCTCACGAAGGTTTTGTTGAGTTTTGTGTGATTGAAGTTTTCAAGTTTTGGGTGATCTTACGTTGGATGAAGGAAGGATGGAAGAGCCTAATCTTGGGGATGCCCCGGCATCCCAAGCTATTATCCAAAAATGAGCAACCAACTAAGCTTGGGCATGCCGCCGAGTGGCATCCCCGCTTTCATCCAACGATTATCAGTATTTTACTTAAAACTATATTTTTATTCGTCACATGATATGTGTTTTGCTTGGAGCGTCTTGTTTGATATGAGTGTTTGCTTGTTTTATTTTTAAGTCATCAATCCTTTCTGGAAACACCTATTTGAGAGAGCCAAAATTATGTCATCACTTGTTAGAATTGCTCTCTATGCTTCACTTAAATTTTTAGGAGCAATGGACTTGCTCTAGTGCTTCACTTATAATTTTTTTGTGCACGGTGTGCTTTAGTATTTTTGAAGAAATGCTCTCTTGCTTCACTTAGATTTATTTGAGAGTTAGTAAAATTTTCAAGAAATTCTCTCTTGCTTCACTTAATTAATTTTAGAGAAAGAAAAATATATTATGCTCATGATCTTCACTTATATTTGTTGGAGCTTGTCAGAAGCAACACATGAAAATTAGTCCCGAAGTGATATATATCGAAGAAGGATATAATAAAAACTTTCATGAAGATCATTGGACAAAATAAACTTGATTCTTAGTAATAGTTTTGAGATATGATGATGTCATATGTGAGTACGAAAGTCAATAGTACGAAAGTCAATAGTCATGTAATTATGCTTTAGTAAGAATATTGGTGTTAAGGTTTGTGATTCCCTATGCAAGTACGAAAGTCAATAGTCATGTAATGAAATTATATATTAGTTGTGGTGCATCATTCGGTGTTATTTATGCTTAATGCTTGCTTATGAGATTATCTGTTTCTTAGTTGGTCGCTTCCCAATCTTTTGCTAGCCTTCATTTTGCACCGAGTATGATCACTACTTGTGCATCCAAAATCCGTTAACCCAGTTTTGCCACATGACTCCACTATATCTACCTATATGCGGTATTCTTTTGCCTCTCTAAGAAAATTTGCATGTGCCATCTCTCATTTTGAAAATGAACTTCTCTTTTGTGGGTTTGTTTCGCTCGCGGAGCGGTGAGGGGTGGCTAATATTTTCCTTGCTAGATGTGTTATTCTCAAGATGAGTGTTTATTCACTTGTCATTGCACGAGAGTAAGGCAGAGGTATTAGGGATGCCCAATCCCGAAATGCAAAAAAATAATATAATTTACTTTATCTTGTCAAATAATAAATTCCTTGGAAAGTGTTGGTATGGAGGGAAACCGTGGATACGGCTAGCCATGGAAAGTGAAAGTTATGGTGGAAAAATGAATAAACTTTATTTTCTGATTGGGAACCGCCAATGATATATCTATGCATGGAAAGTATTGGGAACTCTAAGTCGTTTTCACTGGTGGGATGGATACACCTCTCAAAATGTTTTTATCTCTAAGTTTTTCGCTTTGAGCTCTGGCACCTCTACAAATCCCTACTTCCCTCTGCGAAGGGCCTTTCTTTTACGTTATGCAATTTTTATATTTGAATTTGAGTCTCCATCTTCTCTTATAAAAGCACCAACTAGGAGGCAATATGATTGTACTTAAGTATTAGGTGTAGCTAATATTCGAGAGTGTTTCATGAATGGATCAATGTTTGAGCATGATGGGCTAGGGATAGCTTATTTTAGTGTTGATATTTTGAAAGACATGGTTGCTTGTTGATATGCTTGAGTATCTAAATAACCATGTCAAAACTAGACTATTGCTTTGAACAATATAAAAGTACAAATGTCCATGCTATAAAGAAAGAAATATGATATGACATGGTAGGCATCAATCCACATCAAAAATTCTGTTTTTATCACTTACCTACTCGAGGACAAGTAGGAGTTAAGCTTGGGGATGCTAATACGTCTGCAATGTATCCATAATTTTTGATTGTTCCAAGCTGTTATATTATCAATCATTGATGTTTTATAATCATATTATATCATTTTTTGGTACTAACCTATTGACATAGTGCCAAGTGCCAGTTCCGAATTTTTCCATGTTTTTTACATCATAGAAAATGAACATCAGATGGAGTCCAAATGCCACGAAACTTTACGGAGATTTTTTATGGATCAGAAGGAACGTGTTGGGCCCTGGTTGCACCTACGGGGAGCCCCGAGGAGGGGACAACCCACCAAGGCGCGCCAAGAGGCCCAGGCGCGCCCTGTTGGGTTGTGCCACCTTAGGTGCCCCCGGACCGCCTCTTTGCTCTATAAATAGCCCAGTATCTCTAGAACCCTAGGGGAGTCGACGGAATATTCATCCAGCTGCCGCAGAGTCCGGAACCACCAGATCCATTCTAGACACCATCTCGGATGGGGTTCACCACCTCCATTGGTGCCTCTCTGATGATGCATGAGTAGTTCTTTGTAGACCTTCGGGTCCGTAGTTACTAGCTAGATGGATTCATCTCTCTCTTGATTATCAATACAATGGTCTCTTGGAGATCCATATGATGTAACTCTTTTGCGGTGTGTTTGTTGGGATCCGATGAACTTCGAGTTTATGATCAGATCTATCTTTTTATATCCATGAAAGTATTTGAGTTTCTTTGATCTCTTTTTATGCATGGTTGCCTATAGCCTCATATTTCTTCACTGATATTTGGGTTTTGTTTGGCCAACTTGATCTATTTATCTTGCAATGGGAAGATGTGCTTTGTATTTGGTTCGATCTTATGGTGCTTGATCCCAGTGACAGAAGGGGAACTGACACGTATGTATCGTTGCTACTAAGGATAAAATGATGGTGTCTATCTCTACATAGATAGATCTTGTCTACATCATGTCATCGTTCTTATTGCATTACTCCGTTTCTCCATGAACTTAATACACTAGATGCATGCTGGACAACGGTCGATGTGTGGAGTAATAGTAGTAGATGCAGGCATGAGTCGGTCTACTAATCTTGGACGTGATGCCTATATAATGATCTTTGCCTGTATATTGTCATAATTATTTTAAGCTCTATCAATTGCGCAACATTAATTTGTTCACCCACCACTTTGTTATTTTTCTCGAGAGAAGCTACTAGTGAAACCTACGGCCCCCGGGTCTCTTTCTCATATTATTTGCCTTTGCGATTTATTTTATTGGCCTTTTATTTTCAGATATATTAAACCAAAAATGCAAAATACCTTGCTGCAATTTATGTTATTTGGCATTTGATCTATCAATATTTACAACTCTCTCACGTCCGTTTGCCAATTTCTGCCACCGTTACCGAAAAGGGATTGACAACCCCTTTAACACGTTGCGAGGATTTGTTATCTGTGTGCAGGGGTTCTTTACTTTGTGTTGCATGTTTCTCCTACTGGTTCGATAACCTTGGTTTCATATCTAAGGGAAATACCTACCGCCGTTGTGTTGCATCATCCCTTCCTCTTTGGGGAAATACCAACGTAGCTTCAAGCGACATCAAAAGGAATTTCTGGCACCGTTGCCAGGGAGGATCTTTAACATATACCATGTTCCTAATCACAAATTGCATCTCCTTGAAATTTACATAATTTGACATTTGCCTCTTCACTACTAGAAAAAGGGCTGCTAGTGGCGCACCTATTTTCGCTACTAATGGCGCACTACTGGTGCGCCACTAGCATCACGCCATTAGAATTTTTTTCTAATGGCGCACCTGTGGTGCGCCATTAGAATCTGGTATTCTAATGGCGCACCGCTGGTGCGCCATTAGTATGGCCCATGGTGCGCCATTAGTATCTTTTTTTTCAAATTTTTTTCAGATTTTTTTTTCAAAAAATTTCAAATTTTTTTTGGTTTTTTTCTTAATCTCAGGTCATTATGTCTTAATCTCGGGTCAATATGCTTAATCTCAGGTCAAATCGCATTCCGTGGTCAAACTTCCCAAAAGGTCACCCATCCTCACACTACTCCAGCCCAAGCACGCTTAACTTCAGAGTTCTATCCAACCCCAGCAACAGCTCACTTCACACGCACTTGTTGATATATCTAGCATAGCAATCCTATTATACCTTGTTGATGTCTAGGACTTTGTTCATGTTCATGACTATGATGAAATTTTGAAAAATATTTCAAACTTCCCGGTCATATTACGTATCATTTTTTGAAAAAAAAATTAAAAAAAAAATTTCAAAACCTTTTTTTTGAATTTTTTTGCCTCTAGATCTTGAAAGCCCCGTAACTTTTTTTGTGTTAGGTTTTTGGGGATTTTGAAAATGTTTAACGGGGTTCCCCCAGTTAAATTCGGATGTAACTTTTCGAGTAGATGATTTTTCATATATAAAACTTTTTAATCCGAGTTCGTATGCAAAAGTTATGCCCATTTTACAAATTTCCAGAGAGATTTTGCAAATAAAGTCGAAATTTATATTTGTAAATTTTCCCAACAACTAGACCACATATCACATGGCAAACTTATTTTCTTTTATTTTTATCATTTTTTTATTTTTTTTAAACTGAAAAGGCGGTCCACGGGGGGGGGGGGGGGTGCATTCGGTGGAAGCCGGGCAAACTAGTTTTGAAAAAAATATAAAAAATTTTGAATTTTTTTTTGAATTTTTTTTGAAAAAAACTTAGTAATGGCGCACCAGTGGACAGTGCGCCATTACTAGTTAAAAACTAGTAATGGCGCACTGTCCACTGGTGCGCCATTACTTACATTTTTCTTTAATTTTTTTGTACTTTTTTTTCAAAACTTCTAATGGCGCACCGTGGGTGTGGTGCGCCATTACTATGTCAACTAGTAATGGCGCACCACACCCACGGTGCGCCATTAGTAACAAATTTTGTTTTTTTTTCAAAACTTCTAATGGCGCACCGCACACCAGGTGCGCCATTGCTATATTCTAATGGCGCACCACACACGTGGTGCGCCATTAGTGTCCATTTCATCTATAGCCGTTTTCCTAGTAGTGCTTGTTTTCCTCTCACCCACTTCAATAAAAATTGTCGTTTTATTCGCCTCTCTTTTTTGTTCACAGTTTTCTTGCCGGATGTATTTTTGTGTGCAACCTTATTTGCCATTATTATGGATAGTTCTTCCTCTATCACTTGTACTCCCGAGAACGAGGTTCTCAATTTTAAACAAAGGGGAGGATAAAATATAAAAGATGCTTGGTATAGGATTTGCAATGCTCATAATAGATCTACCCGTAAGCAATCTACCATTGTTCTTCTTTGTTGTTTTCATGTTGGCATCACCAATTGGTATAGATTCGTCCTTGATATGATTACCAGTGGAAATTCCTTGATGTGTCCTTCTCTTGATGCCTTTAATGTATGGGAAATTTAGTGGGATCACCACCTCTCATGATTAATCAAGCAACTTTGACTCTTGATTATGTTATGGAAAGATTAGATGTTCTTGAAAAGAAAATGCCCACCGAAGATCATATGGAAATTATAGATAAAAATATTCATAATTTTTCTACCAATATTGGGTCAAAATTGGGAGATATTCTTATGTTGTTAAAAGATATGGGTACCTTAATCCATGAAAGAATAGAATAAAGTCCGTCTCAGATTGATAAATTAAAAGAAATCTTTAGTAATCTAAGACGGCTTTTGCTTCCGCTAACCCTATCAAGAAAACTCCCGTAAGAAGGGGTAGATCCAAGAAAAAGGGTGCAACTTCTAGTAATGGTAATAATAGAGATCTTAAGATGATTAGTGTTCACCTGGATTTTGTTGAAGTGCTAAGAGATCCTTCTTGAAAGAATGAAATCTTTGAATTTATTCCTAGGAGTATTGTTATTGAAAATCTTTATGCTAAATCTGTGAAGGATCCTAAGTGTTTGATTGAAGAGTTGGACAAGGATGACAAAACTTAGATCCTTGTCTTATGCCTAGCTAAGGGCGCAAAACTATAGCGCTTGTTGGGAGGCAACCCAATGAATAAAATTTGTTTTTGCTTCCTGTTTTTGTGTGTTAACACATTTATGCTATTATTATGATTGTGTTTTTTATGTTTTAATTAGTGTTTGTCCCAAGTAAACCCTTTAGGATCTTCTTGGGTGATAGTTGTTTGATCTTGCTGAAAAAATAGAAAATTTTACGCTGGTGAAATAAATTTTTGTTTTTTACCAGAGAGCGATAAAATACCCATTCCACTTGCATTAGATCAATATACAAATTTCTGCGGTCGTCCTAATCTGTCAGAATTGTTGGAGTCGCAGAAGTATTCGAAATAGTCAGATTGCTACAGACTGTTCTGTTTTGATAGATTCTGTTTCCTTTGTGTTGTGTGCTTATTTTGATGGCTCTATGGTTTGATACAACACTTATAGTAGTGATTTATTATTCTTATACTAACGGATCTCACGAAGGTTTTGTTGAGTGTTGTGTGATTGAAGTTTTCAAGTTTTGGGTTATCTTACGATGGATGAAGGAAGGATGGAAGAACCTAAGCTTGGAGATTCCCCGACATCCCAAGCTATTATCCAAAAAAGAGCAACCAACTAAGCTTGGGGATGCCCCCTAGTGGCATCCCTGCTTTCTTCCAACTATCATCGGTATTTTACCTGAAACTATATTTGTATTCGTCACATGATATGTGTTTTGCTTGGAGCGTCTTGTTTGATATGAGTCTTTGCTTGTTTTATTTTGTGTTTTAAGTCATCAATCCTTGATGGACACACCTATTTGAGAGAGCCAAAATGATGTCCTGACTTGTTAGAATTGCTCTCTATGCTTCACTTAAATTTTTATGAGCAATGGACTTGCTCTAGTGCTTCACTTATATTTTTTTAGCACGGTGTGCTTTAGTATTTTGAAGAAATGCTCTCTTGATTCACATAGATTTATTTGAGAGTTAGTAAAATTTTCAAGAAATTCTCTCTTTCTTCACTTAAATTAATTTGAGAGAAAGAAAAATATATTATGCTCATGATCTTCACTTATATTTGTTGGAGCTTGTCAAAAGCAACACATGAAAATTAGTCCCAAAGTGATAGATATCCAAGAAGGATATAATAAAAACTTTCATGAAGATCATTGGACAAAATAAACTTGATTCTTAGTGAAAATTTTGAGATATGATGATGTGATATGTGAGTTAAGTTGATGAGTAATTATGCTTTAGTAAGAATATTGGTGTTAACATTTGTGATTCCCTATGCAAGTACGAAAGTCAATAGTCATGCAATGAAATTATATCCTACTTGTGGTGCATTATTCGGTGTTATTTATGCTTAAAGCTTGCTTATGAGATTATTTGTTTCTTAGTTGGTTGCTTCCAAATCTTTTGCTAGCCTTCACTTTGCACTATGTATGATCACTACTTGTGCATCCAAAATCCTTTAACCCAGTTTTGCCACATGAGTCCACAATATCTACCTATATGCGGTATTCTTTTGCCGTTCTAAGCAAATTTGCATGTGCCATCTCTAATTTTGAAAATAAACTTCTCTTTTGTGTGTTTGTGTCGCTCGCTGAGCGGTGAGGGGTGGCTAATATTTTCCATGCTAGATGTGTTATTCTCAAGATGAGTGTTTATTCACTCGTCATTGCACGAGAGTAAGGCAAAGGTATTAGGGATGCCCAATCCCGAAATGCAAAAAAATAATTGAATTTACATTATGTTGTCAAATAGTAAATTCCTTGGGAAGTGTTGGTATGGAGGGCAAACGTGGATACGGCTAGCCATGCAAAGTGAAAGTTATGGTGGAAAAAGGAATAAACTTTATTTTCTGTTTGGGAACCGCCTATGATATATATATGCATCGAAAGTATTGGGAACTCAAAGTAATTTTCGTTTGTGGGATGGATACACCTCTCAAAATGTTTTTATCTCTAAGTTTTTCGCTTTGAGCTCTGGTACCTCTACAAATCCCTACTTCCCTCTACGAAGGGCCTTTCTTTTACTTTATGCAATTTTATTTTTGAATTTGAGTCTCCATTTTCTCTTATAAAAGCACCAACTAGGAGGCAATATGATCATACTTAAGTATTGGGTGTACCTAATATTCGAGTGTGTTTCATGAATGGATCAATGTTTGAGCATGATGGGTAGGGGTAGCTTATTTTAGTGTTGATATTTTGAAAGACATGATTGCTTGTTGATATGCTAGAGTATCTAAATTATCATGTGAAAACTAGACTATTTCTTTGAATAATATAAAAGTCCAAATGTCCATGCTATAAAGAAAGAAATATGATATGACATGATAGGCAGCATTCCACATAAAAAATTCTATTTTTATCACATACCTACTCGAGGATGAGTAGGAGTTAAGCTCGGTGATGCTGATACGTCTCCAACGTATCCATAATTTTTGATTGTTCCATGCTATTATATTACCAATCTTGGATGTTTTATAATCATTTTATAGTCATTTTATATCATTTTTTGGTACTAACCTATTGACATAGTGCGAAGTGCCAGTTCCTATTTTTTCCATGTTTTTTAAATCATAGAAAATCAATATCAGACGGAGTCCAAATGCCACAAAACTTTACAGAGATTTTTTATGGCCCAGAAGGAACATGTTGGGCTCTGGTTGCACCTAGGGGGAGTCCCGAGGAGGGGACAACCCACCAGGGCGCGCCAGGAGGCCCAGGCACGCCCTGGTGGGTTGTGCCCACCTCGGGTGCCCCCAGGACCGCCTCTTTGATCTATAAATACCCCAATATTTCCAGAACCCTAGGGGACTCGAAAAAAATATTCATCCAGCCGCCGCAGAGTCCAGAACCACAAGATCCAATCTAGACACCATCTCAGATGGGGTTCACCACCTCCATTGGTGCCTCTCCAATGATGTGTGGGTAGTTCCTTGTAGACCTTCGGCTTCATCTCTCTCTCTCTCTTGATTCTCAATACATTGGTCTCTTGGAGATCCATATGATGTAACTCTTTTGCGGGTTTGTTGGGATCCGATGAACTTCGAGTGTATGTTTAGATCTATCTTTTTATATCCATGAAAGTATTTGAGTTTCTTTGATCTCTTTTATGCATGATTGCTTATAGCCTCGTATTTATTCTCCGATATTTGAGTTTTGTTTGGCCAACTTGATCTACTTATCTTGCAATGGGAAGAAGTGCTTTGTAGTGTGTTCGATCTTACGGTGCTTGATCCCAGTGACAGAAGGGGAACCAACACATACGTATCATTGCTACTAAGGATAACACGATGGGGCCTATCTCCACATAGATAGATCTTGTGTACATCATGTCATCGTTCTTATTGCGTTACTCCGTTTCTCCATGAACTTAATACACTAGACGCATGCTGGATAGCAGTCGATGTGTGGAGTAATAGTAGTAGATGCAGGCAGGAGTCGGTTTACTAATCTTGGACGTGATGCCTATATAATATAATGATCATTGTCGGGATATCTTCATAATTATTTGAAGTTCTATCAATTGCCCAACAGTAATTTGTTCACCCACCGCTTTGCTATTTTTCTCGAGAGAAGCCACTAGTGAAGCATACGGCCCCCGGGTCTCTTTCTCATATTATTTTCCTTCACGATCTATTTTATTTGCCTTTTATTTTCATATCTATTAAACCAAAAATCCAAAAATACCTTGCTGCAATTTATTTTATTTGGCATTCGATCTATCAATATTTAGAACTCTATCACGTTCGTTTGCCAATTTCTGGCACCGTTACCCGAAAGGGATTGACAACCCCTTTAACACGTGGGCTGCGAGGATTTGTTATCTGTGTGCAGGGGCTGATTACTTTGTGTTGGTTGGTTCTCCTACAGGTTCGATAACCTTGGTTTCATATCTGAGGGAAATACCTACCGCCGCTGTGCTGCATCATCCCTTCCTCTTTGGGGAAATACCGACGTAGCTTCAAGCGACATCACGTTGCCGGGGAGATCTACGCCAAGTCAAGACATACCAAGTAGCCATCATAAACTCTCATCTCTTGCATTACATTATTTGCCATTTTCCTCTCATTTTCCTCTCCCCCACTTCTAAAATGATTTTCGAAAAGATTAGCCTTTTCTTCGCCCTTCTTCCGTTCACCTTCTTAGTTTGCCTTTTGGTTGCTTGTCTGCTAGATTTTTTTGCTGCCACCATGTCTGAAACTGGGGAGGTTGTCGTTGAAAATCTTGAGGATAAACTTGATTCTTGCTCTTTGGATCATGATACTGAAAAACCTCCTAATTACAAAACCAAGATTTTCGTGTGGGGGACGGTAATATTATTGTAAAAAGTGTCATCAAAGAATTCTTTGATTGTACGGGATCCATGCCTATTAATAAAATATCTATCCTTCTTGAGACAAATTGTTATGCAGATGTTATTGTTATGCTTGTTAAGAAATTAGAAAGAAAATTTGTGCATATCCATCCGGCTTTGCAAAAGGTGTTTTATGAACTTCCCAATATTAATCATCCAATAGCTAAAAAGATTGCCACTATTAACCTTATGCGTGAATTTGATTTTATAATACAAGAAGCTAGGGATAATTTTTCTTTCTATAAAAAGGATGTTGAACACGCTCCAATTATATATATCCTCCATGATAAAGAAACCATGCATAGTTTGGAATCTAGGGATTATAAATCTTATAGTGAATATCCTAGGAGGAGAGTTCCCCATTCAAAAATCTCCCAATCCTTGTATCTTGAGGATTTTGAGGAGTTTGATTGGATTACTAGAGGAATTTATGTAGGGTTTAATTGGGATTGGTTGAATAAAATGATGAAAGAACCAATTAGAAACGAGCTACGTATTTCATATGATGATATATACGGTGATGATCCAGACTATGGGTTTATGAATGTTAAAATTACCAATCAAAGTCCTTTTAATGATTTGAGTTCATCTAATAGGACGAAAATAAAGGAAATGATAGAATTGCTAAGATGAGTTTTGGAGGATTTGATGAGAAAAGAATTGCATACCGAAGATGAGAACACTTAGATCTATTCGTGTTTTATGCCTAGCTAAGGGCGTTAAATAATAGCACTTGTTGGGAGGCAACCCAATTTTATATTAGTTTTTAGTTTTAAGGTTCTGTTTTGCATTAAATAATTCATCTAGCCTCTGGTTAGATGTGGGTTTGTGTTTTAATTAGTGTTTGTGCCAAGTAAGACCCTTGGGATAGCTTACGGTGATAGTTGATTTGATCTTGCTGAAAGACAGAAACTTTTGCACTCAGGAAAACAATTCTCATTTTTAGCAAAATCATGATAAAATGCTGATTTTTTTTGCAGAAGATTAATAAACAAATTTCTTAGGTCGTACTAATTTTTCAGAATTTGTGAAGTTACAGAAGTATTTGAAATATCCAGATTGCTACAAATTGTTCTGTTTTTGACAGATTCTATTTTCTATGTGTTGTTTGCTTATTTTGATGAATCTATGGCTAGTATCAGGGGTTATGAACCATGGATAAGTTAGAATACAGTAAATATTACATCAATATAAATAAATAATGAGTTCACAACAGTACCAAAAGTGGTGATTTATTTTCTGATACTAACGGAGCTTATGCGATTTTCTGTGCGAGTTTTGTGTTGTGAAGTTTTCAAGTTTTGGGTAAGGATTTGATGGACTATGGAATAAGGAGTGTCAAGAACCTAAGCTTGGGGTTGCCCAAGGCACCCCAAGGTAATAGTCAAGGATAACCAAGAGCCCAAGCTCGGGGATGCCCCGGAAGGCATCCCCTCTTTCATCTTCGTCTTGCGGTAACTTTACTTGAGGCCATATTTTTATTCACCACATGATACGTGTTTTTCTTGGAGAGTCTCGTATGATTTGAGTCTTTTATTTTTCTTTTGCCACAATCTTCCTTTCTGTACACACCTTTTGAGAGAGACACGCATGAATCGTGATTTATTAGAATGCTCTGTGAGCTTCACTTATATCTTTTGAGCTAGGCAATTTCGCTCTAGTGCTTCACTTATATCTTTTTAGAGCACAACGATGGTTTTATTTTATAGAAATTTATGAACTCTCATACTTCACTTATATTATTGAGAGTCTCCAAACGGTATCGTAATTTGCTTTGGTTATAAATTTAGTCCTAATATGATAGGCATCCAAGAGGTATATAATAAAAACTTTCATATAAAGTGCATTGAATACTATGAGAAGTTTGATTCCTTATGATTGTTTTGAGATACGAAGATGGTGATATTAGAGTCATGCTAGTAAGTAGTTGTGAATTTGATAAATACTTGTGTTAAAGTTTGTGATTCCCGTAGCATGCACGTATGGTGAACCGTTATGTGATGAAGTAGGAGCATGATTTATTTATTGATTACCTTCCTTATGAGTGGCGGTCGGGGACGAGCGATGGTCTTTTCCTACCAATCTATCCCCCTAGGAGCATGTGCGTATGTAACGCCCCGGATATGACTTTCCATATTTTTACTCCAACTCTTGCCTTTTCCGGAGATGTGTTGTGAGTTTTCCTTTCGTGGTTGGGTTTTTGTCTTTGTTTTGCATTTTGTTCATGTCATGCATTTCATATCATGTCATCATGTGCATCGCATTTGCATACGTGTTCGTCTCATGCATCCGAGCATTTTTCCCGTTGTCCGTTTTGCAATCCGACACTCCTACGTCCTCCGGCGCCCCCTTTTGCCTCTTTTCGTGTGTGGGTGTTAAAAATTCTCGGAATGGACCGAGATTTTCCAAGCAGCCTTGGTACACCACCGGTAGACCGCCTGTCATATTTCGTGCCATTTGGAGTCCGTTTGAAACTCCAACAGTTAACCGGGGTACCGTAAAGGCCTCGTGTGTGTTGCAGCCCAACACCCCTCCAAAGTGGCCCAATAACCCATCCAAACCCCCTCCATTCTCTCGGCCATTTGATCACGATTGCGTGGCCGAAAACCGCACCTCATTTGGACTCTCCTAGCTCCCTCTACCTATATATTTGCACCTCCCCCTGAAAAATCGCAGTCTAACCCTAGATCCACTCCTCCCCGCACCACCGGACATGTCCGCCGCGCCCGGCCACATCGCCCGACCAATGGCAAAGCGCCACATCACCTGCCGCCGCCTCCTGCGCCAATCGCGTCATGCCACCTCGCCCGCACCCTCTCTGTCCTCCCCGCCGCCAGGCCCACCGCGGCCTGGGTCAGGCCCTGCTGGCCCGCGCGCATGAGCCGTTTGCCCGCCGCCGTTCGCCCACGATGCGCCGCCTGCGCCGCCGCGCGCCTCGCCGGCGCCGCCCCGATGCTCCGCCACCGCGCCGCCGCGCGCCTCGCCGGCGCCGCCCCGATGCTCCGCCACCGCGCCCGCGCGCTTCCCCCGCCGCCTCCTCCGCCGGCGATCGCCGCCGTCCACCGCCGGCGACCTCCACCGCGCCGCCTCAGTACTCCGCCGCCTTGTCGCCCGCGCGTCGCCACCCTTCTCCGCCGGTCGCCGCCGCGTTGCGCCACGCCCCCGCTCGCCGGAGCTTCGTCGCCATGTTGCCGGAGCCCGCCCGCCGGGCCCGGTGGATCGGGATGAGATCCACCGGGATCTCAACTAAACGCCGCGCCCGGCGCCTGGACCGCTCCATCCCATCTTGTTTTGCTTGCCATTTGCAAACCGTGTATCCGATTCCGGTGATCTTTATATCGATTTTGACCGAAATCAACTCATCTTTCCAGCAGCGCACTTGGTTTTCCAAGTTGATGCCTTGATCAATCTTTTCCTTTCGGAGCACGCATATGCATTGCATATCACATCCCGCATATCATGCCATTTTTGCATCATGTTGCTTGCGCATTGCACCATGGTTGATTGTGTTTTCCTTTGCTTGTGTTCTTGCCTTGGGTAGAGACAGGAGACGATTACGTGATCAAGGAACCCGTTGAGTACGCTTACGAGGATCAAGCTTTCGTCAACTCAGAGAACTTTGCAGGCAAGATGACCATACCCTCGAAATCAATTCTATCTTTGCATGCTAGTTGCTCGCTCTTTTGCTATGTCGCGATACCTACCACTTGCTATATCATGCCTCCCATATTGCCATGTCAAGCCTCTAACCCACCTTTCCTAGCAAACCATTGTTTGGCTATGTTACCGCTTTGCTCAGCCCCTCTTATAGCGTTGCTAGTTGCAGGTGAAGATGGAGTTTGTTCCTTGTTGGAACATGGATATTGTTGGGATATAATTATTATATC
This sequence comes from Triticum urartu, assembly GCF_056163025.1. Lineage (NCBI taxonomy): Eukaryota > Viridiplantae > Streptophyta > Magnoliopsida > Poales > Poaceae > Triticum > Triticum urartu. The sequence goes on along the minus strand of NC_141877.1, from coordinate 194,180,068 downwards.
TTGTTTACTTTAATGCATCTATATACTTGGTAAAGGGTGGAAGGCTCGGCCTTATGCCTGGTGTTTTGTTCCACTCTTGCCGCCCTAGTTTCCGTCGTACCGGTGTTATGTTCCTTGATTTTGCGTTCCTTACGCGGTTGGGTTATAATGGGAACCCCTTGACAATTCGCCTTGAATAAAACTCCACCAGCAAGGCCCAACCTTTGTTTTACCATTTTCCAACTAAGCCTTTTTCCCTTGGGTTCTGCAGACTCAAGGGTCATCTTTATTTTAAACCCCTGGGCCAGTGCTTCTCTAAGGGTTGGTCCAACCCGAGCGATGTCCGGCGCCCCCTGGGCAACCAGGGTCTATGCCAACCCGACATCTGGCTCATCTGGTGTGCCATGAGAACGAGATATGTGTAGGTCCTATCGGGATTTGTCGGCACATCCGGGCGGCTTTGCTGGTCTTGTTTTACCATTGTCGAAATGTCTTGTAGCCGGGATTCCGAGACTGATCGGGTCTTCCCGCTAGAAGGAATATCCTTCATTGACCGTGAGAGCTTGTGATGGGCTAAGTTGGGACACCCCTGCAGGGTTATGGGCAGATGGGAATTTGTTAATATCTGGTTGTAGAGAACTTGACACTTAACTTAATTAAAATGCATCAACCGCGTGTGTAGCCGTGATGGTCTCTTTCCGGCGGAGTCCAGGAAGTGAACATGGCTTTGGAGTTATGTTTGAACGTAAGTAGTTTCAGGATCACTTCTTGATCACTTCTAATTCACGACCGTGCTTTGCTTCTCTTCTCGCTCCCATTTGCGTAAGTTAGCCACCGTATATGCTAGTGCTTGGTGCAGCTCCACCTCACTACCCTTTCCTACCCATAAGCTTAAATAGTTTTGATCCCGCGGGTGTGAGATTGCTGAGTCCCCTTGACTCACAGATTACTTCCAAAACCAGATGCTGGTGCCGACGATGCCAGTGCAGGTGACGCAACCCAGCTCAAGTGGGAGCTCGATGAAGTTCGTGTTCGTTATGTTGCTTTGTTTCCTGTTGATCAATAGTGGAGCCCAGTCGGGTCGATTGGGCACCTCACAATAGGGGTGGTCTTTCTTTATTTTGGTTCGGTAGTCGGACCTTGATTGTATTCTGCATGATGTATGATATTCATGTATTGTTTGAAATGGCAATTGTAAGCCAACTCTTTATCCCATTCATATTCAGTACATGGGATGTGTGAAGATTACCCCTCTTGCGACATGCCTACCATGCGGTTATGGGAGATATAGCCGCATCGTGGGTGTTACAAGTTGGTAATTAGAGCCTTCCCCGACTTAGGAGCCCCCTGCTTGATCGAATCGCTGACGTTGTTGAGTCTAGAAAAATGTTTGGAGTCTTATAGGATTATATATATCGGAGAGTAGGATTCTTTTTACTCCTCAGTCCCTTCATCGCTCTGGTGAGGCCTCCTAACATAGAGTTTTGACTCTTCTCTTCTCAAATTTCACTAAAATTTTTTTTAGGATCATGCGGGTATCTTGGAATCGTTCCGATGGTTTTGTGACGAGAAAATTGTTCTTGGTGCCTCCTGACATTTAGGGGTTGTGGCAGTGTCCCGAGGAGTTGAGCTCTGAGTTGTTGTTGTCACAATTTTATCATTGCAGTTCTGGAATACCTGAGTTTCGCCGACATCGAAAATCTCCTTTATGAAGTTGTTGGTGAGATAACCTCGACGCCACCCAGTACTGGGGGGGGGAGTTCGGGAGTATTGCCATAACTCGTATAACGGCTGCTTTTCGAAGGTTGAGGTAAAAGATTTCCGAAGGTTTTGTGGTTATGTGTTGAAGGATGGATACATCTGGATGTAGGATTTGCTAGTTTTGGGTGAGATATTATGCTTCCCCTGTATCCCCAACACCTGATTGCATAACCAGAACGTTTCAGGAGTTTATAAGTGGGAATTCAAGTAGCTCCTATGATATCATTCCGACAGATGCATGATATGAGATTGGGGTTCGACGTCTAGGGGTCCGCCTATCCACGGTTGGTTTTACAGTGGTCTCGTTGTGTCTTAAAGAGTCCTTGGCTATGCTGACTCGGGGACGCTTCATATGTCATGTGCACTACCTTGTACATGATGGTGTTGTACGATCGAGCCCATGTGGGCCCCACCACGGAAACTTTGGATGAAATCTCTATCATATGTTTGCTTCCGGCTTATTTTGCAAGCCAATCCTCGTTTTGTTTTCAGTTGTGGTATTCGAGTTGCTTCGAAGTCAAATGTTGATTGCATACCTTTCCTAAGCGGTGTTCTCATACTACTATGTTAATACCAATCCTTCATGATAATCGAGATTGTCGTGTCAATCCTTTTAAACTGGCGTGTTTCTCTTCAAGTGGATCCGATCATTTTCAACATCCGCAAGATCAACTCAGTTTTCGTCAACGGTGTTTGTTTCATCCGTCCCAAGTTGCCTTTGTTTTCCCGCCCTCCCACCCTTTTACTCAAGGACCCAGATATCTTAATCAAGTATCCATCTTATTGATGGGAAACCTCTTCATTCTTTTCCGTCAATGTTCATATCCGGTGATTCTCAGGAAGATACTAAGGAAGCTACGAGTTCATCATTCTTCATTTTTTTTCTTCTCCGGTGGATTCAATTCAAGATTTCATGTTGATCATATCCTTTTCCTCGTTCCAAATGCTTTTCCCATGACCGGTGCACCTCATAATCATTCCCCGCTTGCTATTCTTTTGTTCCGGTGTCCTGAAGGTATCTCAGAAGATTCAAGTTTCCATTCTCAATTCGCTAAAATTCTTTCGCGGTTGTAATCTCATTCAAGTCATTTAATTCAACCAGCGCAATCTATCTTCAAATCATTTCAATGGTGTTTCTTTTGATTGGGCCATATGAAGGAAATATGCTCTAGAGGCAATAATAAAGTTATTATTTATTTCCTTATATCATGATAAATGTTTATTATTCATGCTAGAACTGTATTAACCGGAAACATAATACATGTGTGAATACATAGACAAACAGAGTGTCAATAGTATGCCTCTACTTGACTAGCTCATTGATCAAAGATGGTGAAGTTTCCTAACCATTGACATGGGTTGTCATTTGATTAATGGGATCACACCATTAGGAGAATGATGTGATTGACTTGACCCATTCTGTTAGCTTAGCACCCGATCGTTTAGTATGTTGCTATTGCTTTCTTCATGACATATACATGTTCCTATGACTATGAGATTATGGAACTCCCATTTACCGGAGGAACACTTTGTGTGTTACCAAACGTCATAACGTAACTTGGTGATTATAAAGGTGCTCTACAGGTGTCTCTGAAGGTACTTGTTGGGTTGGCGTATTTCGAAATTAGGATTTGTCACTCCGATTGTCGGAGAGGTATCTCTGGGCCCTCTCGGCAATGCACATCACTTGAGCCTTGCAAGCATTGCAACTAATGAGTTAGTTCCGGGATGATGTATTACGGAACGAGTAAAGAGACTTCCCGGTAACAAGATTGAACTAGGTATTGAGATACCGACGATCGAATCTCGGGCAAGAAACATACCGATGACAAAGGGAACAACGTATGTTGTTATGCGGTCTGACCGATAAATATCTTCATAGAATATGTGGGAGCCAATATGAACATCCAGGTTCCGCTATTGGTTATTGACTGGAGACATATCTCGGTCATGTCTACATAGTTCTCGAACCCGTAGGGTCCGCACGCTTAACGTTTCGATGACAGTTATATTATGAGTTTATATGTTTTGATGTACCGAAGGTTGTTCGGAGTCCCGGATGTGATCACAGACATGACGAGGGGTCTAGAAATGGTCGAGACATGAAGATTGATATATTGGAAGCCTATGTTTGGATATCGGAAGTGTTCCGGGTGAAATCGGGATTTTACCGGAGTACCGGGAGGTTATCGGAACCCCCCAGGGACTTAATGGGCCTTAGTGGGCCTTGGTGGAAAGAGAGGAGAGGCGGCCAGGGCATGGGGCGCGCCCCCTCCCCCTAGTCCGAATAGGACAAGGAGAAGGGGGCGGCGCCACCCCTTCCTTCTTCTCCTCCACCTCTTTCCCCCTCTCTCTCCTAGTCCAACAAGGAAAGGGGGGGGGAGTCCTACTCCCGGTAGGAGTAGGACTCCTCCTGGCGCGCTCCTCTCTAGGCCGGCCGCACCCTCTTGCTCCTTTATATACAGGGGCAGGGGGGCACCCCATAGACACAACAATAGATCGTTTCATCTTTTAGCCGTGTGCGGTGCCCCCTCCACCATAGTCCACCTCGATAATACTGTAGCGGTGCTTAGGCGAAGCCCTGCGTCGGTAGAACATCATCATCGTCACCATGCTGTCATGCTGATGAAACTCTCTCTCAACACTCGGCTGGATCAGAGTTAGAGGGACGTCATCGGGCGGAATGTGTGCTGAACTCAGAGGTGCCGTACGTTTGATACTTGATCGGTCAGATCGTGAAGACGTATGACTACATCAACCGCGTTGTGCTAACGGTTCCGCTTTTGGTCTACGAGGGTACGTAGGCAACACTCTCCCCTCTTGTTTGTCACATCCCTAGCCTCTATCATTGCACTAGGGTAACTTCATGTGTGCATCATGTTTAAACTTTGAAAGAAACTTGAAATGGGGATTGCCTAAACCCTAGCATTAAAGGAATTCACTAGGTTCAACCAAAATATTTCCAGTAAATCCAAATGGCTTTAAAAAAATGTTCATCATTCTTGGAAAAAGCTGGAAGCAGTAACCAGAGGTGATGCACATTTTTGCATGACATATTTGGGCTCTGGATTAAATCATACTCTATTTGCATTTGGGCATTTAAATGCTATTAAATATTTTAAATGCTCAAATAATCATAAACTAAAATGTTTACTGTAGGATATATTCCCAACAGTGATCATGAGTAGTTTCATGATTTTTGGAAGTGTCTAAGTATTTTTAATAAAGCCCTAAATACTACAGAATAATAGAAAACCAAATTAAAACAAAAATCACAGAGGGAGAGAGAACTACCTGGGCCAGCTTACCTGGCCTTCCAGCCCACCTAGTGGCCCAGCTAGCGGCCCAGCCCACCAGGGGCTCCCGTGTCCTCTCCTTCCTCTGCCAGAAGGACCGAGGCGCATGGCCACTGCACGCCGGCACGCGTACGGCCACCTCCTGCCTGCTTGCCACTTCTGGAGTCGTCCCCGAGCGCCATGCACTTCCCCTCGACAGCCTGCACCTCTCCTCTCTCCCCCTCGAGCACTCTTCCCTCCTCTGGCTCTTTCCCACGTGACCACCGAACGCTGTCGTCGCCGCCGACGAGCGCAACCGCGGCCATCGCCTCCCCCTCGCTTCTCTATGCTGTCCAGAGGCTCCGCCTCGACGCCATGGAGCCCCAAGACGAAGCATGCGCCCGCGGAGCGCCCTAAGCGACACCATCATCCTCATCCTCGCTGTCGGACGCTAGAGATCCGTCTCACCGCCCTGCTCGCTCCGGCGCCTCCCCGAGCTCGCTGACCTTCCCTACATGATCGCTGTGAGCTCCCGGTCCTTTCCCCCTTAACCACGTCATCGTTTTCGTTCCGTAGCCACTTCCCTGCGAGTAACCGGAGCCGCCATCCGCCATGGACGTTGAGCCACGCGCTCCCGAGGTTCGCTTGCTCGCCCTAGTGGCACAGACGTGCTCCTGGTGACCCCACGACGCCGTCTATGCCTTTGGTTGAGCTTCCCGTGCTCCGCCATGCCGCGCCCGTGCAAACCCGTAGCTGCGCCGCCGCCAAAGCTCATCGCCGGCGAGATTCCGGCCGCCCCGCGCCCCCTTGCCTGGCCCATTGGATGCGCCTGAGCAAGGGCTTCTCCCCGATGCTTTCTGCACAACAAACCGCAGCCCCTGGCGCTTTTCCGACGCAGGTCCGCCGTGGCAAATGGTCGCCGGCGGCTGAACGCCGGCGAGCCGACGTGGCAACATCGTTAACTGCTAATGACGGGGCTAACTAACCCCTCTCTCACTGACTACTAGGCCCCACGCCCTCAACTAACACCAGTTTAATTTCTGCTTAGTTTTATTTAAACACAGTAGACCCCGCACGTCAGTTGACCCGCTGATGTCACCGTTGACTGGCCCCACTTGTCTGTGAGACAAACTGGCACCGGGTCACTGAACAGTGGGTCCCACTGGTCAGGTTTGACCTAGGCGGCGCCTATTGACCTGCTGAGGTCAGAATGACGTAATGTTGACACTATAAATCATTTTCTGGATTTAAGTTTATTCAGGAAATTCCAGAAAATGCCCAAAACATCTAAAAATCATAGAAAATTATCTATAACTCCAAATGAAACAAATTATATATGAAAAATTATCAGAAAATCCAAAGAATCTGTTTATGGCATTTTCATGCATGTTGGAGCAACTTATACCTCTCTGTTTAGGACAATTCAAATTATTGGCATTTAATAAAGCACCTATGGAGTTTGAATTTGAACCTAGTGTTCAAACCAACTCCATTTAACTTGTTGCTAGTTGCATTAGGCCAACCAACAACATATTGCCATGTCACATTCATGCATCATATTGTTGCATTGCATTGATTGTGTCCTTCCCTGTTTGCCGGTAATTGTCCCCTCTCGATAGACGCTGCTCCGACGCTGTGATCGTTGACACTGATGAAGACTCAATGTTATCTTCAGAAATGCCAGGCAAGCAAAAACCCCTTGTTCATCCCGATACAATCCCACTCTCTCGCTCCTGCTCTCTTTTACTGCATTAGGACAACAATGATTCAACTGTTACATGTGTCGGTAGTTGAAACCCTTTCCTCTGCATGACCTGTCATTGCCATAGTAAATAGATGAAACCCACTAGCATGAGTAGGAGTTGTTTGAGCCCTGATGTGCCTACTCATTCATGCTTATTTGTCATGCCTGCTACTACTTAGAGTTGAGTCAGGTCTGATTCATCGGGGATGAATTGGAACAGTGATGAACATGTCCTACTGTGTGTGAGCTAAGTGTGTGAACACGATTTGGTAAAGGTAGCGGTGAGAGGCCATGTAGGAGTACATGATGGGTTGTCTCATTGAAACCGTTATAAGGAACTGAGTTCTGTGTTTGTGATCCATGAACAGCTACTACCACGCATTGGGCCCGAAACCAATGGACCCTCTCGACTTATTAACTGCCCTTGTCCTCTGTCCAGGAGTTGCAACTAGTTTCTGGTGTTTGTAGGAAATGTGTTGGTGGCCGTGCGTAGCGCTGACCCTAGGAGTGGGCTATGATGCGGTAGATACACCGTGGCACGGTGTACCGGGCGCCCGTTTGGTGTCTCGGGAACCCTGCACACATCGTTTGGGGCTGTGAGCGAAACTCCGGCCGGATCTCCTCATGGATGGAACCCGAATAGGCGATAAACCTGGACTAGAGACTTGTGCGGTTAGTCCGGTCGTGGCCGACTCCCTCGCCAGGCTTCTGCTTGAAGGTTGCCGAGATACACGACGTGTACATGGTGGTAAGTGACGAGAGCGTGTGTGAAGAAGTACACCCCTGCAGGGTTATAAATGATCTATTCGAATAGCCGTGTCCGCGGTAAAGGACTTCTGGGTTGCCTATAACAGTTCATAGAGAAGTGAAAGTGGATACTCTAAAACTCGCAAGATAAGTGTGAGTGCTATGGATGGCCTTCTCGTAGGGAGACGGGAGCAGATCCATAGTGGTGTATTAAATGGTGAATATGTGGACTCATGTGCGCCACCTCAAAAGAGTTGCTTGCAGTCATAGTTCAGGTTAGCCACTGAGTCAAAGCTGGCTTGCTGCAGTCAAACTCCACCAACCCCCCTTGTTGATACTTTGTAAGTCTTGCTGAGTACCTTTGTACTCACGTTTTCTTAATTTATGTTTTGCAGAGAGACTTCAGTCTCGCTAGTAGTTCCGCGTGGACTTCGACGTTTAGCTTGATACCTCAGCTACGATCTTGTGCCCTCGGCAGGATCTGGTAGATAGTCAGGCTTCTTAGCCTTTTTCATTTGTAGATGTCTGTACTCAGACATGTTAAGCTTCCGCTTGTGCCTTGATTTGTATGCTATGATTGTTGGATCATGAGACCCATGTTTGTAATATCTCGCTCCTTGGAGCCTAATGAATAAATACTTAAGTTGTAGAGTTATGTTGTGATGCCATGCTGTATTTACACATATCGAGCATATCGTGTGTATGATTGAAATGCTTGGTATGTGTGGGATCCGACAATCTAGTTGTTTATCCTTGGCTGCCTCTCTTATGGGGAAATGTAGTCTAGTGCTTCCATGAGCCATAGTAGTCCGCTACAGCCCAGTTCACCAGAGTCCTGTTAGCCCAGCACTACTGCTCAGGACACTTGACTGGCCGGCATGTGTTTCACTTCGTTCCTGTGTCTATCCCTTTGGGGAAATGTCACGCGGTGACATCCGGGGTCCTGCCTAGCCTGCTACAGCCCGGGTTCCCAGAGTCCTGTTAGCCCAGTGCTACAGCCCGGATTCACACGCTGCTGACCGACATGCTCGATGTGATTCATGTATGCCTATCCCCATAGGTTGTTGCCGCTTTGGGTTCATGACTAGCTATGTCCGCCTGGGCTCCCTGTCATATGGATGCTAGCGACACTATCATATATGTGAGCCAAAAGGCGCAAACGGTCCCGGGCCATGGTAAGGCGACACCATGGGAATACCGTGCGTGAGGCCGCAAAGTGATATGATGTGTTACCGGCTAGATCGATGTGACTTGGAATCGGGGTCCTGACAGCTTTGGTATCAGAGCCTAACTTCCTGTAGGATTGCCAAGACAAACTGGGTGAAGTTGAGTCTAGAAATGCTTTAGCTATATAAGGGAATTGATTGGGGAAGGGAACGTAAGGCTCTTTTTACTCCTTTACCTTATGTCCTTCTGATCTGAGTGAACCTCTTCTTTTCTACGGGGTTAAGAAACTAGGCTTTCTCATCTATCTATCAGGATGACGTGTTACTAACCCGTTGACTTATAGGATTGATGGATTCATGCCGTAGTTCAGTTTCCAGTACTTCCGTGTGTTCATAATTGGTCTTGGAACCTTGATATTATGATGTTGAGTGGTTATGCCACCATTTTGCAGGATGTCTCAAATCTTTTTGAGCAGCATTTACAGCCGTTATGCTGTCCGAGTCATCCCAGGTTTCTAAGTAGTCTGATGCATTTGCAAACCCCTTCCTCCTATTCCTGATGTCCAATTGGGCCAGATTAATCACACTAATCGGTGAGTTGAGGTACTTTGTTGCCTCGACATATATGTTGGAGCTATTTTTATGGCCCTAGGTGTTTTAGGGAGTCACCTAGTGATCTAGCCATGTTTTGTATCCCCAGTGTGTGATTCTGGCCACTATTCTCGAAAGCATCCCGTGATGCCATGTAGTAGCAGGTACTCTATTCATGGGTTCTTGAACCCGAGATTCACCCTACTTACCTCATGTTGATAGTGTTGCTAGTTCCTTTAGGATATTAGTAACCTTGCGACAGTCCTCGAGGTACGTGGTATTTCCTTCTTCCAACTACCATGAACCATTAAGGCGGAAGTTCTTTGAACCAAAATATCACAATCAGAGTACTCTTGAGGAGTTCTCCATTCATAATTGTGATTCTGCCAGATCTACCTTTCTGCATGGGTTATCTAGGAGAAACCTGTTGAACTTGGTTCGACATTTTAATCTATGCATCCACAACTCTGAAAGATATATGTCCTCTTGAGTTGTCCCTCTTCATTTATATTCCGACCATCGTCTATCAATTGATAGTAAGGAGTAATTGTGCATCCGTGTTATCGATGTTTATTATTCTCGTGGTCCGTTAAGCCATTCTATTCTGGAATAACTAGGAGAAACAAACTCCAATACCTCATCCATTTCTAGGATTGGGTCAAAGTAGTTGTATCCCACAGATCAAAATGCCAATCCAGCTTTTGTTCTGTTCTACCCTGGAGTATTACCATCTTATGTCAAGAATGTCATGAGAATTATACCACCTCCTATGAATTCTTGATTTAGTGATACATCTTGCCATCATTGTTCATTTCTCGGTTCCGTGTTGTTGTAACCGGAATACGGACAAGTGAACCGTGATGTTTGAAATCAATACTCCTAGCAACTAGTTTCCTGGTAGTAAATGGGCAATATTCTCATTCTTAGCGTGTTGGTTATTGAATCATCATTCTAAGATAGATTGTGCTACCTAGTCCATTTTTCCTGGTGCACTCTTCGATCAATGAGTTAGGATTGTGTCAGTCCCTCGCTCTCTTGATCATATCGTCTTGCTCTAAAAAGCAAGATTGTTCCCGAGCTTAGAAACATATCGGTGGTTCATGATTTCTGAATATTTCCTCGGAAGTATCTCCAGGTTGCCCCCTGACTGTTATGTTGAGCTCGTGATCAAGTTGGTTTCTTGTAAACCACCCCTTCTCCAAGAATCTTTGTTGGATACCCTGAGCTAGTTGGTTAAGCTGAACAACAACTTGGAGAGTTGGAAAATGAAAGCTTGTCCGGCTCAGTTCATTCCAAGGGATATCCTTGTGTGTGTGTGTGTTGAAGAAAGATGATATTTTCATCGATTGTTCCTCGAGATCGGTTGTTGAATCTATCGTCTTGTCCAAACCTTGATTTGAGTGTGGGCTATCGCCAAGTCAAATGAGAACCAACGATGTTCATAATGTTGTCTTACTCGTGGGTTTCCTCGAGCATATATCGTTATATCTTTTTGGGTCTGACCAATGCTATCACCTTGTTCACATAATTATGGAATTCCATCTTCACGGAAATCTGGATGACCTGTTGTTGAGCCCATCGATAATATTTTCATCTTATCCATGATTCATGTTGAACATTAAGCTAGTGTTGGAAACTTTGAAAGCATTTCTTCATGCTACCTCATGAAGCATATATTTGGTATAAGAAGTGACTTCCTCTAGTTCATGTGCATTTGAAGCAAGTTGCCTCCATGAATTTGGGAAAGTTTGTTTCGCTTTCTCTGGAATCATCCCAAGTCAGTCATGCATACGTGCGAAGTATTCTGTGGTCTGGAGACTTGCAACCTTCATTCTATGTGAATCCCTAGCACACCAAGCCACTGATTGATTTGTTCAAGGAGAAGAAGTTTCTTCTTAAGAGCTAGAATTATGCAAGGACTTCGATATCCTCGATGATGGTTCCCCATCTGGACTCGGTAGTGTTTTATTATAAGACTACTATGTGGTCATGCTTGTCTGGGACAGCGTGTTCACAGGTTTGTGGCAAAACCGGCTCATGTTTTGGAGCTTACTATCGTAGTTCATTTTCTAAGAATCTCGCAACATCATCTCGTCGGTTTGCGTTGCAAACTTTCTTTTCCAGACATGCTGTCTGAAATATCCTATTACCAACCAGATCTGAATCTCAGGCAGATATGATGGTTGGAACTTTTCCAGGATCTATGATGTAGGTCCTGACAGGGTTGATGTTCTAGCCAACACACCTAGCCGGAAGATCTGTCATTATAGTATCTTGCCCATTTTTCCATGAGGATTTCGTGCGACTTATTATAGAAGTTGTTCCTTAGGAATCCTTGTGCTCCCAGTTTCTTCGATGATTCTATAACCATTGAAACATTGGAAACACTCTCGACTGTTGAGTTTTGCCCCAGTTACCAGAATCATTCCCAGCATTTGCATTTGTTCCCAGCTTGCACCTCAGTAGTAGTTGTCCAGGATCATCTTCAAAGGTGGACTTACCATGGGTCCCATCCATTTTCGGTGATCAGCAAAAGTCACCCATTGCGTTGTCTTCAATAAGGTAGTCCACATCATCTATTCTAGTCAGGGTATGCCATTTCTTCGAGCTCTTTCAAACAATCAATTGAAAATTGCTTTAAGTTGGTATGAAGAGTTTCAACGATCTATGGATCAAGAGTAATTCTTTTGCCACTTAAGGGAACAATCCAACGAGTCACCTTTCCCAAGGTGTCCTGTTACGGGATCATGGCAATTATTTCCTTGCCACCTTGACACTATCCACCATCTTTCTAAGCGTGGAATTGCTGCCCACAAATCAAACCCCGTTGTTTGTTCTTCCATCCCTCTCGATGTGTTCTGTGTCTCAACTCAGGATGTTTCAACATCTCATTCCGCGAGTGGATCTTGTATAGCTCGATCTTCGAGAAGATCAATCTTAGTATAGTTTCTTTCTGTCATCATCGCATGGATGAAGATCTCAAAAGCGAGGATGTCAAGATCATCGTATGCAACCAATCAACAACCTATTTAGGTGCAATCTGGATCGTGAAGATCGTGTTGGTCTTGTGCCCCCCTTCCTTCTTACCTCACATTGTGAATCTCGGGCCGAGATTCTTGTTTAGTGGGGGTGAGTTGTCACATCCCTAGCCTCTGGCATTGCACTAGGGTAACTTCATGTGTGCATCATGTTTAAACTTTGAAAGAAACTTGAAATGGAGATTGCCTAAACCCTAGCATTAAAGGAATTCACTAGGTTCAACCAAAATATTTCCAGTAAATCCAAATGGCTTTAAAAAAATGTTCATCATTCTTGGAAAAAGCTGGAAACAGTAACTAGAGGTGATGCACATTTTTGCATGACATATTTGGGCTCTGGATTAAATCATACTCTATTTGCATTTGGGCATTTAAATGCTATTAAATATTTTAAATGCTCAAATAATCATAAACTAAAATGTTTACTGTAGGATATATTCCCAATAGTGATCATGAGTAGTTTCATGATTTTTGGAAGTGTGTAAGTATTTTTAATAAAGCCCTAAAGACTACAGAATAATAGAAAACCAATTTAAAACAGAAATCAGGGAGGGAGAGAGAACTACCTGGGCCAATTTACCTGGCCTTCCAGCCCACCTAGTGGCCCAGCTGGCAGCCCAGCCTACCAGGGGCTCCCGTGTCTTCTCCTTCCTCTGCCAGAAGGACCGAGGCGCGTGGCCACCGCACGCCGGCACGCGCACGACCACCTCCTGCCTGCTTGCCGCTGCTGGAGTTGTCCCCGAGCGCCACGCACTTCCCCTCGACCGCCTGCACCTCTCCTCTCTCCCAATCGAGCACTCTTCCCTCCTCTGCCTCTTTCCCACGCGACCACCGAGCGCTGTCGTCACCACCGACGAGCGCAACCGCAGCCTTCGCCTCCCCCTCGCTTCTCTGTGCTGTCCAGAGGCTCCGCCTCGACGCCACGGAGCCCCGAGACGAAGAACGCGCCCGCGGAGCGCCCTAAGCGACACCATCATCCTCATCCTCGCCGTCGGACGCCGGAGATCCGTCTCACCGCCCCGCTCGCTCCGGCGCCCGAAACCAATGGACCCTCTCGACTTATTAACTGCCCTTGTCCTCTGTCCAGGAGTTGCAACTAGTTTCTGGTGTTTGTAGGAAATGTGTTGGTGGCCGTGCGTAGCGCTGACCCTAGGAGTGGGCTATGATGCGGTAGATACACCGTGGCACGGTGTACCGGGCGCCCGTTTGGTGTCTCGGGAACCCTGCACACATCGTTTGGGGCTGTGAGCGAAACTCCGGCCGGATCTCCTCGTGGATGGAACCCGAATAGGCGATAAACCTGGACTAGAGACTTGTGCGGTTAGTCCGGTCGTGGCCGACTCCCTCGCCAGGCTTCTGCTTGAAGGTTGCCGAGATACACGACGTGTACATGGTGGTAAGTGACGAGAGCGTGTGTGAAGAAGTACACCCCTGCAGGGTTATAAATGATCTATTCGAATAGCCGTGTCCGCGGTAAAGGACTTCTGGGTTGCCTATAACAGTTCATAGAGAAGTGAAAGTGGATACTCTAAAACTCGCAAGATAAGTGTGAGTGCTATGGATGGCCTTCTCGTAGGGAGACGGGAGCAGATCCATAGTGGTGTATTAAATGGTGAATATGTGGACTCATGTGCGCCACCTCAAAAGAGTTGCTTGCAGTCATAGTTCAGGTTAGCCACTGAGTCAAAGCTGGCTTGCTGCAGTCAAACTCCACCAACCCCCCTTGTTGATACTTTGTAAGTCTTGCTGAGTACCTTTGTACTCACGTTTTCTTAATTTATGTTTTGCAGAGAGACTTCAGTCTCGCTAGTAGTTCCGCGTGGACTTCGACGTTTAGCTTGATACCTCAGCTACGATCTTGTGCCCTCGGCAGGATCTGGTAGATAGTCAGGCTTCTTAGCCTTTTTCATTTGTAGATGTCTGTACTCAGACATGTTAAGCTTCCGCTTGTGCCTTGATTTGTATGCTATGATTGTTGGATCATGAGACCCATGTTTGTAATATCTCGCTCCTTGGAGCCTAATGAATAAATACTTAAGTTGTAGAGTTATGTTGTGATGCCATGCTGTATTTACACATATCGAGCATATTGTGTGTATGATTGAAATGCTTGGTATGTGTGGGATCCGACAATCTAGTTGTTTATCCTTGGCTGCCTCTCTTATGGGGAAATGTAGTCTAGTGCTTCCATGAGCCATAGTAGTCCGCTACAGCCCGGTTCACCGGAGTCCTGTTAGCCCAGCTCTACTGCTCAGGACACTTGACTGGACGGCATGTGTTTCACTTCGTTCCTGTGTCTGTCCCTTCGGGGAAATGTCACACGGTGACATCCGGAGTCCTGCCTAGCCTGCTACAGCCTGGGTTCCCGGAGTCCTGTTAGCCCAGTGCTACAGCCCGGATACACACGCTGCTGACCGACATGCTCGATGTGATTCATGTATGCCTATCCCCATAGGTTGGTGCCGCTTTGGGTTCACGACTAGCCATGTCGGCCCGGGTTCCCTATCATATGGATGCTAGCAACACTATCATATACGTGAGCCAAAAGGTGCAAACGGTCCCGGGCCATGGTAAGGCGACACCATGGGAATACCGTGCGTGAGGCCCCAAAGTGATATGTAGTGTTACCGGCTAGATCAATGTGACATGGAATCAGGGTCCTGACATCGTTGCTATGCATCACCATGATCTTGCGTGTGCATAGGAATTTTTTTGAAATTACTACGTTCCCCAACAGTGGCATCCGAGCCAGGTTTTATGCGTAGATGTCATATGCACGAGTAGAACACAAGTTAGTTGTGGGCGATATAAGCCATACTGCTTACCAGCATGTCATACTTTGGTTCAGCGGTATTGTTGGATGAAGCGGACCGGACCGACATTACGCGTACGCTTACGCGAGACTGGTTCTACCGACGTGCTTTGCACACAGGTGGCTGGCGGGTGTCAGTTTCTCCAACTTTCGTTGAACCGAGTGTGGCTACGCCCGGTCCTTGCGTAGGTTAAAACAACACCAACTTGACAAACTATCGTTGTGGTTTTGATGCGTAGGTAAGAACGGTTCTTGCTAAGCCCGTAGCAGCCACGTAAAATTTGCAACAACAAAGTAGAGGATGTCTAACTTGTTTTTGCGGGGCATGTTGTGATGTGATATGGTCAAGACATGATGCTAAATTTTATTGTATGAGATGAACATGTTTTGTAACCGAGTTATCAGCAACTGGCAGGAGCCATATGGTTGTCGCTTTATTGTATGCAATGCAATCGCCCTGTAATGCTTTACTTTATCACTAAGAGGTAGCGATAGTTGTGGAAGCATAAGATTGGCGAGACGACAACGATGCTACGATGGAGATCAAGGTGTCGCGCCGGTGACGATGGTGATCATGATGGTGCTTCGGAGATGGAGATCACAAGCACAAGATGATGATGGCTATATCATATCACTTATATTGATTGCATGTGATGTTTATCTTTTATGCATCTTATCTTGATTTGATTGACGGTAGCATTATAAGATGATCCCTCACTAAATTATCTATGTATAAGTGTTCTCCCTGAGTATGCACCATTGCGGAAGTTCTTCATGTTGAGACACCACGTGATGATCGGGTGTGATAGGCTCTATGTTCAAATACAACGGGTGCAAAACAGTTGCACACGTGAAATACTTAGGTTAAACTTGACGAGCCTAGCATATAACAGATATGGCCTCGGAACACGGAGACCGAAAGGTCGAGCGTGAATCATATAGTAGATATGATCAACATAGTGATGTTCACCGTTGATACTACTCCATCTCACGTGATGATCGGACATGGTTTAGTTGATATGGATCACGTAATCACTTAGAGGATTAGAGGGATGTCTATCTAAGTGGGAGTTCTTAAATAATATGATTATTTGAACTTAAATTTATCATGAACTTAGTACCTGATAGTATCATGCTTGTCTATGTTGATTATAGATAGATGGCCCGTGTTGTTGTTCCGTTTAATTTTAATGTGTTCCTTGAGAAAGCAAAGTTGAAAGATGATGGTAGCAATTACACGGACTGGGTCCGTAACTTGAGGATTATCCTCATTGCTGCTCAGAAGAATTACATCCTGGAAGCACCACTGAGTGCCAGGCCTGCTGCTGATGCAAGTGACGACGTTAAGAATGTTTGGCAGAGCAAAGCTGATGATTAATCGATAGTTAAGTGTGCCATGCTTTACGGCTTAGAACCGGGACTTCAACGACATTTTGAACGTCATGGAGCATATGAGATGTTCCAGGAGTTGAAGCTAATATTTCAAAAGAATGCCTGGATTGAGAGATATGAAGTCTCCAATAAGTTCTACAGCTGCAAGATGGAGGAGAATAGTTCTGTCAGTGAGCATATACTCAAGATGTCTGGGTACTGCAATCACTTGATTCAACTAGGAGTTAATCTTCCGGATGATAGCGTCATTGACAAAATTCACCAATCACTGCCACCAAGCTACAAGAGCTTTGTGATGAAGTATAATATGCAAGGGATGGATAAGACAATTCCTGAGATCTTCGCAATGCTAAAGGCAGCGGAGGTAGAAATCAAGAAGGAGCATCAAGTGTTGATGGTCAATAAGACCACCAGTTTCAAGAAAAAGGGCAAAGGGAAGAAGAAGGGGAACTTCAAGAAGAACAGCAAGCAAGTTGCTGCTCAAGAGAAGAAACCCAAGTCTGGACCTAAGCCTGAGACTGAGTGCTTCTACTGCAAGCAGACTGGTCACTGGAAGCGGAACTGCCCCAAGTATTTGGCGGATAAGAAGGATGGCAAGGTGAACAAAGGTATATGTGATATACATGTTATTGATGTGTACCATACTAATGCTCGCAGTAGCACCTGGGTATTTGATACTGGTTCTGTTGCTAATATTTGCAACTCGAAATAGGGGCTACGGATTAAGTGAAGATTGGCTAAGGACGAGGTGACGATGCGCATGGGAAATGGTCCCAAAGTCGATGTGATCGCGGTCGGCACGCTACCTCTACATCTACCTTTGGGATTAGTATTAGACCTAAATAATTGTTATTTGGTGCCAGCGTTGAGCATGAACATTATATCTGGATCTTGTTTGATGCGAGACGGTTATTCATTTAAATTAGAGAATAATGGTTGTTCTATTTATATGAGTAATATCTTTTATGGTCAAGCACCCTTGAAGAGTGGTCTATTTTTGCTAAATCTCGATAGTGGTGATACACATATTTATAATATTGAAACCAAAAGATGCAGAGTTGATAATGATAGTGCAACTTATTTGTGGCACTGCCTTTTAGGTCATATCGGAGTAAAGCACATGAAGAAACTCCATACTGATGGACTTTTGGAACCACCTGATTATGAATCACTTGGTACATGCGAACCGTGCCTCATGGGCAAGATGACTAAAACGTCATTCTCCGGAACTATGGAGAGAGCAACAGATTTGTTGGAGATCATACATACAGATGTATGTGGTCCGATGAATGTTGAGGCTCGTGGAGGATATCGTTATTTTCTCACCTTCACATATGATTTAAGTAGATATGGGTATATCTACTTAATGAAACATAAGTCTGAAACATTTGAAAAGTTCAAAGAATTTCAGAGTGAAGTTGCAAATCATCATAACAAGAAAATAAAGTTTCTATGATCTGATCGTGGAGGAGAATATTTGAGTTATGAGTTTGGTCTTCATTTGAAACAATGAGGAATAGTTTCGCAACTCACGCCACCCGGAACACCACAGCGTAATTGTGTGTCCGAACGTCGTAATCGTACTTTACTAGATATGGTGCGATCTATGATGTCTCTTACTGATTTACCGCTATTGTTTTGGGGTTATGTTTTAGAGACGTCCGCATTCACCTTAAATAGGGCACCATCGAAATCCGTTGAGACGATGCCTTATGAACTGTGGTTTGGTAAGAAACCAAAGTTGTCGTTTCTGAAAGTTTGGGGTTGCGATGCTTATGTGAAAAAGCTTCAACCTGATAAGCTCGAACCCAAATCGGAGAAATGTGTCTTCATAGGATACCCAAAGGAGACTGGTGGGTACACCTTCTATCACAAATCCGAAGGCAAGACTTTTGTTGCTACATTCAGAGTTTTTCTAGAGAAGGAGTTTCTCTCGAAAGAAGTGAGTGGGAGGAAAGTAGAACTTGATGAGGTAGCTGTACCTGCTCCCTTATTGGAAAGTAGTTCATCACAAAAACCGTTTTCTGCGACACCTACGCCAATTAGTGAGGAAGTTAATGATGATGATCATGAAACTTTAGATCAAGTTGTTATTGAACCTCGTAGATCAACCAGATTAAGATCCGTGCCAGAGTGGTACGGTAATCTTGTTGTAGAAGTTATGTTACTAGACCATGAGGAACCTACGAACTATGAAGAAGCGATGGTGAGCCCAGATTCCGCAAAATGGCTTGAAGCCATGAAATCTGAGATGGGATCCATGTATGAGAACAAAGTGTGGACTTTGGTTGACTTGGCCGTTGATCGGCAAGCAATTGAGAATAAATGGATCTTCAAGAAGAAGACTGACGCTGACGGTAATGTTACTGTCTATAAAGCTCAAGTTGTTGCAAAAGGTTTTCGACAAGTTCAAGCGATTGACTATGATGAGACCTTCTCACCTGTAGCGATGCTTAAGTCTGTCCGAATCATGTTAGCAATTGCCGCATTTTATGATTATGAAGTTTGGCAAATGGATGTCAAAACTGCATTCCTGAATGGATTTCTGGAAGAAGAGTTGTATATGATGCAACCAGAAGGTTTTGTCGATCCAAAGGGAGCTAACATGCAAGCTCCAGCGATCCATTTATGGACTGGTGCAAGCCTCTTGGAGTTGGAATAAATGCTTTGATAGTGTGGTCAAAGCATTTGGTTTTATACAGACTTTTGGAGAAGCCTGTATTTACAAGAAAGTGAGTGGGAGCTCTGTAGCATTTCTAATATTATATGTGGATGACATATTGTTGATTGGAAATGGTATAGAATTTCTGGATAGCATAAAGGGATACTTGAATAAGAGTTTTTCAATGAAAGACCTCGGTGAAGCTACTTACATATTGGGCTTCAAGATCTATAGAGATAGATCAAGACGCTTAATTGGACTTTCACAAAGCACATACCTTGACAAAGTTCTGAAGAAGTTCAAAATGGATCAAGCAAAGAAAGGGTTCTTGCCTGTGTTACAAGGTGTGAAATTGAGTAAGACTCAATGCCCGACCACTTCAGAAGATAGAGAGAAAATGAAAGACGTTCCCTATGCTTCAGCCATAGGATCTATCATGTATGCAATGCTGTGTACCAGACCTGATGTGTGCCTTGCTATAAGTCTAGCAGGGAGGTACCAAAGTAATCCAGGAGTGGATCACTAGACAACGGTCAAGAACATCCTGAAATACCTGAAAAGGACTAAGGATATGTTTCTCGTTTATGGAGGTGACAAAGATCTCATCGTAAATGGTTACGTTGATGCAAGCTTTGACACTGATCCGGACGATTCTAAATCGCAAATCGGACACGTATTTATATTGAACGGTGGAGCTGTCAGTTGGTGCAGTTCTAAAGAAAGCATTGTGGCGGGATCTACGTGTGAAGCAGAGTACATAGCTGCTTCGGAAGCAGCAAATGAAGGAGTCTGGATGAAGTAGTACATATCCGATCTAGGTGTAATACCTAGTGCATTGGGTCCAATGAAATTCTTTTGTGACAATACTGGTGCAATTGCCTTGGCGAAGGAATCCAGATTTCACAAGGGAACCAAGCACATCAAGAGACGCTTCAATTCCATCCGGGATTTAGTCCAGGTGGGAGACATAGAAATTTACAAGATACATACGGATCTGAATGTTGCAGACCCGTTGACTAAGCCTCTTCCACAAGCAAAACATGATCAGCACCAAGACTCCATGGGTGTTAGAATCATTATTGTGTAATCTAGATTATTGACTCTAGTGCAAGTGGGAGACTGAAGGAAATATGCCCTAGAGGAAATAATAAAGTTATTATTTATTTCCTTATATCATGATAAATGTTTATTATTCATGCTAGAATTGTATTAACCGGAAACATAATACATGTGTGAATACATAGACAAACAGAGTGTCACTAGTATGCCTCTACTTGACTAGCTCGTTGATCAAAGATGGTTAAGTTTCCTAACCGTTGACATGGGTTGTCATTTGATTAACGGTATCACACCATTAGGAGAATGATGTGATTGACTTGACCCATTCCGTTAGCTTAGCACCCGATCGTTTAGTATGCTGCCATTGCTTTCTTCATGACGTATACATGTTCCTATGACTATGAGATTATGCAACTCCCGTTTACCGGAGTAACACTTTGTATGCTACCAAACGTCACAACGCAACTGGGTGATTATAAAGGTTCTCTACAGGTGTCTCCGAAGGTACTTGTTGGGTTGGCGTATTTCGAGATTAGGATTTGTCACTCCGATTGTCGGAGAGGTATCTCTGGGCCCTCTCGGTAATGCACATCACTTAAGCCTTGCAAGCATTGCAACTAATGAGTTAGTTGCAAGATGATGTATTACGGAACAAGGAAAGAGACTTGCCGGTAACGAGATTGAACTAGGTATTGAGATACCGACGATTGAATCTTGGGCAAGTAACATACCGATGACAAAGGGAACAACGTATGTTGTTATGCGGTCTGACCGATAAAGATCTTCATAGAATATGTGGGAGCCAATATGAACATCTAGGTTCCGCTATTGGTTATTGACCGGATACATATCTCAGTCATGTCTACATAGTTCTCGAACCCGTAGGGTCTGCACGCTTAACGTTTCGATGACAGTTATATTAATTGTTTATATGTTTTGATGTACCGAAGTTTGTTCTGAGTCCCGAATGTGATCACGGACATGACAAGGGGTCTCGAAATGGTCGAGACATGAATATTGATATATTGGGAGCCTATATTTGGATATCGTAAGTGTTTCGGGTGAAATCGGGATTTTACCGGAGTACCGGGAGGTTACCGGAACCCCCAGGGACTTAATGGGCCTTACTGGGCCTTGGTGGAAAGAGAGGAGAGGCGGCTAGGGCATGGGCCACGCCCCCTCCCCCTTGTCCGATTAGGACAAGGAGAAGGGGGCGGCGCCCCCCTTCCTTCTTCTCCTCCACCTTTTCCCCTCTCTCTCCTAGTCCAACAAGGAAAAGGGGAGGAGTCCTACTCCCGGTAGGAGTAGGACTCCTCCTGGCGTGCCCCTCTCTAGGCCGGCCGCACCCCCCCTTGCTCCTATATATATAGGGGCAGGGGCACCCCATTGACACAACAATAGATCATTTGATCTTTTAGCCGTGTGCGGTGCCCCCTCCACCATAGTCCACCTCGATAATATTGTAGTGGTGCTTAGGCGAAGCCCTGCGTCGGTAGAACATCATCATTGTCACCATGCCGTCGTGCTGACAAAACTCTCCCTAAACACTCGGCTGGATCGGAGATCGTGGGACGTCATCGGGCAGAACGTGTGCTGAAATCGGAGGTGCCGTACGTTCTGTACTTGATCGGTCGGATCGTGAAGACGTACGACTAGATCAACCGCATTGTGCTAACGCTTCCGCTTTCGGTCTACGCGGGTACGTAGACAACACTCTCCCCTCTCGTTGCTATGCATCACCATGATCTTACGTGTGCGTAGGAATTTTTTTGAAATTACTACGTTCCCCAACACCCTAACCCACAAGTCTTTTCCCAGGATCTTACCTGACTCTTCTAATTTTTCTGGAGTTATTCTCAAATTCATTTCAAAGCATAACGTAAGAATGAATTATCATCAGTCAAATGCCTTCTCCAAAATCATTTTCAAATTCTTCTCATCTTTTGCCCAACCTTTCCTCTTTTAATCATTCCGGAGTGTCTCAACAATTCATGGTGGTGTATATTATCATCATTCTCGACATTTGAAGACCGAAGAAGAATTTCTCTTCAATCTTATCCATTCTCTGAAAGACTCATGGTGCTAGTTTCATGCCATCCTATCATAATTATTTTTCGATTTTGAGATATTCTCTTCTCCCATCCGGACCAATTCAAGATTCTTTTCAGTTTGATTCTCCGGAGCCCATCATCTCAGAGTTTTTCATTCCAGCTTTCAGCCATTGTTCCCCAAATCTTACCGGTGCATCATTCAAGTATTCTCGAATCAGCTCGGGATCTCTTCATTCACTTGCATCTAAATTCTCTCAAGTATCTTCGTTCTCTAATTCTTCCCGGTGTATCTTTATCCTTTCTTCATTCATTTTCAATTCTTACGGTGGTTCATTCAAGATTCCTTTTCTCTTGGTATCATATCGATTTATTCGTTGTTTCCAAATCCTACCGGTGGTTCGTTGAAGCCCTTCTCAAGTTTGCGCTATATCTATCTTAATCCTTTCTACGAGAGAAGTTGTATGCAATCCATTGCTTGTCATCAATTTAATTGGTGAAGGATAAGCATAATGTAATTCTTATTCTTGTTTCATTCAAGTGATTAATTCCTTATTCCGGAGGTTCATCATAATTCTTGATTTCTTTTGTTCATCTTTGTTCCCGGAGTTCCAAGCTCTAATTATCACGAAGATCCATCTAATCATTGCAAGGCTTCACCTTGTGTTTACATCTTCTCTTTCCTTTCGTTTGGAAATTCTATTATTACCGGAGTTTTAATGGAGGCTGTATATGTTGGTTCATCAAGGACTTAATCCCTTCTCAAAGCGTTCATCAAGATTCTTTTCAGAGGAGCAAGCTTTCTTCATCTTGCAATCCGGAGTGCAATTCGTTCTATCTTATCTTTTGAGGTGGTTTTTTGTCATTGTTGATAATTTTCCCTTCGTGTTTCATGATTCACACGTTTTTCAAGAGTGACATATCTAAATCCATCATTTTCTCTTTGTTCAACACATCTTTTCAACCAATCAATCTCTTCATTGGAGTTAGATTGGGTTATATTTCACCTAAAGCTTTCCCTAAGGATTTCTACTATTTATGGTTCTTATAAATGACACAACTTCTTCAATTACCTTCCCGGTGAAAATAAGCTTCTGGTCTTCTTGTTGTTATCAATGCAATCTTTTGTTTTGCCGTTAGTGGCAGAATTTCACCTCATAGTTTTGAGATGTTTTCCATAAGCCCACAACAAGCTTACTCTTTTCATTGTTGGTTTTCCAACAACTCCGTTCAACCTTTTCTCTTTCATTTTTATTTGTGAGAGTTGTCATTCTTCTCCGTTCTTTTTCTTTCCAACCATCTAGTTTCACCCATCATCTCGGATTGTGAAGATCATGTTCTTTCCTTTTGCTTATCCATTCAACTAGAGTGTCATGTCCTTCATTCAAGGACTTCCCATTCTATCAAGTTTCGTATCACTTTTCAACCGGAGTGATGTCCGAATTTGTTCTTCCTTGTTCCTCTTTCCTAACGGAGTGTTTTTAACTTTGTTCATCTTCGTGGCATTCTTCCTTTCTGTTTGTTCAACCTCTCAAGGTTCTTTGGTTTCACTCATTTGTCAAAGAAGAAACTTAGTTTTACCTCTTATCTTCCTCTTCCTTTTCCCTCTGGTGCCATCCTAGATCTTGGGACGAGATCCTTTCGTAGTGGTGGAGTGTTGTAACGCCCTGGATACGACTTTCCATATTTGTACTGTGACTCTTGCCTTTTCCGGAGATGTGTTGTGAGTTTTCCTTTCGTGGTTGGGTTTTCGTCTTCATTTTGCATTTTGTTCATGTCATGCATTTCATATCATGTCATCATGTGCATCGCATTTGCATACGTGTTCGCCTCATGCATCCGAGCACTTTTCCCGTTGTCTGTTTTCCAATCCGACACTCCTACGTCCTCCGGCGCCCCCTTTTGCCTCTTTTCGTGTGCAGGTGTTAAACGTTCTCAGAATGGACCGAGATTTGCCAAGCGGCCTTGGTACACCACCGGTAGGCCGCCTGTCAAGTTTCGTGCCATTTGGAGTCTGTTTGATACTCCAATGGTTAACCGAGGAACCGTAATGGCCTCGTGTGTGTTGCAGCCCAACACCCCTCCAAAGTGGCCCAATAACCCATCCAAACCCCCTCCATCCTCTTAGCCATTCGATCACAATCGTGTGGCTGAAACCTATCAGTGTCCTGGGAACGGGGGTCCCCAGACATGCCTGCCTGCGGCCCACGGCGTTGCTGAGCCAGTAGGCCGTACGGCCCATCTGCACCAACAAAGCACCCAAGACCCTCATGAGGGGCCAAGCTTTGCGAGGCAGACGATGCAAGACCTCCTCTGGAGTGGCCTAGCTAGGCAGGCTCACGAGGAGCGGAGATATCAAGGCGAGGCAAACCTCACGAGGTTCTCGTGACGTGAGCCGGGACGATCGACACCAGGCGGGCGCCAGCGTGCATAGTGTCCTTGTTTCCTCTTTGGTGAAAAGGGGGGCAAGTGCAGCCGCAGAGTACCGAGGCATCAGGCAAAGGTTTTCATTTCGGTGCAACAAGACCAAGACCAAGGACTGCAACACGGAGGTCATCGTGGAGCCCAGAATAGCATCACCACCAGAACTTTGTGTAGGCGAAGACTACTTTTGTCAGGATATCTTGTACTAGTTGTCCCCCGTCAAATTAGCCCGCCATTGTTGGCTCCCTTCCCGCTCAATATTTGGGAAGAGGACCAGGGCCTCTAAAAATAGGACTAGCCACCACAATGGGCAAGGGGATCGAGAGTGAGAGAAGAAAGGGATCATCTTAGCTCGAGAGAGACCACCTCACACACAAGCTCACCGAGCACAAGAACGCCTTAACCTCAGGAGGCCGTTCTGCCCTTGTATTGTTCATCATCAGCCCGAGAGGCAATCCACCACCACCACACTGGAGTAGGGTATTACACCACAATGGTGGCCCGAACCAATATAAACCCTGTGTCCAAATGTGTTGTGAGTTCGGCGAGTTCATCCGCGAGATCCTAGAAAGCTAGAGTGTAGATCGGTTGAAGGGAAAGACTTCGCGCACACCCCAATGTTCGAAACTTAAGGGTTTGCTGGGACCCCATACCCTGACATTTGGCGTGCCACGTAGGGGTGCGCCGGAGCCTTTTCTCCACCAATCAGCTCTCTGACGTTCACCGGCTACGATGTCTGGCGACCCAAGAGCCGGATCCGACTGCTGGGTAGCCTGGCCGGCCCGGACGGCGCCGCCTGCCCATGAAGATCTCGACCCCGCACCCTAGGCAGCGCGGGCGTCACCGAGCTCTGCCGGGCATGGACAGCGCGGCGAGGCATCATCCACCCTCACCCCGTGGCAAGCACGAGCCGTGGCGAGAGCAACAAGTCACGCCGCTGCAATGGCGCCGCACTCACGGCGGGAGCAACTGAACATGCGGGCGGCACTCACAGTGGCAAGGGAGCTGCTGCGATGCAGGCTGATGGAGAGCGACCGGGACACGTTGCTTGAGCGTGTTGCTGAGCTGCTGGACACAGCGGCGTTGGGAGCGCCACCCTGCAGCTATCGACTCCCCCCAGGCCAATGCAAGGCCGCGCGGCGAGCCTCACCACATCTGCACGCCGTTGACTACGCCCAGGGCCTTCGCCAACATCAGCACGGCTGGTGGCGTAGGGGGCTCCAATCCCCCATGCCGCCCTCGAGAAGCACGAGCGCAAGCGTCACTCCCCATGGCCCCAGCCAGTTGCCGTATTATCATCCCCAAGACACCATCATGGGCGGAGCAACATGGAGTGTGGGGCACCACGGCGAGGTGTTCGGGGTGACGGCCCCGGAAGCCTACATGCCCCGCATGATGGACCAATGGTACGCACCAGAGGACGACATCGGCTCATTCGTTGGAGAAGACTGGGGAGAAGGGGCGCTAGGAGTCGAAGCCTTCCAAGAGCCAGCGGAGAACCACAACGAACGCGCCGGCGATGGAAACTAAAGGGTACCGCTAACCTCTCAGGAACAGGCTTATGCTAACCATGGGCTACCGATGAATCAGGTTGCAGCACCGATCGACGACCCAGGCACGGCGGCACCCGTCTCAACAAGGGAGACACGCTGGGGGCCGCCGAGAGGGAGCCAAGAGCAAGGCCCCTCCCCAAGGCACGCTGAACCAGGGGACACCCGGAGGTAGGCCCTCTGCTGCGGTGGCTCCAACGACCCTTCCTCCGGCAGAGGACTCGTGGTCACCGAGGGAACCGCTAGCATCCTCTTTCCCTCCTTTGTGCCGTCCTGGTCTCCAGCCGGCTCAAAGGAGGTCAAAAGTGGCTCAATGCAGGGCCCTCGTCTGGCGATATGAAGCAAGGCCAGTACCTGTGAAGAAGGCCCGGTGCCTGTGAAGCTCGCCGCCTATGACACTCTCACGTAATAATGAATTGGGGCTGTACACGCCCCTGAGTCTCAGGAGCGCCGGCCTCAGGGACTTAGCTCCGCGCTGCTGAGAAGACTTGAAGACCCGAAGACTAGACTAGGTGCCGGACGCGGCCTTTTTCTTTGGATCTCTCTTTCTGCGGCTTTGCTTTCTGATTCTGGACTTAAGTTGAAGCTGAATTTTTATCGTTGCGTGCAGGGGGTGCCTTTTCTCGTTCGAGTCGTTTCTCGCCTTCTGGATCTTGTTTGGTTTGGGACTCACGTCCGTCGCCTCTCCCTCGCAAAGCTCCTCGCGAGTCGGACCACGCAGAGCACGCGCTAGCACTATGCCAGGTGCTCACCCTTTCTGGAACCCCCCTTCAAACAGGGCGATAGGATCCGCAGGATTCCCAGGAACTCGTCGCCTCACAACTCAGCCCTAAGCAGGCGCTGACTAAGGTAATCCACATCTGGAAACTCACCCCAGCTTCGCAAGCTCACTAGGACACATACCCACACCGCATAGGAAAGCAAAAACTGCAATTTGCTTACACGAGGGGCTCCCCCTCTCAAAATGCTCTCACAAGTTTTTCAAGGGCCACACCCGAGTTTTGCATGAAGAATAAGACAACAGGAGAATATGGGATCACCCAGAGATATCGCTCGCTGCGTCGTCCAGGGACGCATTGCTCGCATTGTCATCACCTTCGTCGGAATCGTCGCCGCCGTCGGCGACGCCCCCATCGCCATCGTTGACCACGTCACCTTCGTCTGCGACGACCACCACCCCGTCGTTCTCCGAGGTGAAGGCCCTGACCAACGCGTCGACATGATCCTCTACCCAACGCGCCAAGTCGCCCCGGACGGTGATGGGCACAGGAGCAATGGCGGCATCAAAGTCGAAGTTGGGGTCGGCGTTCAGGAGGTGGCTGAAGACACGAGAGAAGGCGCGCTGAAGCAGGCCACGACCCCTCTCCTCCACAAGCTTCCAAGATCTGGTAGATTGAGCCTCCAAGCGCGTCACCACCTCGGTGAAGAAGGTCAGGTGGCTGGCGTAGTCACTGGAGTGAGGGGTTGGGGCGTTCTCATCGCAGATATAGCCCAGGGCGGTGTTGGCCTTGTTCCGAAGGTCCTGGAGCATAGGGCCATGCACGCGCTCCAGCGTTCGGTGTTGGAGAACTTCTTCTCTGTTTTGCCGAGCGACGGCCTCGGCATCGTCAATTCCCCTCCAGAGGGAAAGCAGCTCGGCGCGGGCGGAGGCCAGGTCCGCCTGCGCCGTAACCAAGTTGGCCGTTGTGGCCTCAGCACGCCTCTCGGCCTCATCCAACCTGGGCCTGAGGGCGGCGGCCCTGCCCGCGCCCTCCTGTCCGGCGAGCTCCAGCCTCAAGCCATACCTGCCTCTAGATCGGCGGGAACCATGGCTACCCGGCGATTGATCTATTCTTCGACTCCGGCATCGCGGGCCCCGACGGCATCTTCAGCTTGAGTGACTTGACGCTCCCTCATCTTCAGCCGCTTGAGCTCGAGGCTGCGCTCCACGGCCTCCAGGGCCAGCGCCTCCTCACGCCGCCGGATCTCCTCTTCCTCCGCAGGCGTCCCCTCATCGACGCGTGGGCGGCCCCACGCGCCTCGACTTGCTGCTCAAGGGACACGCTCCAAGCCTAGAGCTCCCACGCGCGCTCCTCCGCAGCCTCACGGCGGCGATCGGCCTCGTGAGCTTCCTCCAAAGCTTGCGAGCGGGCCTCATTGGCAATCTTGAGAAACGCCTCAGCCTTCGCGTTCTCGAGGTCGTGATGATAACGACCAAGGTTGATGGCCACTCATAGCTTGCGCTGCTCCTCCACCAACCGAAGACCTTCGGCCTCAAGACGAGTCGACGCCAGCAAGATCTTCACCAAGGCGGTTCATCATGCCCATCGCCTCCTAGAAGAGCTCGTGGCGGACCATGCTGCGCCCGCGCTCGAGCTCGAACGCTCGCCCCATATCATCCTCCGCCTCAGGGGCTGCAGGTGGAGCATCAAGTGGCGCGCCATCTCCCGGTTGGGGGCTGGGGGCTGGCACGGCCCCTGGCGCCGACTGACCCTCGCGAGGGGCCCGGACCAAGCAAGTCCCGCTGCTTGAAGGAGGCTCCAGCATCGAGGCTAGCCATCCACCAACCGTGACCAAGGGAGGAGCCCTTGGCACGCCCGCTGCACTCCAAGCAACGCCGCGTAGGAAGGACGGCGAAGGCACAAGCTCGGGGCGCCTTGACGATGGACTAGTTCCCGAGGCTGACCACACCCCATGGGCAGTATCTGAGCCTGAAGCACTGGAGCTTGGCGAGTACAATGGGACGAGAGGGAGCTCCTTCTCTGAAGGTTTGGCGGCTTTAGCACAAGGGGACCTGAGTGTGCAATCCTCGGGAAGGGAAGGCGGCACATAGATGATCACCAAGGAGAGGTACTTACTCGTCGATGGCAATGTACTTCCGTCGTTTCAACGGTCTGAAGACGCTGCCACCGCTAGGGGATCCCTTCCTCTTGCGGAGCTCCTCAAAGTCCATGCAAAGGCGGCCGAAGCGCTGGACGTGACGGCCGGAGCACGGCGGAGCCAAAGAAGAGCCAAGAGGAATGGCTTCAGGGGAGCCCGACTGCGGCGAACAGCCCGGTTCTCTCTCGATGTGACCTCCCGAGGCCCCTGAAGCCTTGGCCTCGGGAGCCGCATGCCGCACCTCATCAGCAACTGGCGCCTCAGGAGAGGCGTCGCAAGCTCCCGAGGACGATGCCCCTGGATCACTGCTCGGCACGTGCTCCTCAGCACCTGAGCAGCCGGTCCCCGTCGCAGCTCACTGCCCCGCACCATCACCTGGGGCGAGCTCGTCACCGGCGGCGAAGAATGGGACCACGATGACGGGATTCTCGCGGGGTCCCTCCAAGCCAAATGGGCGCAGCCCCACTCATCAAAGGAAGGTATGGTTGCGACAAAGGTAACCTTGTTCTCACTGCGGTACAACGTGCAGCTCTTCCTAGGCATCTCGTCCGGCAGAGGGACACCGGATAGCACTGTGAGCACAGTTTTTTGCGTAGAAAGAGGAAGCCCCTCCTCCTGAAACCTCATGTTGTCCCGACTGCTGAGCAAGTCCCACATCTGGCGAGAATGATGCTGAAGCGGGGCAACTCGATGCCTGACGAACTCCCTCACCACCATGGGCGCAGTCACACCAAGGTCCTTCAACCACCGCAGACTGGCCCATACGGGGGCAAGGCAGGGGCTCCTGAGCCTCTGGTGACCTCAGCCGGAGTTTGGAATGGAAGGCCCCACCGGAGCTTGGAGCAGAGGGTTGAGCACGCCGGCATCAACAAACACCCATCGCGTGCGGAATTCGCTCGCGGATGAAGGAAGTTCGGAGTCGATCCCCATGCCTGCCTTCGCTGCCACGGCCTGAAAGCCCACGCACCCTGAGCTCTACCGGGCACCAATGAGATGTAGCAAGAAGTTGCGGAGGAGCGCCACGGAGGGGGTGATGCCCACCATGGCCTCACACACGAAGGCAAAGACGGCAAGAAGCGTCATAGATTTAGGGTCGAGATGAATCATATGGATCTGATAATGCTCGAGCACCGCATTGAAGAAGGCTGAGAAGGGAGGAAGCAGGCTAGCCCAGAGGGCATCAATGAAGATCGGGACCTCGGTGACTGCCCGAGCCATGCTGGAGCGAGACGCAGGCCAGGCCGGCGTCTCTCCCCACTCGTTAAAGCTGGAGACGAGCATGGGGCACACCTTGCCCATGGCCTCGTCGTTGAGCACCCGAGGCCGGCTGAGCGCCGGCTCGAAGGATGGAGGCGCAGTTGGCGAGGGCAGAGGTTTCTTCCCCTTGTCGGCTTGTTTCGGCGCCATGGCGGCAAAGCGGGCGGAACACTGGTTGGACCGGGAAGGCGGAACAGGGCGTCGAGGAAGCAGGGAGATTGGAAGATTGGAAAGCCGGGCACGGAGGGGGAGGAATAACTGTGCAAGAAGCGGGGCCGCATAGCCAAACGGATTCAAAGGCAGCATGGGGAAGCGGAGATGCCCACCTCCAATCAACCGCCACGCGTCAACCGAGGCCACAGGCTTTGGGGGCCCCCGGTGCTCCGAACTTGACACTTGGCTTAGCCGCGAAGCCAAGCCCGCGCGCACCATGGGCCCGGGGGCTACTGTCGGCATCCTGGGAATGGGGGTCCCCAGACATGCCTGCCGGCGGCCCGCGGCGTGGCTGAGCCAGTGGGCCGTACGACCCATCTGCACCAACAAAGCACCCAAGACCCTCGCGAGGGGCCAAGCTTGGCGAGGCGGACGACACAAGACCTCCCCTAGAGTGGCCTAGCTAGGCAGGCTCACGAGGAGCAGAGATATCAAGGCGAGGCGAACCTCACGAGGTTCTCGTGATGTGAGCTGTGACTATCGACACCAGGCGGGCGCCAGGCGGGCGCCAGCACGCACAGCGTCCTTATTTCCTCTTTGGTGCAAAGGGGGCAAGCGCAGCCGTAGAGTACCGAGGCATCAGACAAAGGTTCTCATTTTGGTGCAACAAGACCAAGACCAAGGACTGCAAGACGGAGGTCATCGTGGAGCCCAGAACAGCATCACCACCAGAACTTTATGCAGGCGAAGACTACGTATGTCAGGATAGCTTGTACCAGCTGTCCCCCTTCAAATTAGCCCGCCATTGTTGGCTCCCTTCCCGCTAGATATTTGGGAAGAGGACCCGTGCCTCTATAAATAGGACTAGCCACCACAGTGGGCAGGGGGATCGAGAGTGAGAGAAGAAAGAGATCAACTTAGCTCGAGAGAGACCACCTCACACGCAAGCTCACCGAGCACAAGAACGCCTTAACCTCAGGAGGCCATTCTGCCCTTGTATTGTTCATCATCAGCCCGAGAGGCAATCCACCACCACCACACTAGAGTAGGGTATTACACCACAATGGTGGCCCGAACCAGTATAAACCCTGTGTCCATCTGTGTTGTGAGTTCGGCGAGTTCGTCCGCGAGATCCTAGCAAGCTAGAGCGTAGATCGGTTGAAGGGAAAGACTTCGTGTGCACCCCAGTGTTCGAACCTTAAGGGTTTGCCGGGACCCCATACCCCGACAAATACCGCACATCATTTGGACTCTCCTAGCTCCCTCTACCTATATATTTGCACCTCCCCCCGAAAATTCGCAGTGTAACCCTAGATCCACTCCTCCCCACGCCACTGGACATATCCGCCGTGCCCGGCCACGTCGCCTGACCAATGGCAAAGCGCCATGTCACCCGCCGCCGCCTCCCGCGCCAATCGCGTCACGCCACCTCGCTCGCGCCCGCGCCCTCTCTCTCCTTCCCGCTGCCAGGCCCGCTGCGCGCCCGGGCAAGCCGCCCGCCGCCGTTCGCCCGTGACGCACAGCTTCCGCCGCCGTGCACCTTGCCGGCGCCGCCCCGATGCTTTGCCGCCGTGCCCGAGCGCTTCCACTGCCTCGCCCACACGCTTCCCCCGCCGCCTCCTCCGCCGGCGATCGCCGCCGTCCACCGCCGACTACCTCTACTGCGCCGCCTCGGTACTCTGCCGCCTAGTCACCCACGCGTTGCCACCCTTCTCCGCCGGTCGCCACCGCGTTGCGCCGCGCCCCCGCTCGTCGGAGCTTCGTCGCCATGTCGCCGGAGCCCGGCGGCCAGACCCGGTGGATCGGGATGAGATCCACCGGGATCTCAACCAAACGTCGCGCCCCACGCCTGGACCGCTCCATCCCGATCCCCTTCGTCCAACTTTTTGGAGGGTATATTTCGCCTAAGTCCTTTCCTGTGATTATTTTATAGCCCTGTTCAACATGCCATAACTGCTCATCCTTAGCTCCGTTTTGTGCGTGCCATATATAGAAATGTTCATCAGGATGTGCTCTTCATTTCATTCCTTTGTGACATGCTGGTTTGAGCCCATCTTGACGCCCAAATTGTTGATGCAAGAGTGCTATAAAATGTTAGTTCCTGTTACTTAGCAGATTATGAGCATTTGTCATTTTTGCCATGATTATTGTGTGCTGCATATGGGCATGAGCTCTACATGTGTTTTGGGATATGCCATGCCATCTTTACAGGGGTGTATGCCATGTATTTTTGTGATCATTGTGGTGTCTAGCACATGCATCCAAAGTAGCTCTCGTGATATTGTTGATTTCAGGGACTTAGTATTTCTCTAAGTCTTTTCCCTGCTGTTATTTTAATGCCATGTATTCATGTTGCTACATAGAGATCCATGATTCTTTTGAGTATGTTTAGTAAGGATGATTTTGACATATGGTTCTGCTCTATCCATCCATGTCTCTGTTTGCATTTATGGAGTGCCCTAGCATGACTCAATCTTGCTCTACTTTTGCTATAAAATGTTCCTGGTAGATTGTTTACATGTTAATCAATTTTGCCAAGGTTGTTGTAGTTGATACATGCATGCTATGATCTTGTTCTTGCCATGTTTAGCTTCATGAACATGTCTTATTGTTGGTAGTATGATTATCTTGTCATGCAATGCCTTGTGTTGAGTGCATCGAGCTCGCAAACATGCCTTCATAAATCTGTTTTTGCCATATCCAGTTTTCTGCCAAGTCTGAATCTGTTCACGAAACTTGCTATGTTTACATGGGTGCCATCATATCTTATGATCCTTTTTGGCTTATGGTCAGTAAGGGACTTTTGTTATATGCTTTGAGTAGATTCACGCCATGCCTTTGTTTACTATGTTCTGTTACTGTAGCATGTTGATATCTTGCTCTAAACATTGCTTCCTGATGTTAATTCCTGACATGTTAGTATTTTCACTATGTCTGTGAAGCTGATATCTTTTGCACTTTTCCCATGCTTGTTGGGACCTGCTCTTGTTTGATTTAGCCATAGCTCATTGTTCATCTTTTAGATGGCATCGTGCAGTAGCTTAGTTTCTTGTTGCATTTTAGATGGCATCGTGCTGTTAATCGCAGAATTGTGCCATCCTTGTTTTGCTTGCCGTTTGCAAACCGTGTATCCGATTCCGGTGATCTTTATATCGATTTCGAATGAAATCAACTCATCTTTCCAGCGGCGCACTTTTTTTGCCAAGTTGATGCATTGATAGATCTTTTCCTTCCGGAGCAGGCATATGCATTGCATATCACATCCCGCATATCATACCATTTTTGCATCAAGTTGCTTGCGCATTGCACCGTGGTTGATTGTGTTTTCCTTTGCTTCTGTTCTTGCCTTGGGTAGAGCCGGGAGACGATTACGTGATCGAGGAACCTGTCGAGTACTCTTACGAGGATCAAGCTTTTGTCAACTCGGAGAACTTTGCAGGCAAGATGACCATACCCTCGAAATCACTTCTATATTTGCTTGCTAGTTGCTCGCTCTTTTGCTATGCCGCGATACCTACCACCTGCTATATCGTGCCTCCCATATTGCCATGTCAAGCCTCTAACCCACCTTTCCTAGCAAACCGTTGTTTGGCTACGTTACCGCTTTGCTCAGCCCCTCTTATAGCATTGCTAGTTGTAGGTGAAGATGGAGTTTGTTCCTTGTTGGAACATGGGTATTGTTGAGATATCATTATTATATCTTGTTTACTTTAATGCATATATATACTTGGTAAAGGGTGGAAGGCTCGTCCTTATGCCTGGTGTTTTCTTCCACTCTTGCCGCCCTAGTTTCCGTCATACCTGTGTTATGTTCCATGATTTTGCGTTCCTTACGCGGTTGGGTTATAATGGGAACCCCTTGACAGTTCGCCTTGAATAAAACTCCTCCAGCAAGGCCCAAACTTGGTTTTACCATTTGCCACCTAAGCCTTTTTCCCTTGGGTTCTGCAGACTCAAGGGTCATCTTTATTTTAAACCCCCGGGCCAGTGCTTCTCTAAGTGTTGGTCCAACCTGAGCGATGTCTGGCGCCCCCTGGGCAACCAGGGTCTATGCCAACCCGATGTCTGGCTCATCCGGTGTGCCCTGAGAACGAGATATGTGCAGCTCCTATCGGGATTTGTCGGCACATCCGGGCGGCTTTGCTGGTCTTGTTTTACTATTGTCAAAATGTCTTCTAACTGGGATTCCGAAACTGATCGGGTCTTCTTGCTAGAAGGAATATCCTTCGTTGACCGTGAGATTTTGTGATGGGCTAAGTTGGGACACCCCTGCAGGGTTTGAACTTTCAAAAACTGTGCCCGCGGTTACGGGCAGATGGGAGGTTGTTAATATTCAGTTGTAGAGAACTTGACACTTAAAATGCATCAACCGCGTGTGTAGCCGTGATGGTCTCTTTTCGGCAGAGTCCGGGAAGTGAACACGACTTTGGAGTTATGTTTGAACGTAAGTAGTTTCAGGATCACTTCTTGAGCACTTCTAGTTCACGATCATGCTTTGCTTATCTTCTCGCTCTCATTTGCGTAAGTTATCCACCATATATGCTAGTGCTTGTTGCAGCTCCACCTCACTACTCTTTCCTACCCATAAGCTTAAATAGTCTTGATCTCGCGGGTGTGAGATTGCTAAGTCCCCGTGATTCACAAATTACTTCCAAAACCAGATGCAGGTGCCGACGATGCCAGTGCAGGTGACGCAACCCAGCTCAAGTGGGAGCTCGATGAAGTTCGTGTTCGTTATGTTGCTTCGTTTCCTGTTGATCAGTAGTGGAGCCCAGTCGAGTCGATCGGGGACCTAGCAATAGGGGTGGTCTTTCTTTATTTTGGTTCTGTAGTCGGACCTTGATTGTATTCTAGATGATGTATGATATTCATGTATTGTTTGAAGTGGCGATTGTAAGCCAACTCTTTATCCCTTTCATATTCAGTACATGGGATGTGTAAAGATTACCCCTCTTGCGACATGCCTACCATGCGGCTATGGGAGATATAGCCACATCGTGGGTGTTATAGCATAGTACTTTGTTTTGATAACTAATAAATTTTTGCAATAAGTATATGAGTTCTTTATGACTAATGCCGAGTCCATGGATTATACACAGTCTCACCCTTCCTCCATTGCTAGCCTCTCTTGTGCCGCACAATTTTTGCCGGTACCATAAACCCACCTTATACCTTACTCAAAACAGTCACCACACCGACCTATTATGGCATTTCTGTTGGGGAACGTAGCATGCAATTTCAAAATTCCCTACGCTCACGCAAGATCTATCTAGGAGATGCATAGCAATGAGAGGGGGAGAGTGTGTCCACGTACCCTCGTAGACCGAAACCGGAAGCGTTTGACAACGCGGTTGATGTAGTCGAACTTCTTCTCGTTCCGACCGATCAAGTACCGAACATACGACACCTCCGAGTTCTGCACACGTTTAGCTCGATGATGTCCCTCGCACTCTCAATCCAGCAAAGTTTTGAGGCAGAGTTCCGTCAGCACGACAACATGGTGACGGTGATGGTGGAGTGATCCTTTTAGGGCTCCGCCTAAGCACTACGTGAATATGACTTGAGGCGTAAACTATGTAGGGGGGGCCACACATGGCTAAAAATGTTTGTTGTGTGTTCTAGGCGCCCCTCCCCACATATATATAGGTGGGAGGGGGAAGGTGCTACCTCTTGAGCACTGCGTTGGGTTTCCCCGAAGAGGAAGGGATGATGCAGCAAAGTAGCGTAAGTATTTCCCTAAGTTTTCGAGAACCAAGGTATCAATCCAGTAGCAGGCTACGCGCGAGTCCCTCACAACTACACAAAACAAATAAATCCTCGCAACCAACGCAAATAGGGGTTGTCAATCCCTATAGGGCCACTTACGAGAGTGAGACCTGATAGATATGATAAGATAATATTTTTTGCATTTTTATGATAAAAGATGCAAAGTAAAATAAAGGCAAAGTAAATAGCAAAGGAATAACTAAGTTGTAGGAGATCAATAGGATAAAGATAGACCCGGGGGCCATAGGTTTCACTAGTGGCTTCTCTCGAGAGCATAAGTATTCTATGGTGGGTGAACAAATTACTGTTGAGCAATTGATATAATTGAGCATAGTTATGAGAATATCCAGGTATGATCATGTATATAGGCATCACGTCCGAGACAAATAGACCGACTCCTACCTGCATCTACTACTATTACTCCACTCATCGACCACCATCCAGCATGCATCTAGAGTATTAAGTTAAAAACAGAGTAACGCCTTAAGCAAGATGACATGATGTAGAGGGATAGACTCATGCAATATGAAGAAAACACCATCTTGTTATCCTCGATGGCAACAATACAATACATGCCTTGCTTCCCTTACTATCACCGGGAAAGGACACCGCAAGATTGAACCCAAAGCTAAGCACTTCTCCCATTGCAAGAAAGATCAATCTAGTAGGACAAACCAAACTGATAATTCTAAGAGACATGCAAAGATAACCAATCATACATAAAAGAATTCAGAGAATATTCAAATATTATTCACAGATAGACTTGATCATAAACACACAATTCATCGGTCTCAACAAACACACCGCAAAAACAAGATTACATCGAATAGGTCTCCACAGGAGAGTGGGAGAACATTGTATTGAGATCCAAAAAGAGAGAAGAAGACATCTAGCTACTAACTATGGACCCGTAGGTCTAAGATAAACTACTCACACTTCATCGGAGAGGCTATGGTGTTGATGTAGAAGTCCTCCGTGATCGATGCCCCCTCCGGCGGAGCTCCGGAACAGGCCCCAACATGGGATCTCGTGGATACAGAAAGTTATGGCGGTGGAACTAGGGTTTTGGCTCCTGTTCTGACCGTTTGGGGGTACGTGGATATATGTAGGAGGAAGGAGTACGTCGGTGGAGCAACAGGGGGGCCATGAGGGTGGAGGGCGCGCCTAGGGTAGGCAAGCACGCCCCATACCTCGTGGCCTCCTCTTTTCTTTCTTGACGTAGGGTCCAAGTCTCCCCGCTCTTATTCGTTGAGAAAATCGCGTTCCTGAAGGTTTCATTCCGTTTGGACTCCGTTTGATATTCCTTTTCTCGAAACCCTAAAACAGGCAAAAAACAACAATTCTGGGCTGGGCCTCCGGTTAATAGGTTAGTCCCAAAAATAATATAAAAGTGGATAATAAAGCCCAATAATGTCCAAAACAGTAGATAATATAGCATGGAGCAAACAAAAATTATAGATACGTTGGAGACATATCAAGCATCCCCAAGCTTAATTCCTGCTCGTCCTCGAGTAGGTAAATGATAAAAAAAGAATTTTTTATGCAGAGTGCTACTTGGCATAATTTTAATGTAATTCTTGTTAATTGTGGTATGAATATTCAGATCCGAAAGATTCAAGACAAAATTTCATATTGACATAAAAATAATAATACTTTAAGCATACTAACAAAGCAATTATGTCTTCTCAAAATAACATGGATAAAGAAAGTTATCCCTACAAAATCATATAGTCTGGCTATGCTCTATCTTCACCACACAAAATATTTAAATCATGCACAACCCCAATGACAAGCCAAGCAATTGTCTCACATTTTTGACATTCTCAAAACTTTTTCAATCTTCACGCAATACATGAGCGTGAGCCATGGATATAGCACTATAGGTGGAATAGAGTGGTGGTTGTGGAGAAGACAAAAAGGAGAAGATAGTCTCACATCAACTAGGCATATCAACGGGCTATGGAGATGCCCATCAATAGATATTAATGTGAGTGAGTAGGGATTGCCATGCAATGGATGCACTAGAGCTATAAGTATATGAAAGCTCAAAAAGAAAATAAGTGGGTGTGCATCCAACTTGCTTGCTCATGAAGACCTAAGGCAATTTGAGGAAGCCCATCATTGGAATATACAAGCCAAGTTCTATAATGAAAGATTCCCACTAGTATATGAAAGTGATAACATGACAGACTCTCTACTATGAAGATCATGGTGCTACTTTGAAGCACAAGTGTGGTAAAAGGATAGTAACATTGTCCCTTCTCTCTTTTTCTCTCATTTTTTTTATTTGGGCCTTTTCTCTTTTTTCTTTTTTATGGCCTCTTTTCTTTCTTTATTTTTTCGTTTTTTTCATCCGGAGTCTCATCCTGACTTGTGGTGGAATCATAGTCTCCATCATCCTTTCCTCACTGGGACAATGCTCTAATAATGATGATCATCACACTTTTATTTTTCTTACAACTCAACAATTACAACTCGATACTTAAAACAAAATATGACTCTATATGAATGCCTTCGGCGGTGTACCGGGATATGCAATGACTCATGAGTGACACATATGAAAGAATTATGAATGGTGGCTTGCCACGAATACGATGTCAACTACATGATCTTGCTAAGCAATATGACAATGATGGAGTGTGTCATAATAAACGGAACATTGGAAAGTTGCATGGTAATATATCTCGGAATGGTTATGGAAATACCATAATAGGTAGGTATGGTGGCTGTTTTGAGGAAGGTATATGGTGGGTGTATGATACCGGCGAAAGGTGCGCGGTATTAGAGAGGCTAGCAAAGGTGGAAGGGTGAGAGTGCGTATAATCCATGGACTCAACATTAGTCATAAAGAACTCATATACTTATTGCCAAAATCTACAAGTTATCAAAGAAAAGTATTACGCGCATGCTCCTAGGGGGATAGATTGGGAGGAAAAGACCATCGCTCGTCCCCGACCGCCACTCATAAGGAAGGCATTCAATAAATAAATCATGCTCCGACTTCATCACATAACGGTTCACCATACGTGCATGCTACGGGAATCACAAGCTTCAACACAAGTATTTCTCAAATTCACAACTACTCAACTATTTAATATCACCATCTTTATATCTCAAAACAATTATCAAGTATCAAACTTATCTTAGTATTCAACACACTCATAAGAAAGGTTTATTATTAATCTTGTATACCAAGCATATTAGGATTTTAAGAAAATTCCCATGCTATTAAGACTCTCAAAATAATCTAAGTGAAGCATGAGAGATCAATAGTTTCTATAAAACAAATCCACCAACGTGGTCTAAAAGATATAAGTGAAGTACTAGAGCAAAATTATATAACTCAAAAGATATAAGCGAAGCACATAGAGTATTCTAACAAATTCCAAATCATGTATGGCTCTCTCAAAAGGTGTGTACAGCAAGGATGATTGTGGTAAACTAACAAGCAAAGAATCAAATCATACAAGACGCTCCAAGAAAAACACATATCATGGGGTAAATAAAAATATAGGTCCAAGTAAAATTACCAATAGAAGTAGACGAAAGAGGGGCTGCCTTCCGGGGCATCCCCAAGCTTTGGCTTTCAGGTGTCCTTAGATTATCTTCGGGGTGACATGGTCATACCCAAGCTTAGGCTCTTGCCACTCCTTGTTCAATAATCCATCAAATCTTTACCCAAAACTTGAGAACTTCACAACACAAAACTTAAAGTAGAAAATCTCGTGAGCTCCGTTAGCGAAAGAAAACAAAAGATCACTTCAAGGTACTGTAATGAACTCATTATTTATTTATATTGGTGTTACACGTACTGTATTCCAACTTCTCTATGGTTTATAAACTATTTTACTAGCCATAGATTCATCAAAATAAGCAAACAACACACGAAAAACAGAATCTGTCAAAAACAGAACAATCTGTAGTAATCTGCAGCTAGCGCATGATCTGGAACCCGAAAAATTCTAAAATAAATTTCTAGACATGAGGAATCATCTGCAAAAAGAATTAACTAAATAGCACTCTCCAAATAAAAATGACAGCAGTTCTCGTGAGCGCTAAAGTTTCTGTTTTTTACAGCAAGTTCAACAAGACTTTCCCCAAGTCTTCCCGACGGTTCTACTTGGCACAAACACTAATTAAACACAAAAAACACAAACAAAACAGAGGCTAAATAAATTATTTATTACTAAACAGGAGCAAAAAGCAAGGAATAAAAATAAAATTGGGTTGCCTCCCAACAAGCGCTGTCGTTTGACGCCCCTAGCTAGGCATAACAAGCAAGAATAGATCTAGGTATTGCCATCTTTGGTAGGCAATCCATAAGTGGCTCTCATAATAGATTCGTAAGGTAATTTAATTTTCTTTCTAGGAAAGTGTTCCATGCTTTTCCTTAATGGAAATTGGAATATAATATTTCCTTTCTTCATATCAATAATTGCACCAATCATTCTAAGGAAAGGTCTACCAAGAATAATAGGACATGAAGGATTGCAATCTATGTCAAGAACAATAAAATCTACGGGCACATAATTCCTATTTGCGACAATAGGAACATCATTAATTCTTCCCATAGGTTTCTTAATAGTGGAATCCGCAAGGTGCAAGTTTAGAGAGCAATCATCAAAATCACGGAAACCTAACAAATCACACAAAGTCTTTGGAATCGTGGAAACACTAGCACCCAAATCACATAAAGCATAGCATTCATGATCTTTAATTTTAATTTTAATAGTTGGTTCCCACTCATCATAAAGTTTTCTAGGGATAGAAACTTCCAATTCAAGTTTTTCTTCATAATATTTCATCAAAGCATTAACGATATGTTTAGTAAACGCTTTATTTTGACTATAAGCGTGAGGAGAATTTAGCACAGATTGCAACAAGGAAATAGAATCAATCAAAGAGAAATTTTCATAGTTAAATTCCTTGAAATCCATAATAGTGGGTTTAGCATTATCTAGGGTTTTAATTTCTTTAATCCCACTTTTATCAAATTTAGCATCAAGATCAACAAATTCCGAATTCTTGGAACGCCTTCTAGGTAAAGGTGATCATATTCAGTCCCATCATTATCAAGATTCATATTGCAAAACAAAGATTTAATAGGGGACACACCAATAACTTTTAGATCTTCATCTTTATTTTCATAGAAATCTGGTTTAGCGGCCATCTTATTAACTAAGGTAGCCTCCCTATCCGAAATTTCAGCAGTTAATTTCTCAAGATGAGCAATTTGGGATCTTAAACCATCAAATTCCTTAGACATATCATCAAACTCTTTATTCATAAAATTCATAAAACTTTTTTGTTCTTTAAGCTCGTTTCTGAAGAAACTATTATGTTCAAATTGCAGGACCATGAAACTCCTGACATTGCTTTCGATCTCTTCTAATCTTTTACGGTGAAGGTCACCAAATTTAGGTAGAGCCATCACGACAAGCAAGCAAACTAACACACAAGCAAATAAAAGAAAGCGGGCAAGAAGAGGCAAATAGAGAGGGAGGATAGAGAGAGAGAGAGGGCGAATAAAACGGCAAGGGTGAAGTGGGGGAGAGGAAAACGAGAGGCAAATGGCAAATAATGTAATGCGGGAGATAAGGGTATGTGATGGGTACTTGGTATGTTGATTTTTGCGTAGACCTGCCCGACAACGGCGCCAGAAATCCTTCTTGCTACCTCTTGAGCACTGGGTTGGTTTTCCCCGAAGAGGAAGGGATGATGCAGCAAAGTAGCGTAAGTATTTCCCTCAGTTTTTGAGAACCAAGGTATCAATCTAGTAGGAGGCGTGAGTCCCTCGCACCTGCACAAAAAAAAATCCTCGCAACCAATGCAAATAGGGGTTGTAAATCCCTATAGGGCCACTTACGAGGGTGAGATCTGATAGATATGATAAGATAATATTTTTGTTATTTTTATCATAAAAGAAGCAAAGTAAAATAAAGGCAAAGTAAATAGCAAAGGAAATAACTAAGTTGTAGGATATCAATATGATAAAGATAGACCCGGGGGCCAAAGGTTTCACTAGTGGCTTCTCTAGAGAGCATAAGTATTCTATGGTGGGTGAACAAATTACCATTGAGCATTTGACAGAATTGAGCATAGTTATGAGAATATCTAGGTATGATCATGTATATAGGCATCACGTCCGAGACAAATAGACCGACTCCTGCCTACATCTACTACTATTACTCCACTCATCGACCGCTATCCAGCATGCATCTAGAGTATTAAGTTAAAAACAGAGTAACGCCTTAAGCAAGATGACATAATGTAGAGGGATAGACTCATGCAATATGAAGAAAACGCCATCTTGTTATCCTCGATGGCAACAATACAATACGTGCCTTGCTGCCCTTACTGTCACCGGGAAAGGACACCACAAGATTGAACCCAAAGCTAAGCACTTCTCCCATTGCAAGAAAGATCAATCTAGTAGGCCAAACCAAACTGATAATTCTAAGAGACTTGCAAAGATAACCAATCATACATAAAAGAATTCAGAGAATATTCAAATATTATTCATAGATAGACTTGATCATAAACCCACAATTCATCGGTCTCAACAAACACACCGCAAAAAGAAGATTACATCGAATAGGTCTCCACAAGAGAGTGGGAGAACATTGTATTGTGATCCAAAAAGACAGAAGAAGACATCTAGCTACTAACTATGGACCCGTAGGTCTGAGATAAACTACTCACACTTCATCGGAGAGGCTATGGTGTTGATGTAGAAGTCCTTCGTGATCGATGCCCCCTTCGGCGGAGCTCCGGAACAGGCCCCAACATGGGATCTCGTGGATACAGAAAGTTATGGCGGTGGAATTAGGGTTTTGGCTCCTGTTCTGATCGTTTGGGGGTACGTGGATATATGTAGGAGGAAGGTGTACGTCGGCGGAGCAACAGGGGGCCCACGAGGGTGGAAGGCGCGCCTAGGGTAGGCAGGCGCGCCCCCTACCTCGTGGCCTCCCCTTTTCTTTCTTGCCATAGGGTCCAAGTCTCCCTGGTCTTATTCGTTGAGAAAATCACGTTCCCAAAGGTTTCATTCTGTTTGGATTCCGTTTGATATTCCTTTTCTTCGAAACCCTAAAACAGGCAAAAAACAACAATTCTGGGCTGGGCCTCCGGTTAATAGGTTAGTCCCAAAAATACTATAAAAGTGGATAATAAAGCCCAATAATGTCCAAAACAGTAGATAATATAGCATGGATCAATCAAAAATTATAGATACGTTGGAGATGTATCAGAAGGGGACAGCCAAGGGGCGCCACAAGTAGGAGGAATCCTACTTGCGGGCCTTGTTCAATTCGCCCCCCTTACCATCTTTTCCAGAGAAGGAAGGAAAGGGGAGAGAGGACGGAAGGAAGGGGGAGGCCGAATTGTCTACCCTTCCTTCTCTATTCCCCCTTTCCTTTCGCCTTCCTATTCTGCCAGCAAGGGAGCGCAGAAGCCCATGCTGGCTGCAGTGTGACCCCTCTTGGCCCAATAGTCCCATATAGTTTGTCGGGGGTAGCCCGGAACCCCTTCCAGTGACCTGATACGTACCCGGTACCCCCCGAACACTTCCGGTGTCCAAATACTATCATCCTATATATGAATCTTTACCTCTCGACCATTTCAAGACTCCTCATCATGTCCGT
Organism: Triticum urartu; assembly: GCF_056163025.1. Taxonomy (NCBI): domain Eukaryota; kingdom Viridiplantae; phylum Streptophyta; class Magnoliopsida; order Poales; family Poaceae; genus Triticum; species Triticum urartu. Next base: position 194,136,145 of record NC_141877.1, on the reverse strand, counting down.
GATCTCATCCGGGACTCCGAACAACATTCGGTCACCAAATCACACAACGCATATAATACAAAATCGTCATCGAACGTTAAGCATGCAGACCCTATGGGTTTGAGAACTATGTAGACATGACCGAGACACCTCTCCGGTCAATAACCAACAACTGAACCTGGATGCTCGTATTGGTTCCCACATATTCTACGAAGATCCTTATCGGTCGTACCATAATGACAACATACGTTATTCCCTTTGTCATCAGTATGTTACTTGCCCGAGATTAGATCATCGGTATCTCCATACCTAGATCAATCTCGTTACCGGCAAGTATCTTTACTCGTTCCATAATGCATCATCCCGTGACTAACTCATTAGTCACATTGCTTGCAAGGCTTATTGTGATCTACATTACTGAGAAGGCCCAGAGATACCTCTCCGATACTCGGAGTGACAAATCCTAATCTCGATCTATGCCAACCCAACAAAAACCTTCGGAGATACCTGTAGAGCATCTTTACAATCACCCAATTACGTTGTGATGGTTGGTAGCGCACAAGGTATTCCTCTAGTATCCGCGAGTTGCATAATCTCATCGTCAAAGGAATATGTATAAGTCATGAAGAAAGCAATAGCAATAAAACTTAACGATCATTATGCTAAGCTAACGGATGGGTCTTGTTCATCACATCATTTTACTAATAATGTGATCCCGTTCATCAAATGACAACACATGTCTATGGTTAGGAAACTTAACCATCTTTGATTAACGAGCTAGTCTAGTAGAGGCTTACTAGGGACACTGTGTTTTGTCTATGTATCCACACATGTATCAAGTTTCCAGTTAATACAATTCTAGCATGAATAATAAACATTTTTCATGATATAAGGAAATATAAATAAAAACTTCATTATTGCCTCTAGGGCATATTTCCTTCAGTCTCCCACTTGCAGTAGAGTCAATAATCTAGATTACATAGTAATGATTCTAACATCCATGGAGTCATGGTGCTGATCATGTTTTGCTCGTGGAAGAGGCTTAGTCAACGGGTCTGCAACATTCAGATCCGTATGTATTTTGCAAATTTCTATGTCTCCCACCTGGACTAAATCCCGGATGGAATTGAAGCGCCTCTTGATGTGCTTGGTTCCCTTGTGAAATCTGGATTCCTTCGCCAAGGTAATTGCACCAGTATTGTCACAAAAGATTTTCATTGGACCCGATGCACTAGGTATTACACCTAGATCGGATATGAGCTCCTTCATCCAGACTCCTTCATTCGCTGCTTCCGAAGCAGCTATGTACTCCGCTTCACACGTAGATCCCGCCATGACGCTTTGCTTGGAACTACATGAACTGACAACTCCACCATTCGATGTACATACGTATCCGGTTTGTGACTTAGAGTCCTCTGGATCAGTGTCAAAGCTAGCATCGACGTAACCATTTACGACAAGCTCTTTGTCACCTCCATAAATGATAAACATATCCTTAGTCCTTTTCAGGTACTTCAGGATGTTCTTGACCGCTGTCCAGTGACCCACTGATGGATTACTTTGGTACCTCCCTTCAAGACTTATAGCAAGTCACACATCAGGTCTGGTACACAACATTGCATACATGATAGAACCTATGGCTGAGGCATAGGGAATGGCTTCCATTTTCTTTCTATCTTCTGTAGTGGTCGGGCAATGAGTATGACTCAACTTCACACTTTGTAACACAGGCAAGAACCCTTTATTTGACTGATCCATTTTGAACTTCTTGAAAACTTTATCAAGGTATGTGCTTTGTGAAAGTCCAATTATGCGTCTTGATCTGTCTCTATAGATCTTGATGCCCAAAATATAAGCAGCTTCACCGAGGTCTTTCATTGAAAAACTCTTATTCAAGTATCCCTTTATGCTATCCAAAAATTCTGTATCATTTCCAATCAACAATATGTCATCCACATATAATATTAGAAATTCTATAGAGCTCCCACTCACTTTCTTCTAAATACAGGCTTCTCCGAAAGTCTGTATAAAACCATATGCTTTGATCACACTATCAAAGCGTATATTCCAACTCCAAGATGCTAGCACCAGTCCATAAATGGATCGCTGGAGCTTGCACACTTTGTTAGCACCTTTAGGATTGACAAAACCTTCTGGTTGCATCATATACAACTCTTCTTTGAGAAATCCATTAAGGAATACAGTTTTGACGTCCATTTGCTAGATTTCATTATCATAAAATGCAGCAATTATTAACATGATTCAGACAGACTTAAGCCTCACTACGGGTGAGAAAGTCTCATCGTAGTAAACTCATTGAACTTGTTAAAAACTTTTTGCAACAAGTCGAGCTTTGTAGACAGTAACATTACCATCAGCGTCAGTCTTCTTCTTGAAAATACACTTATTCTTTATGGCTTGCCGATCATCGGGCAAGTCAACCAAAGTCCATACGTTGTTCCCATACAGGGATCCTATCTTAGATTTCATGGCCTCAAGCCATTTTGCAGAATCTGGGCTCATCATCGCTTCCTCATAGTTCTTAGGTTTCTCATGGTCTAGTAACATGACTTCCAGAATAGGGTTACCGTACCACTCTGGTGCGGAACATGCTCTGGTTTACCTACGAGGATCGGGAGTAACTTGATATGAAGTTTCATGATCATTATCATTAGAGTCCTCTCTAGTTGGTGTAGGCATCACTGGAACTAATTTCTGTGATGAGCTTCTTTCCAATTAGAGAGAAGGTACAATTACCTCATCAAGTTCTACTTTCCTCCCACTTAGTTTTTTCGAGAGAAACTCCTTCTCTAGAAAGGATCCATTCTTAGCAACAAAGATCTTGCCTTCGGATTTGTGATAGATGGTGTACCCAACAGTTTCTTTTGGGTATCCTATGAATACACACTTCTATAATTTGGGTTCGAGCATATCAGGCTGAAGATTTTCCACATAAGCATCACAACCCCAAACTTTAAGAAACGACGGCTTAGGTTTCTTGCCAAACCACAGTTCATATAGTGTCGACTCAGCAGATTTAGATGGTGCCCTATTTAACGTGAATGCAGCTGTCTCTAATGCATAACCCCAAAACGATAGTGGTAAATTGGTAAGAGACATCATAGATCACACCATATCCATTAATGTATGGTTACGACGTTCGGACACACCATTACGTTGTGGTGTTCTAGGTGGCGTGTGTTGGGGATATATCTATCAGCTATGACCCGCCCAGGAGGGGCCGGGTCAGCCCCAATGGCGGATCACAAAGGAAGCCCAATAAACATTCAAGGCGATAGTTTATTAAAGCTTATAGAAGGCCTAAGGCCTAGAGGCGGCTTAAGGCCCAATATTTTAAACCGCCGTATGTAAGGAAAGACTTGTAAGGAAAGGCATGTAAAAGAAGTCACCGAGCCGGACACGCTGTATGAGCCGGCCGGGACTCTATAGGCCACCAGGCGTCAACCTGTGTATATAAGGGGATGACCCAATGGCGACTTAGGGCAAGAAAGAAGAGATCGAGAACCAGGCTGGTAGATTAGCCTCTTGGTGATCGAAACCCCAGTAATTCCGACACAACTAGATGTAGGCTTTTACCTTCATCGTAAGGGGCCGAACTAGTATAAGACCTCTTGTGTCCTTTGTCCCGATTAACCCCTTTAAGCTTCCTAGTTGCGATGGCCCTACGACTAAGTCCTTTTGCCAGGACATCATCCGTGACAATTCCATGACAGTTGGCGCCCACCGTGGGGCCAGCGCACTGTGGATTTGAGTTCTTGAAGGGTAGCTTCGAAGGGCTCAGGGGATACGTTGTGGGCCGGATAACCAAGATTCGCCGCGACAAGCTCTACATCAACGACAAAGGCTGGGGCCCCGAGGCTGGCTCAATTGAGTACGGGTACTGGGTCCCCTTCGGCGGGATTCATGTCTTCATCGGCCGGATAGGCGAATCAGACCCTGAGCCGGACATCTGCACCGACATCATCGAGACGTCTCAGCGTGCTCGACCCGCCCAGGCTCGACCCGCCGTAAACCATGCTTTTGTGGGTTGCATCCTTGGAGGTGAACACTCGGAAGGGTCAGTGGATGGCGGTGAGATGGCCATCTATTCGGACGCTACGTCATCAACAGGCGAGACAGACTCGTTATATCAGCTACAGGATGGCATGCTTGGGGGTTGTTCTGATGGCAGCAGTATTCCGGACACCTTTGAGCCGCCAAATCAAGCTGGAGTCTTCATGACAGGCACCCATCCCCGGCAGAACTCCACGGCTGTGGCAACGGCGGTCGGGTCAGGAGACCCCGCGCGCTCCCTGTCTCAGATACTAATGGACCTCACGGATAAGCTGACGGTTCTTTTGACTGCTATGGTGGAGCCGACGGATAAAGTTCAGCATGATGCGGAGGTGGCTCGGGTACGCAAAGAGATGGCACAGGCCAAGGAAAACTTAGCAGCTGAAGAGGTCAGGATGGCTACGGAGCGGGCGGCTTTGGACGCTCATGCTCAGCAGCTTCAAGCGGAGACATTCCGGCTCTTGGCGGATCTGAACGCGTCAAACGAGGTCATGAGGAGAAGGCATCAGAAACCTCAATCACGTCTACCTCAGACGCTCAATCCTAGGAACCATTTCCATACACCTAGTGCCGGTCCAAGTAACCCGCCGGAAGCAAATCGGGTCATGACACCTGGAGCACCGGTTCAGCCGCGGGCCATGGAATCACCTCGCATGTATACCGCTCTGCCTCATTATGCGCCAACCCCACCGGGTCACTTCTCCAATCCTTTGGAAAATCTCATTGCTGCGTCGGCTCATTTGGCGGCTCTCCCGATGGAAGGCGACTCTCCGACAGCAGTCGAGACACGAAGGGTGAGGGAGCTTCTTCAGACAGCCCTGGCACAGCAGGATGCGTACTCTTACAGTCGAGACAGAATCCATTCAACCCCTCGCCTGAGCCGGAGCCCGAGCTATAGCAGGCATATGGACTCAGCTGAGATGTCAAGCAATGCTCAACGTCGCAACAAGCCGCACAGGCATGAGCCTGTGCAGGCGGGAGCCCTTAACTTAGCGGATCAGGAGAGGATTCGACAAGATGCTGAGTGGGCGATTCAATTAGCGTCTGAGCAGGCGGCTCATCAGACTTTCCCGGCTTATCCAGCAACCTCTGTTGAGGCAGGAGTAGCCACAAGGACCGGAGGTGTTCCTTTCTTGGTGCCGGCTATACGTAATGAGCGCTTACCTAAGGACTTCAAGGGGCCTCGTAAAGTGCATAACTACACGGCCGATTTGTAGCCTGGGGCATGAATTGAGAGTTACGAGGTGGTAATGGAGCTTTTGGAGGTCAGCCATGTAGCAATGGCTAAGTACTTCACCATGATGTTGGATGGAACGGCTCGCGCTTGGTTGAAAGGGTTGCCACCCAATTCCATCGGCTCATGGGCGGAGTTGAAGGCCCGGTTCATTCAAAACTTCAAAGACACATGCAAGAAACCTATGTCAATCGTGGACCCGACTAACTGTAAGTAAGAGGAAGGGGAGTCCACAACCCATTGGGTGCGCCGGGTCAAGGAGATAATACATTCATCTGATAAGATGGATGCTGGATCGGCAGTCTTAATGTTGAAGAAAAATTGCCGTTTTGAGCCTCTGAAACAGAAGCTGGGGTGGCTCAAGCGTGACTGCAATGACATGGGCCAGTCGATGGCGGCTCTGGTTAAGTATGCTGATTCTGATAATACCAAGGATCCCTCGTCTGATGAGGAGAAAACAGGGAAGGGAAAGAAGAACGGCAAGGGTCACCAGCATAACCCGGCAAATCAAGGAGGTAATAAACATAAGGCTGATGAATTTGTGGCTAACACCAATACACAGGGTAACAATCAACGGCGCAAGGGTAGGCAACCACCTTGGTCAGGCGGTTCAGGTCCCACCCTCGAGCAACTATTGAATGAACCTTGCCCAAGAAACGGCACCCGGAGAGAAGCCAACAACCCATGTGTGGAAGGGTTGTACGATCATGAAGGCATTTAAAAATTCAAACACGTTTGACGGAGGTCACGGGCCTAGCAGCGGTTCAGGCGGAGGTGTCTTTCATGGCCCGGGCACCGGTTCAGGTGGAAGCGGTTTTCAGGGTCAAGGCCATACAGGTAACTAGGGAAGTTACAATCAACAACCCGGCCAAGGCAATCAGCAGCAACAGTCCGGATATTAGAGCAACCCAAAATAGTTGAATAGTGGGCAATACCATGTATTTACCACTAGTTTGTGCAAGAGGGACCAGAAGCTTCATAAGAGGGCTGTCAATGCTGTTGAGCCGGCAATACCACATTATTTGAGGTGGTCTGAACAGCCTATTGTGTGGAGCAGAGAAGATCATCCTCCCCGGGTTGACAACCCGGGTCACTTAGCCTTGGTAGTGGCACCTCAGGTCGGTGGATTTAAATTCACTAAAGTGCTTATGGATGGAGGTAGTAGCATCAACATCCTCTACTATGAGACGTTTCGTCGGATGGGGTTGACTGATAAGAGTCTTAAGCAATCGAACACTATTTTTCACGGTGTTGTACCTGGCAAATCGGCATACCCAGTTGGTAAGATTGAGCTGGAAGTAGCCTTTGGGGATGAAAATGATTCCAGGGCGGAGAAGTTAACTTTTGAGGTGGTTAAGATCAAAAGCCCATATCATGCTCTGTTTGGATGGCCGGCTTACGGCAAGTTCATGGCTCGGCCGTATTATGTATATCTACAGCTCAAGATGCCGGGTTATAAGGGCACCATTACAGTACATGGAAGCCAGAAAATAGCCCTGGAGTGTGAAGAAGGAGATGCTCCGTATGCTGAGTCTGTTTGTGCAACATAGGAGTTAAAGTTTTATAAAGATAACGTTGACCCAACAGACATGACATCGTTAAAGAAGCCAACAACGGAGCATGAGCCGGCGTTGAAATTCAAATCAGCTGATGACACCAAGATGGTTAACTTTGTGCCCGGTGACTCATCCAAACAGTTCATCATTAGTGTCAACTTGGATTGAGAATAGGAAAGCACGCTCATCGAGTTCATCCGTGAAAATCGGGACATCTTTGCATGGAAAGCTTCTGATATGCCGGTTGTCCCGAGAGAACTCGCTGAGCACACTCTCAATATTGATCCGAAGTTTAAGATGGTCAGACGGTTTCTCCAGCAGTTTAATGAGGAAAGGCGCAAGGCCATTGGAGAGGAGGTAGCCCGGCTCTTGGCAGCCGGGTTCATTGTGGAAGTTTTTCACCCAGAGTGGTTGGCCAACCCGGTTCTTGTACTCAAGAAGAACGGCACCTGGCGTATGTGTGTGGATTACACTGATTTAAACAAAGCTTGTCCAGCTGACCCTTTTGCTCTCCGTCGTATTGATCAGATCATTGATGCTACAGCGGGTTGCGCACATTTGAGCTTTCTGGATGCTTATTCAGGTTATCATCAGATCAAGAGGGCAGTCAAGGACCAGGAGAAGACAACTTTCATTACTCCGTTTGGAGCCTTCTGCTATGTGTCTATGCCCTTTGGGCTTAAGAGCGCCCAAGCAAATTATCAACGGTGTATGCAGAATTGCCTTCACAATCAGATTGGGCGTAATGTTCATGCTTATGTGGATGATGTATTGGTAAAGTCCAGGAAAGAGGAAAGCTTGGTAACAGATCTGAAGGAGACCTTTGATAACCTCCGGGTCTACAAAATGATGCTTAACCCAGGCAAGTGTGTTTTTGGAGTCCTAGTTGGCAAACTGTTTGGTTTTTTGGTGTCCAACCGAGGTATTGAAGCTAACCCGGAAAAAATTAAGGCAATCACATCCCTGGCCAAACTAACATGCATCAATGACGTTCAATGACTGGCGGGTCATGTTGCTGCTTTAAGCCGGTTAGGGGAGAAGGCGATTCCTTTGTATCAGATGATGAAGAAAACGGATGATTTCGTTTGGAGTGATGCTGCGAACTCTGCTATTGAGGATTTAAAGAAACAACTTATTGAGCCGCCGGTTCTTGCTGCTCCGGTTGAGAAAGAGCCGCTATTGTTATACGTAGCCGCTAACTCACGAGCTGTTAGTGTAGCAATTGTGGTGGAGCGCAAGGAGGTTGGCAAGGAACATCCGGTTCAATGGCCGATTTATTACGTCAGTGAGGTGCTGATCGAATCTAAACAAAGATATCCACATCGGCAGAAGCTCGTATATGGGGTATTCATGGCAAGCCGGAAACTCAAACATTACTTTCAGGTTCACCCAATCACTATGGTTAGCTCTGCGCCTTTGGGAGTGTAGCGACCAGACCTCAAACGGTCCGATCTTTGTGCTTCAGTGTCATCCCTGGATCAGTAATGCTGACACGCACAATACTTGAAGGATTTATAACAGAGTAGCAATCACACACTTATTACAACGAGTGTCTCAAAAGAGACCTTATTACAAAATAATATGGCTTAACACCATCTAATAACGATAACAACAGAAGGCTTGGATGTTAAGTGAGTCCATCAACTCCAACGGCATCACTGAGTATAGAACCACAAACTCAAGCTCCTTACTCGTCGTCTGAAAAGTCTGCAACATGAACGTTGCAGCCCAAAAACGGGTCAGCACATGGAATATGCTGGCAAGGTAACACATAGACGGTAATGGATAGAAATAATGCTATCACTATATGCATATTTAGCTGGTGGAAAGCTCTATGGTTACAGTTTTGCGTAAAGCCAGTTTTTCCCTACTGCAAAGGAATAAATTTTATTTTAACTAACATGGTGGTTGTTCAACATTGAGAGCGTAGACACCCTCTCAATCCCAATTAAGCAGCATCATTAAAACCCAACAAAATTAATTAAAGTCACATGATGAGATTCACATGATAATCCAGGTACTTGATACTCAAGATGTCCCTAACCGGGGACACGGTTAACCATGATTAGTTTATACACTCTACAGGGGTTTGCGCACTTTTCCCCACAAGACTCGATCTCCTCCGTTGGAATTCTCGCACTACATGGTTTTGAGAAACGGATGACCGAGACATAGTCTTTCAGAAACGCTAGCACCTTACGATCGGGTAGACCGTTACACCGACTTTCCCCTACATCTGCTAGTCTACCACTATAAGAGTTCGCGCGACTTAATAAACTATGCTAGAGCCCATAGTAGCTTGTGGCTGCCCACGAAAGTTTCTAGCATGAATAATCTCATGATCCCTTTTAGCCTAGGTGGCGGTCCATAAAGAAAAACAGCCAATCGCTAGAATACCCAGGTGCCTCAATCCACCCAGATGTGTATTAAAGTTGCCACCTTAAATAAACCATTAATTAACAATCTCACATCTGTCATGGATACACTCACCCAATCCATGTCTTCTAGCATAGCATGGCAATATAAGCAACGTGTAGAAGTAACTCCCAAGGTTTTGAATGTAACAGGGCAATAGGTTCTACCTTATCAACTACTTCCAAGCCCACATGTTAATTAGATCCTAATCATGCAATGTTTGAGGATTGGAACTAATGCATAAAAACTAAGTGATAAAGGGGTATGATCAAAGTGTTACTTGCCTTGCTGATGATCCGTGAAACCTAGAGATTCGAAGTAGCAAGTGGCGCACTCTGGGTACTCTAACGCAAACAAACAAACAAGCAAGCATACAATAAGTACTCATCTAATGCATAGGTAAAACTCAAATAAGAAATCTAACCAGAAAGTTCAACTTAAGAACTCCAGTTTGCAAAAAGAAACAAATCAAACGAAGAGATGAAAGGCAAACGGCGAAAGAAACGAGCTTCGTTTACTAATCAGGATCTAAGTCAAATTTTGCAGAAACAAAAACTTGTTTGAGTTGGTTAAACAGAAAGAGGGTTTCGAGACGAAACTCTAGGCGCTTGAATCGCCTGATTCCGATAAACGAGCGAAAATTAAAACTAAAATGAAAATCGGATCAGGAATCGTGATCAGAAATAATCGCGGAAAATCCGAGAAAAAGAAAAACGATGAACAGGCTAACGAACGGATGTTCATTGTCTGCGGCTAAACGGTGGAAACTGTTCGTTAAAACGAACGTAAAAGCGGCCGTTCGCTAAATAACTAAAACGAAGAAAATAAATCGGACCGGATCTAGAAAAAAATGGATCTACGGTTTACGACATAAAACCGATCGGTTTTAAAAAAACCGGCGGCTACCTCGAACTCCGGCGGGATCGGGCGAGTCGTCGGCGGCGGGAGGTCCAGCGGGGCGGCGGCGGGCTCCGGCGCGGGCAGCGGCATGGCGGCGGGATCTGGCGCGGGTGGCGGCACGGCGACGGGATCCCGCGCGGGCGGCGGCGGTAACGGGCCTCGGGGCGCTGCTTATAAAGGCCAAGCCCGAGAAGTCCTGGCTGAGTATGGCCCTATGTCGGTCGACTATTTTTTTATATAATTTTGACATGCAGAAAAAGAAAGAAAAGAAATACTAAACGGACTCCAAAAATCCCGAAATAAATTTTTCCTGACTTCTAAAATCAAGTCGGACAGAGTGAACATTTATTTGGGGCCTGAATGCGATTTTAAAAAACGCGCATTTTTCCCAAATTCAAATAAAATAGTGAAGAACTCCAAAATAAAAACCATATTTGATTTTAATATTAAATCTATGATATTTCTTTATTTTGAGGAAGTCATTTTATCCTCTCTCTTTCATTTTTAATAAAAGAAATAATTCAGAGAAAAATAATTAAAATCAAACGATCCTCTTTTCATAATTCGAGAAAACCTCAAATATGAAAATAACGAAATTCCCAACTCTCTCTGTAGGTCCTTGAGTTGCGTGGAATTTCTAGGATCAACCAAAATGCAATAAAACATGATATGCAAGGATGCTCTAATGTATAACATTCCAATTGAAAATTTGGGATGTTACAAACCTACCCCCCTTAAGATGAATCTCGCCCTCGAGATTTGGGTTGGCTAGAAAATAGGTGAGGGTGGTCCTTCAGTAGATCTTCCTCTCGCTCCCAGGTGGCTTCATCCTTGGCGTGGTGACTCCACCTAACCTTGCAAAATTTGATAAACTTACTGCGTGTAACTCGGCTGGCAAACTCGAGTATCTTGACTGGTTTCTCCTTGTAGGTCAAATCACTATCCAACTGAATTGCTTCCAGCGGCACTGTATCTCTCAGTGGTATATCCGCCATCTCCGCGTGGCACTTTTTCAATTGGGAAACGTGGAACACGTCGTGAACTCCTGACAATCCTTCGAGCAACTCCAACTTGTAAGCAACTTCTCCCATACGCTCCAAAACTTTGTATGGTCCCACAAAACATGGCGCTAACTTTCCCTTAATTCCAAAACGCTTAACTCCTCGAAGCGGGGATACATGAAGATAAACTCTGTCTCTGACTTCGTAAACTGTCTCCTTGTGTTTATAATCTGCATAGCTCTTCTGCCTGGACAGGGCTACCATGAGCCTCTCGCGAATCAACTTCACTTTCTGTTCAGACTCCTTAATCAAATCTGGTCCAAACAATTGTTGGTCTCCGACTTCATCCCACGACAATGGTGTTCGACACCGTCTTCCATACAAGGCTTCAAAAGGGGCCATCTTCAAACTGGATTGATAACTATTGTTGTAAGAGAACTCTGCATATGGCTAGTTGTCATCCCAACTAGATCCATAATCTAGCGCACAAGCTCTCAACATATCCTCCAAAATCTGATTGACTCTCTCGGTCTATCCATCGATCTGCGGATGAAAAGCTATACTGAACTCTAGTCTGGTACCCAAAGTTTCGCGCAACTGATTCCAGAACTTTGAGGTAAACTGGGTTCCTCTATCTGATACAATGCTCCTCGGAACTCCATGCAGACATACGATCCTGGTCATGTATATCTTTGCCAACTTAGCACTGGTGTAAGTGGTCTTTACTGGGATGAAATGAGCTACCTTCGTCAAGCGATCGACTACAACCCATATCGAGTCATAGCCTGAACTGGTCCTGGGTAATCCCATGATAAAATCCATGCCTAACTTATCCCACTTCCATTCAGGTATCGGCAATGGCTGTAACACTAACAATCATGCTGGCTTCTGATGCTCTGCCTTTACTCTCTGGCATATATCAAAACTGCTACATACTCCACAATATCCTTCTTCATTCCGGTCCACCAGAAAGTATCCTTCACATCCAAATACATCTTCGTATTTCCTGGGTGAATCAAGTATGGCGAATCGTGGGCCTCAGGTAGAATTAGCTTCCTGATCTCCGGGTCATTAGGCACATAAACGCGGTACTCAAACCATAAGGTATCGTGTTCATCCTCACGAAATCCTTTAACTTTTTCCTTGCTCATCTTCTCCTTTATGGTGACAATTTCCTTGTTAGTCTTTTGAGATTCTCTGATCTATCCATCAGAGTAGACTGAATCTCCAATGCTGCTACATAGCCTCTCAGTACTATCTCCAAACATAGCTCACGAAGATCCTCGGCTAACTCCTTTGGTAATTCTCTGGTCATTAGTGTGTTGACATGGCTCTTGCGGCTCAATGCGTCAGCTACTACGTTAGCCTTTCCGGGATGATAGTGCAATCTCATGTCATAATCCTTGATGAGCTCCAACCATCTCCTTTGCCTGAGATTCAACTCCTTCTGCGTGAAGATGTACTTCAAACTCTTGCGATCCGTGTACACCTCACAATGGTTTCCAATGAGAAAATGTCTCCAAGTCTTCAATGCATGCACTACGGCTGCTAACTCAAAATCATGTGTAGAATAATTAAACTAATGGGGCTTACGCTGTCGTGAAGTATACGGAATAACTCTTCCCTCCTGCATAAGCACTACTCCAAGTCCTCAACGTGAAGCGTCGCAATACACCTCATAATCCTTGCGCTGATCTGGCAGAATCAGCACTAGCGAGGTAACCAAACATTACTTCAACTCCTGGAAACTGGCCTCACATTCCTCGGTCCAATTGAACTTGGTATCCTTCTTCAACAACTCCGTCATTGGTTTTGCAATCTTCGACAAATTTTCAATGAATCTCCGGTAGTATCCTGCGAGTCCAAGGAAACTTCGGATCTCTCCAACTGTTGTTGGGGCTTCCCAATTTGTCACAGTGACAACCTTGGTGGGATCTACAGCTATTCCTTCTCCGGATATAACATGTTCGAGGAATCCAACTTCCTTCAACCAAAAATCACATTTGCTGAACTTGGCGTATAACTGATGTTCTCTGAGCTTACCAAGTACCAAAGGCAAATGTTCTTTATGTTCTTCTTCATTCTTCGAGTAAACCAGTATATCATCAATGAACACTACGACGAACTTATCCAAAAACTCCATAAACACTTTGTTCATCATGTTCATAAAATAAGCAGGTGCGTTAGTCAGACCAAATGACATAACGGTATACTCATACAGCCCGTACCTCGTAGTAAAAGCTGTCTTAGGTATGTCCTGCTCTCGAATCTTCAACTGGTGGTATCCGGATCGCAAATCGATCTTGGAAAATACCTTTGCTCCTTGCAATTGGTCAAACAAATCATTGATCATCGGCAGTGGGTACTTATTCTTGACCGTCACTTCATTCAATCCTCGATAATCAACAACCATCCATAACGATCCATCCTTATTTTCCACTAGAAGTACTGGTGATCACCAAGGTGACGAACTTGGGCGAATATATCCCTTATCCAGCAACTCCTTAATCTGCTTCTTAATCTCCTCCAAATCTTTTGCGGGCATTCTTTATGGTCTCTTAGATATTGGTCCTGTGCCTAGCAAAATCTCAATCAAAAACTCAATGTCTGTATCCGTGGCATGCCTGGCAACTCTGATAGAAATACATCCGGAAAATCCTTTACCACCGGTACTTCCTCCTGTACAACTCCTGTTAGGGAATTTACTTGAGTCCTATTCGGCACATGTCGTGATACATACTTGATCCTTCTTCCTTCTGGGGTGGTAAGCAAAATCGACTTACTAGCGCGATCGATGTTTCCTCCATACATCGATAGCCAATCCATACCCAGAATTACATCCAAACCTTGCGATTCCAAAATGATTAAATCCAAGGGAAACACATGCATACCTATACTCAATGGCACTTGAAAACATCCTTTACTGGCCATATAGTCCGCTCCTGGTGAGCTTACTAACATAGGTGTTCTAAGAACCTTGGTGGGTAGTTTATACTTATCCACGAATCCCCTTGATATGTATGAATGCGATGCACCAGTATTGAAAAGAACGATTGCAGTAAATGACTTAACCAAAAACTTACCTATTACTGCATCTGGCTGGGCTTCAACCTCCTCACGTTAACATGGTTCACCTGTCACCTGTTGAAATGGTTCGGCTTCTTCCCAGAGCTTCCATTGCCATTTCCATTCTGGGTTTCAGGACATTCGTTGGCATAATGTCTGGTCTTCTGACACTTATAACAAGTGACTTGGCTCATGTCTCTCTTTGCTGGGGTTGATGGGTTGGTACGGTTCTGACCATTACTTCCCCCATTCCCATTTCCATTCTTGGGCCATTATGATTATGCGAACTTCCCCCTCCATGGGTATGCTGAAAATTCCCTCCCGATTTCGGGGTAAAACGTGGCTTCTGCTGACCTCCTGAATTGTACTTCCCTTGTCCATATTTCCTCTTGCGGTTCTCAATCTGTTGCTTCTTCCCTTCAATCATAAGAGCACGATCTACTAGTTCCCGGTAGTTGTTGAAGGTTGCTACCATCAACTGCATGCTCAACTCATCGTTCAGTCCTTCCAGAAACTTCTCCTGCTTAGATGCATCCGTAGCAACGTCATCCGGGGCATAACGTGCTAACTTACTAAAGTCATCCACGTATTGGCCAACTATCCGTCCTCCTTGGCGCAAGTTGCGAAACTCACGCTTCTTCATGGCCATAGCTCCTGCTGAAACATGGGCCGTACGGAAAGCCTGCTGAAATTGGTCCCATGTCACCGTGGCTATTGGGTAGGTGACAGTGTAATTCTCCCACCATGATGTTGCTGGTCCATCCAACTGATGTGCGGCAAGGCGCACCTTCTCAGCATCAGTACATCCTGTAGTGGTTAACTCCCTTCCAATATTGCAGAGCCAATCATCTGCTACTATAGGCTCGATGCTACTAGAGAACATCGGCAGATTCAGTCTAAGGAAACGGGTTAAGTGATCAACAGGTGGTGGTGGTGGGTTGTTGTTGTTGTTGTTGTTCCCCTGATTCTGATTCTGGACTAGCAACTGCATCAATGCATTCTGCTGCTGGATCAACTGAGTGAGCTCTGGTGGAAATGCAAATCCATTGTCATGTCTCGGAGGCATGTGATGGGTTTAGAAAAGAAGAGATTTAAGAATAGAGAGAGGTCTAGAGAGAAAACACTACCCATATGCACATGAGGCAATTGCAAACAAAGCCACTTCATTCAATCAAACAAGGGCATACAATCGATCTAACTATCGCAAAAGTGCTCGGACTACTATATTTACATGGTGGAATACTACTACTGATGCGGTGGTCTACTAGGAATATTCTTTGGTTGTAGACTCCATGATATCTGCTCCAGCTTCGTCAACATAATCACCATCGCTCAGGTCAGAGTCGGTGTCGTCGATGATGATGTAGTCTTCTGGGCGAATCTCTTTGGGTTCATCGTCTTCTTCTACTGGTGTGGGGTCTCCCATGAATAATCCGATCTTGTTAATCAGGTCATCATTCTTCTCCACTAGTACGACGATTTCCTCCTCATAATCTTCACGTGTAGCCTTGAGTTCTTCCTCCAGCTCCGTGATTCTTGTCATCGCCTTCTTCAGATCTATCATGTCTGCGCACATCTGGTTCTCCTAACATCGAATGTGCTGGTTTAACTTCTCCAATACGTCCCATGGCGATGTGGGCTGCGATGCTCTTTCCTAGACTCCAGGTTGGTGCATCAAAGGAAAACTCTATGGGCTCAGTGACTGGCGCGAACGTCCTTCCTGGAACATGAACTTGAATCATCCAGCGCTCCTCCTCGGGTAAAGTGGCGTTGTAGGTCCCGGTGAAGCTTGGTACTCCAATGTTCAGGTACTTAGTGACTTCCTTTAGGTGGCGTCCAAAGGGTGTATCTTCATCCGGTTGCGTGAACTTGTTCCTTGCATCCGCCATCCTAAAAGAGTAGAAAAGATGAGAAGTCAGAAATGAGAAGAGAATAGTGATCTAGGGCTCTAGCTTAGTGGTCGTGTCCTACAGTCAGCGTGTGCTCTGATACCATCTTGTAGCGACCAGACCTCAAACGGCCCGATCTCTGTGCTTTAGTGTCATCCCTGGATCAGTAATGCTAACACGCATAATACTTGAAGGATTTATAACAGAGTAGCAATCACACACTTATTACAATGAGTGTCTCAAAAGAGAACTTATTACAAAATAATATGGCTTAAGGCCATCTAATAACGATAACAGCGGAAGGTTTGGAAGATAAGTGAGTCCATCAACTCCAACGACATCACTGAGTATAGAACCACAACCTAAAGCTCCTTACTCGTCGTCTGAAAAGTCTGCAACATGAACGTTGCATCCTGAAAATGGGTCAGCACATGGAATATGCTGGAAAGGTAACACATAGAGGGTAATGGATAGAAATAATGCTATCACTATATGCATATTTGGCTGGTGGAAAGCTCTATAGTTACAGTTTTGCGTAAAGCCAGTTTTTCCCTACTTCAAAGGAATAAATTTTATTTTAACTATCATGGTGGTTGTTTAACATTGAGAGCGTAGACACCCTCTCAATCCCAATTAAGCATCATCATTTAAACCCAACAAAATTAATTAAAGTCACATGATGAGATTCACATGATAATCTAGGTACTAGATACTCAAGATGTCCATAATCGGGGACACGGCTAACCATGATTAGTTTATACTCTCTGGAGAGGTTTGCGCACTTTTACCCACAAGACTTGATCTCCTCCGTTGGAATTGTCGCACTACATGGTTTTTGAGAAAACGGATGACCGAGACATAGTCTTTCAGAAGCGCTAGCACCTTATGATCGGGTAGACCGTTACACCTACTTTCCCCTACATCTGCTAGTCTACCACTGTAAGAGTTCGCACGACTTAATAAACTATGCTACTTGTGGCTCCACACAGAAGTTTCTAGCATGAATAATCTCATGATCCCTTTGAGCCTGGGTGGCAGTCCATAAAGAAAAACAGGCAATCACTGGAATACCCAGGTGCCTCAATCCACCCAGATGTGTATTAAAGTTGCCACCTTAAATAAACCATTAATTAACAATCTCACATCTGTCTTGGATACACTCACCCAATCCACGTCTACTAGCATAGCATGGCAATATAAGCAACGCGTAGAAGTAACTCCCAAGGTTTTGAATGTAACAGGGCAATAGGTTCTACCTTATCAACTACTACCCAACCCACATGTTAATTAGATCCTAATCATGTAATGTTTGAGGATTGGAACTAATGCATAAAAACTGGGTGATAAAGGGGTATGATCAAAGTGTTATTTGCCTTGCTGATGATCCATGAAACCTAGAGATTCGAAGTAGCAAGCGGCGCACTCCGGGTACTCTAACGCAAACAAACAAACAAGCAAGCATAGAATAAGTACTCATCTAATGCACAGGTAAAACTCAAATAAGAAATCTAACCAGAAAGATCAACTTAAGAACTCTGGCTTGCAAAAAGAAACAAATGAAACGAAGAGACGAAAGGCAATCGGCGAAAGAAACAAGCTTCATTTACTAATCTGGATCTAAGTCAAATTTTACAGAAACAAAAACTTGTTTGAGTTGGTTAAACAGAAAGAGGGTTTCAAGACGAAACTCTAGGCGCTTGAATCACCTGATTCCGATAAACGAGCGAAAATTTAAACTAAAACGAAAATCGGATCAGGAATCTCGATCAGAAATAAATGCGGAAAATCAGAGAAAAAGAAAAACGACGAGCAGGTTAAAGAACGAACGTTTGTTGTCTGCGGCTAAACGGTGGAAACCGTTCGTTAAAACGAACGTAAAAGCGGCCGTTCGCTAAATAACTAAACTGGAGAAAATAAATCGAACCGGATCTAGAAAAAAACGGATCTAGGGTTTATGAAATAAAACCGATCGGTTTTAAAAAAAACCGGCGGCTCCCCCGAACTCCAGCGGGATCCGGCGAGTCGGCGGCGACGGGAGGTCCGGCGGGGTGGCGGCGGGCTCCAGCGAGGCAGCACGGCAGCAGCGTGGGCGACGACGACGGCGGGCTCCGGCGCGGGTGGCGGCGGGATCCGGCGTGGGCGGCGGCGGTAATGGGCCTCGAGGCGCGACTTATAAAGGCCTGGCCCGAGAAGTCCTGGCCGAGTACGGCCCTAAGTCGGTCGACTTTTTTTTAAATAATTTTGATGTGCAGAAAAAGAAAGAAAAGAAATACTAAATGGACTCCAAAAATCCTGAAATAAATTTTCCGCGAATTCTAAAATCAAGCCGGACAAATTGAACATTTATTTGGGGCCTAAATGCAATTTTGAAAAACGCGTATTTTCCTAAATTCAAATAAAACAGCGAAAAACTCCAAAATAAAAACCTTATTTGATTTTAATATTAAATCTCTCATATTTCTTTATTTTGAGGAAGTCATTTTATCCTCTCTCTCTTTCATTTTTAATAAAAGAAATAATTCAGAGAAAAATAAATAAATCAAACGATCCTCTTTTCATAATTCAAGAGAACCTCAAATATGAAAATAACGAAATTCCCAACTCTTTCCGTAGGTCCTTGAGTTGCGTGGAATTTCTAGGATCAACCAAAATGCAATAAAACATGATATGCAAAGATGCTCTAATGTATAACATTCCAATTGAAAATTTGGGATGTTACACGGAGACATCATCCAGAATACAGAGGCTACTGGACGAGTCACCAAGTGGGCCATTGAACTTGGGTCTCATGGGTTGAAGTATGTGCCACGTACTGCGATCAAGTCTCAAGTGCTGGTTGACTTTATTAATGACTGGACAGAGATGCAGATGACAGAAGTGAAACCGGACAACACTTATTGGACGATTCACTTTGATTGGTCCAGACAATTGGAAGGCTCGGGGGATGGAGTTGTTTTAACTTCCCCTCGAGGTGACAAGTTTTGTTATGTGTTGCGACTAATGTTTCCTTATACTAACAACGCAGCAGAGTATGAAGCCCTGCTCCATGGTCTTCGAATGGCCAAAGAGATGAGCCTGAGCCGGGTCCGGTGTCTTGGCGATTCAGATCTGGTGGTTCAACAGGTGTCAGGCAAGTGGGATTCAAAGGACCCTCTCATGGAGGCTTATCGCTGTGAAGTCGATGCTGTTGCAGGACATTTTAAAGGTTATCAGGTGGAACACATTGAACGTAGGAAGAATGAAGCGGCGGATGCTCTAAGCCGGTTTTGGTCTCAGCGTAAGCCGGTGCCACCTAACACCTTTTTGGATGTTTTGCATAACCCGTCTGTTAAGTTACCTATAGAAGAAGATCTGGCCGTTCCTGACCCGGAGGCACAATTGGTGGCGGCTCTTCATGTCATCCGAGATTGGACAGTCCCGTTCTTGGTTTACATGACCCAGGGCGAGTTGCCAGCGGATGAGACCCTGGCCTGGCGGTCTAAGTCAGTGACGATTTCAGACGGAGAATTATACCATCGCAGCGTCTCCGGAGCGTTTCAGCGGTGTGTTTCTCCTGAAGAAGGCCAAGATATACTTCATGAGATCCATGAAGGCGATTGTGGTCATCATGCCGCGTCAAAATCTCTTGTGGCCAAAGCTTTTCTCCATGGTTTTTACTGGTTAACGGCTCATGCCGATGCAGAAGATCTGGTCAGTAGGTGTGATGGATGTCAAAAATTCGCACGGCAAGCACATGTGCTGGCTCAAGAGTTGCGGATGATTCCAATCACCTGGCCGTTTGCGGTCTGGGGGCTTGACATGGTTGGACCTTTCAAAAGGTCAAAGGATAAAAAGACACATCTTTTAGTGGCAGTTGACAAATTCACAAAGTGGGTTGAGGCAGATCCAGTGAGTAAGCGTGATGCGGCCACGGCAGTTCAGTTCATGAAAAAGGTGATTTTTCGTTTTGGTTTTCCACACAGCATTATCACTGACAATGGCACAAATCTATCCCAAGGGGCTATGGAGGAGTTTTGTCAACGTGAGCATATCCGGCTTGATGTTTCTTCTGTAGCCCATCCTCAATCCAATGGTCAAGCTGAGAGAGCAAATTAGGAAATCTTAAAAGGTCTAAAACCCCGGCTTATGGTTCCCTTGCAGCAAACACCGGGTTGTTGGGTAGACGAGTTACCCTCGGTGCTGTGGAGTATCAACACCACTCCTAACAGGTCTACAAGTTATAAACCTTTCTTCATGGTTTATGGAGCGGAAGCAGTGTTGCCTAGTGACATCCGTCATGACTCGCCCCGTGTAGTGGCTTATGTTGAAGCTAATAACGAGCAAGCCAGACAGGATGCACTTGACTTGTTGGATGATGAAAGAGACTTAGCAGCGGCTCAATCAGCAATTTATCGACAGGAGCCGCACCGCTATCACAGCCGCCGGGTTAAGTCCAGGACTTTTCAAGAAGGTGACCTTGTGCTCCGTCTCATCCAGGATCTGTCAGATGCACACAAGCTATCCCTGCCTTGGGAAGGACCCTTTGTGGTCAGCAAGAACTTAAACAACGGGTCATATTACCTCATTGACGTTCAAGAGGACAAAGACTCATGTAAGTCAGAGGAAGAGACCTGACGGCCGTGGAACATTACTCAACTTCGGCCATACTAAACCTGAGTCACCGGCTCTCATTATGTACATACTTTGACATTGTATATATCATGATAAGTAATAAAGCAGGACCTCTGTCCTTTTCCTTTTCAAAGATTTTAAATCTCTACTCTTTTTTACTATTTAAAATGACTATTAAGGAGCTGATCATATCTGAATCAAGTCTAACCTTTTTGGTCTGGCTTATGATCGTATTCGAATCTAGCTGAAATTCTCAAGGTCACTTGGGGGCTTCCTGTTCAAACATAGGTCGTATTCGAACCAAAGAGAACATAGCTGTCGTAACCCTCTTGATTGGCTCAAAGCCAAACTCACTAGGGGGCTTCTTGATCGTATCCGAATCATAGCTTAACCCCTTTTGGGTCCGACTTGGATCGTATTCGAATCAGGGTCGTTAAAAACCTCTCAAGGTCATTTGGGGGCTTCCTGTTCAAACATAGGTCGTATTCGAACCAAAGAGGACATAGATGTCGGTACCCTTTTGATCTGCGCAACGCCAAAGCCACTGGGGCTATTTGATCGTATTCGAATCTTAGCTTAACCCCTTTGGTCCGGTTTACTGATCGTATTTGAATCAGAAACCCCCAACCATTCATTACAAGGTTATTTATATTGTTTACCACCCGGTGTTTGTTTTATTGGTCTTTTATTGTCTCAATTTTAAACAATCAGCATGGTCTTTTCGCCGGCTTGACTATTTGACAATAAGCCGCCAAGGCATAAGAATCATCAGGTATTTAGAAGCATTGACTTCTCAAAAAAGGACTGGATCATCAGCCTCACCACCTGGGTCATATAAACCGGTGGTCTAGATGTCGAAGATACAGGTATGACTGTTGTTTATGAACAGTTTCTTTATGTGTTACTCCAAGGTTATTTCAAACCTGTTTTATCTTTACGTTTAGTTCTGCTTATCTAGTATGATAAAACTTTTGGTCATGAACCGGGTCTTCTGACCCGTTCGGTGTTAAACCGCCAAGCAAGTATTTCCTTTTTGTTACAGGAACATAGTGGAAATATTACAAGGATAACCATGACTGTGATGCATATATTGAAATAAGGAAGCACAGAGTCACACACGGCATTTTATGCATGATGGAATAGGCAAAATATGCAGAGTTTCAAAGCTAATTCTATTACAAGGCTTCTTAAAGCCCACAAGGATGGTTAACTCTTCCCTTGCCGGTTCACCTCCTTCTATCAATTGAAAGATGGGATTGGACCAATCAAAGCCGTTCACAGCAACGAACTCTGATTCATGGTCAATCAATCCGGTCGGATCAACCTCTGGAGCGAAAGTGTGTTGACGAACTGGCGGGATAAGGTCTGTCACTTTGTAGGAAGGAGTCGCCATCTTCTTATTGTCCATATCAAAACCTGGCTGGTATTTATCGATATTTGTTTCATCTCCGAGTATGGTGGCCTGAGGTCGCACCTCCCTCACGCAAGCAACGAAGTCATCCTGTTCAAACAGAGACCCGTCTTCTTTCACCATGGGGTACCCTCTGGCTACATCCGCTGGGTCTAGATCTGACACCCAAGCCTTGGAGCGGCTCAGGGCAGTCAAAGCTCCGGCTCTGGCACATGATCGCTTGACTTCTTGGAACCTGGCAGGTAAGATTGACAGTTTTTTCAAGACATCACTGAGCCGGTTGGGTCCTTGATTGGCATGAGAGATAGCGGCAAGTGCCCGTTGTGCGCCAATGTACAACTGCTCCACTAAGGTATAGACCTCCTTCAGTTTAGTCACGTTGTCTTGGCTCAGATTCTTGCTTCGCGGGCCTGCACATATTTTGTACACAAAGGGTCAGCTAGCGGTTTATATTCTGGGTCAGCGGAGGGTACAAAAGACCAGTACAGATGACATACCAAAGATGGCGGAAACCATCTGCGACACCCAGTCTTTTAATTCGGTCAGCTCCGAAGTAACCTCTTCAAGAGCTGCTTCAGCCTTTTTGGCTCGTTATGTTAAGAGCGTTTTCTCTTCAGCTCAGGTTTTCTTCTTGGTCGTCAAGATGGTTCTCAATGTCTCTGGCGCAGCTAGACTTAATTGCAGTTTCGAGTCATCAGACTTGATTTCTGCCTCCTGATCGACCAGCCGGGTCTTCGCATCAGTTAATTGTGAGCTCAGTTCAGATAAGGCATTCTACAAAACATACACAGGTGTGTCAAGGTTTCAATAAAAGTCCAAGAGTCAAGATTCAAGTCGCAAGTGCTTTGCACTGCAAAACCACTTGACACTTGGGGGCTAATGTATGCCAAAACAAATTTTTATGACTCTACTATACTTCAAGTCCCAAGTACTTTACAAAGTAACAGAACTTGGCACTTGGGGGCTAATGTATGATATTCAGCAAGTATCTCAAAGTAAGACGGACTACAATATTTGCTGAGTTCGGCACAAGACAGTTATGAAATTCAAAGTACCAGCTCATTTATGGTCAAGTGAACCGGCCCTTGGGGACTACCGGTGAAGTTTATTCTATTTTATGGGACTCCAGAAATATCTAAAGGTAAAGCTTTAGCCTATATCATAAGTCTACAGATCATTCAAGGTTTTATCATAATCTGAAGACTTGGGGGCTGGCAGAATATAAGTAATCCGGAAGAGCATACCTCATACTTCAGCTGCAACTGCTTGACCATTTCGATTTTTGAGTCATGGCTGGAGTGCACATGGCTCAGATAGCCAGACAATATGTCGTTGGTGTTCAGATGGCTATAATGAGAAATGTCAAAACACACTTTTTGTCTCTACAAAGCCTCTTGATTAGCCGTGTGACGAGCCAACACGGTGGGATTCCCCGACTCAACAAAGCGGCTTCAAGTGATCAGAACATCCTGGGCAGACAGCGATGGCGGGTTGGCTGAGCTGCATGGTCCAGTAGTAGAAGGATTAATGATGGTAGCGTCAGCTGACAGCTCAGGAGGATCTGATTGAGTATTGACAGCCACGTCTTCTGGTGCTTCCGTCTGAGGGGGAAAAGGTGGCATGGCCGGTTCAGGTGCAAGAACTGGCGGGTCTTTCGCCGGCCTAGTCACCTTGGCCTTCTTGGACTTGGCTTGGCCACTAAGAAAGATATTATGAAAGAGTCAGTATAAAAAAGCAGTTTGAAAGACATGGAGGAAAGATGATTTCTTCCTTACCCAGGGGCAGTCTTAAAGGCCGGGAATTGAGTTCGAGATGAGTCGCCAGAAGAGCGGGACACCTCCTTCAAAGATAAAATAAATTTGATAATACAAGGGAGAAGATCCATTAATGGAAAGTAAAAAGCGAAGGAATAAACCTCATTCTGGCGCTTTTTAGGAGTTTGTTGAAGAACAAGAGGTGGTTTATCGACGTTCCGGGCCTGACGGCGGCTCTCATGTTGCTGCTTTTTCAAAAGAAAATGAGGGTCCAGATAAGCCAAAGGGTGTGAAAACCTTACTTTCCGGGTTACGACTCGAAGTTTCTGTGTTGGCAAATCGGCTGAGTTGGAGGAAATAGTTACCTCTTCTTCCACGACCTGACTGGCCCTCGTGTCGTCCTGGCAATGATCAGTGTTAATAAGATTGTGAAAAAGCTGGCCAAGGGAGTCAAGGGCTACCTTCGACTCAGAAGTATCATCATCAAGCTTCAACAGATCTTTAGCGGTGCTTTTCTTCTTCTTCTTAGATCTCTGGGTCGTCTTCTTGGCGGTTATGGCGGCGGCTCTGGCTTTCTTGGCGGCTTCGTGATCGTACATGGCTTTCCAGAAATCAGATTTGGCCTATAAACAAACAAGCAAGATGAAAGGTTATGCAAGTATTTAAAATAGCTGAGAAAAATGCAAAGAGGAAGAGAGCAGAAGTTCTTTACCTCTGGCACCAGGTTAAGCTTGCAGAAAGGGTTTAACCCGACTTTACTGCAGTCTTCGTATTTACCATTCACAAGAAGAGTTTACATTGAAACAATATCTTCTTCTGTTAATTGAACAGAGTTGTGATGAAGAGAGTCATCTAGGCCTCCACCATATTCGTACATCAGTTTAGATTGGCGGCTTAGAGGGATTACCCGCCACGCAACCCAGTAACGGGTTAAGTCAACTCCGGTTAAGTCGTTCCCCAATAAAGCGTTAATCCTTTTAATGGATGGTATCCGCTTCTTGCTTTCCGTGGCAGTGAGCTTGTCAGGGAGTGCAAATTTGGAGTCAAGACGCTCTGCGTGATAACCCGACAGTGGATGCTCATTTGCTGGTGAAGTGTCTTGACAGTACAACCAAGTATGATTCCAGTCCTTGGGATGACTCAGCAAGACTATTAGGGGAAAGATGGCGCCTTGTCAATGCTGAATTGAGATACCTCCAAGTTCTAGGCTAGGGCCATTGGTGCACTCATTCTGGCGGTTCATATAAAAATACTCTCTAAAGAGTTCCATAGTCGGTTCTTCTTGAAGGTACACCTCGCAGAGAACTTGGAAGTTGCAGATATTGGATATGGAATTAGGCCCGATGTCTTGAGGGTGGAGTTCGAAAAAATGGAGGACATCTCTAAAGAACTTTGATCCAGGTGGGGAAAAGCCACGGTTCATGTGATCAGAAAAGATGATAACTTCACCATCTTTTGGATTGGGCCGTTCCTCCTACGGGTCAGGCGCACGGTAGGACGCAACATTCTTCCCTGGCAAAAAACCTATGGTAAAGAATTCCTTCAGATTGTCCTCAGTGACTGTTGAAGGAACCCAGTTGCAGACAGTCAGTGCTTTGGATGGCATGATGTTCAAAAGACGAACTGAAAAGAAAGCAACATGTCGGCTTAATTCAATGACAATGGTGAAAGTAAATGATGATGATACAGGAGAGTACTGGCGGCTTAAGTAAGGGCTAATGTCATATAAGGAAAAGTAAGCCGGCACAATAAGCCGCCATGACTACAGATATTTGAGAAAGCAGATTCAGCTAAGTGTTGAGACAAACAAGTTTCCCAAATTGATTGATATTATTCCAGATCAAATGGCTATTCAAAAATGGAAAAAATTCTAGACCTAAAAGTTTAGCGCTGATGAGTTTGTAAGTCCTAAAGAGGCCTTTACATTGGGAAAAGGGATCTACTAGTGTCAAGAGAAAGCACAAAACAACTACTGCACAAACATGTATCTCTTTTTGATCAAGAAGAGGCTCTAGGGAAGAACTACGGAGAAGTTGCGATGAACTACGAAGAACATGCAGAAACCTAAAAAGCCCTAATGCAGATCTGAGGGACAAGAAGGGAAACACTTACAGCCACAGAGCTTCCACGGAAGGTCGCCGCCATTTTTTTGGGACTGATTCCAGTCGATGCAGCGGCCAAGGTCTACGGAGGTGAGAGGCTCTCTGGCGGCGGCGGAGCTCAAGCAGCAGTGGAGGTTGCGAGAGAAGGAAGACGAAGGAGAAAGAAGAATGAGGAAGACCGGAGCGTGCCTATTTATAAGGGAGTAAGCGAACAGGTGGGCGTGAAAATCAAGGAGACCCGAATAATGATCATCCAACTAAACGGACGCCTCGATTCTCGGAAGGCATTAAAATGAAGATCCATTGAGAGATGACGTCATAAAAGTTTTTTGTGTTTTCAAGAGATGACATCATGGCGGGTTACAAAAACTTCTGCGAGGATAAGAAGATGGATTTTTGTTTAAGTCTTGAAGATTGACAAGGAGCAAAGTTCAAAATCAATCTGGGGCCTAATGTTCGGGATATAGCTATCATCTATGACCCGCCCAGGAGGGGCCGGGTCAGCCCCAATAGCGGGTCACAAAGGAAGCCCAATAAACATTCAAGGCGATAGTTTATTAAATCTTATAGAAGGCCTAAGGCCTAGAGGCGGCTTAAGGCCCAATATTGTAAACTGCCGTGTGTAAGGAAAGACTTGTAAGGAAAGGCATGTAAAAGAAGTCACTGAGGCGGACACGCTGTATGAGCCGGCCGGGACTCTGTAGGCCACCAGGCGTCAAGCTGTGTATATAAGGGGACAACCCGGTGGCGACTTAGGGCAAGAAACAAGAGATCGAGAACCAAGCCGGCGGATTAGCCTCTTGGTGATCGACACCCCAGCTATTCGAACACAACTAGACGTAGGCTTTTACCTCCATCGTAAGGGGCTGAACTAGTATAAAACCTCTCTTGTCCTTTGTCCCGATTAACACCTTTAAGCTTCCTAGTTGCGATGGCCCTACGACTAAGTCCTTTTGCTAGGACATCTGCCGTGAAAATTCCATGACAGCGTGAGTTGTGAAACTATTCCACATCGTTTTAAATGAAGGACAAACTCGTAACTCAAATATTCTCCTTCGTGATCAGATTGTAGAAACTTTATTTTCTTGTTACGATGATTCTCCACTTCACTCTGAAATTCTTTGAACTTTTCAAATGTTTCAGACTTGTGTTTCATCAAGTAGAAATACCCATATCTACTCAAATCATATGTGAAGGTTAGAAAATAACGATACCCGCCGCTAGCCTCAGCACTCATGAGACCGCATACATCGTTATGTATTATTTCCAATAAGTCAGTAGCTCGCTCCATTGTTCCGGAGAACGGAGTCTTAGTCATCTTGCCCATGAGGCATGGTTCGCAAGCATCAAATGATTCATAATCAAGTGATTCCAAAAGTCCATCCGCATGGAGTTTCTTCATGCACTTTACACCAATATGACCTAAACGGTTGTGCCAAAAATATGTTGCACTATCATTATCAACTTTGCATCTTTTGGTATCAATATTATGAATATGTGTATCACCACGATCGAGATTCAATAAAAATAGACCACTCTTCAAGGGTGGATGACCATAAAAGATATTACTCATATAAATAGAAAAACCATTATTCTCTGATTTAAATGAATAACCGTCTCACATCAAACAAGATCCAGATATAATGTTCATGTTCAACGCTGGCACCAAATAACAATTATTCAGGTCTAAAACTAATCCCGAAGGTAGATGTAGAGGTAACATGCCGACGGCGATCACATCGACCATGGACCAATTCCCTACGCGCATCGTCACCTCGTCCTTAGCCAATCTTCGTTTAATCCATAGCCCCTGTTTCGAGTTGCAAATATGAGCAACATAACCAGTATCAAATACCCAGGAGCTACTACGAGCATTAGTATGGTACACATCAATAACATGTATATCAAATACACCTTTGTTCACTTTGTCATCCTTCTTATCCGCCAAATACTTGGGGTAGTTCCGCTTCCAGTGACCAGTCCCTTTGCAGTAGAAGCACTCAGTTTCAGGCTTGGGTCTAGACTTGGGCTTCTTCCCAGGAGTGACAACTTGCTTCCCATTATTCTTGAAGTTCACCTTCTTTCCCTTTCCCTTTTGGTTGAAACTAGTGGTCTTGTTAACCATCAACACTTGATGTTCTTTCTTGATTTCTGGCTCCGGAGCTTTGAGCATAGCAAAGAGCTCGAAAATTGTCTAATCCATCCCTTGCATATTATAGTTCATCACAAAGCCCTTGTAGCTTGGTGGTAGTGATTGAAGAACTCTGTCAATAACACTATCATCCGGAAGATTAACTCCCAGCTGATTCAATTGGTTATGATAGCCAGACATTCTGAGTATGTGTTGACTGACATAACTGTTGTCCTCCATCTTGTAGCTATAGAATTTGTTGGAGACTTCACACTACTAGGAAAGGGCTATAGATGAAATTGACACTAATGGCGCACCAGGCAAGTGGTGCGCCACTACTATATACTCATGGCGCACCATGTGCTGGTGCGCCATTAGTGTGGAAGACACTAATGGCGCACCAGACACACGGTGCGCCACTAGTAACAATTTTTTTTTCATTTTTCCAAACATACTAATGGCGCATCCTGGCAAAGTGCGCCATTACTAGTTCTAACTAGTAATGGCGCACCACAACCACGGTGTGCCACTACTAACAATTATATATATATACATACAAAACTAGTTATGGCGCACCCTAACTAGTGCACCATTGATATACCTCTCGATCTGTTCCAAAACTCGATCTCCATCTGTTCCTCCCTCCCTCGCTCCCACATCGGCGCCGACCCCACCCCCATCCGCGCCGGCGACCTCACCCTCTCCCCCACCGAGCTTCTCTCCCCACCCTAGGTCGAGGAGCCGCAGATCGAGCAGGTCAGGCCCGATCCGCCAGCGGCGCTTCCCCAATCCACGTCGTCTCCAAGGGCCGCCTCCCTCGTCTTTTCCTCCCTCGATCTGCTCCTCTGCCCCGGTTCCTTCCGATTCTCGCCGCCGGCTTACTCTTCTCTCCTCTCTCTTTCTCTCTCGATCTGCAGCACCATACGGGAGTCACGGACGGGGCAGAGGAACCTCCTCTCTTGATTTGGAGCTGCGTGCTGGTGTTCTTGCAGCGGGGCGGAGGGCTAGGTGGGATTCCGGCGGGCTAACAGCGGTGGCAGAGGCGCAGCACACTCTTCTCTCCTCAAGGTACGAGCCTCTCTTAGATCCCCTTGTATATGCTACAGGTGGAACTTGTTTACTCATGGATTTGTCCAGCCGAGAGAGAGAGTTCGGATCATGGTTGCTTTTTCATTCATGACTGCTTGTTGATCCAATATTTACTCAAATTAATGTTGTCCAGTATATGTCTGCAATATATGCTAATGGTGGATAATGTTGTCCAGTACGAGCCTCCTCTGCAGCAGAGCTCCGGCTGTGTTGGTAGTCACACCGTGGCACTAGTGTGGCTGAGTTTCTGCTACGGCTACAACCCCTCTTGGTGAGCTCCTCCTTTCCACTCTCTGTTCTCTCTATGATCTAGCCCTAGTTCATGTTTTAGATGCTTTGGTAGTCCTACTAGTTCTGGCTGTATGTTCCAGATGAGCATCAATTAATTTTGGTGCTCTCTGTGATAGGTATATCTTGATCTAGGGTTGCCAGTTGCTTTGCTCTAGGTCATTTGTGATGGCTCTCTGTGGTGGTCATCTTGCTCACTGAACTTGCTGCATACATGCTCCTGTGGGTGCTATTGGCTATCTAAGTGTGTGTGTAATTTAACTTGGGTGCTGTTGGCTATCTAAGTGTGTGTGTAATTTAACTTATGCTAGGGTTCTAGGCTGTTAATTTAACTTGGCTGCTCTCTGTATTTGTGGCACTCTAGTTGGCTTATAGTCTTCTTCTTATTCTTCTTCTTTTCCAAAATGACATAGGTTAGCTTCATTTTACCTAAGTTGGCTCTAATATGCTAACTTAGAGCTTATATGCTTAGTTTCCTATAGGTTAGCTCCAAAATTACTTATGTTAGCACAAAATGATCAAGTTTACATAATAAGCTTATAGTCTTCTTCTTGTTCTTCTTATTCTTCTTCTAGTATTCTTCTAGTGTTCTTCTTCTTCTAGTATTCTTCTAGTCTTGTTCTTCTTCTCTTCTTCTTCTTCTAACTTCTTGTTTATCATTTTGCAGATTTGATTTAATTCACGGAAGCTTGCATGGATGGAGTGCTTCTTTTCCATTTGTGTTTTATTTTGTATCAATGTGAAACTTTTGTGAATTGATGGATAACGGTGTTGGATGAACAATGTGAAACTTTTGTAATATGTAACGATGGAACTATGTGTTGGCTATGTATGTATATATGATGAAACTTGTGTGTTGGATATGATTGTTATATGGATGCTTGTTGTATATATATGTGTTGTATATCTCCTATGTGAAATAGTGACCCGAGATTAAGAAAAAAAAACTATGGTGCGCCATTAGTTTACCAGATACTAATGGCGCACCTGTTGTGCGCCATTAGTATACCAGATACTAATGGTGCACCTGTGGTGCGTCATTACTAAAATATACTAGTGGCATGGTACTAATGGCGCACCTGTAGTGCGCCATTAGTAGCCAAAACAGGTGCGCCATTAGTAGGCATTTTCCTAGTAGTGTCATATCTCTCAACTCGGGCATTTGCTTGAAATATTAACTTCAACTCCTGGAACATCTCATATGGTCCATGACGTTCAAAATGTCTTTGAAGTCCTGATTCTAAGCCGTAGAGCATGGCACACTGAACTATAGAGTAGTCATCAGACCGCGTCTGCTAGACGTTCAAAGCGTTTACATTAGCGGAAGGGGTCTTGTCACCTAGCGGTGCATCAAGGACATAATTATTCTGTGTAGCAATGAGGATAATCCTCAAGTTATGGACCCAGTCCGTGTAGTTGCTACCATCATCTTTCAACTTAGCTTTCCCTAGGAATGCATTAAAATTCAAGGGAACGGTAGCACGGGCTATTGATCTACAACATAGATATGGAAAAACTATCAGGACTAACTTCATGATAAATTAAGTTCAATTAATCATATTACTTAAGAACTCCCACTTAGATAGACATCCCTCGTGTCATCTAAATGATCACGTTATCCATATCAAGTAAACCATGTCCGATCATCACGTGAGATGGAGTAGTTTTCAATGGTGAACATCTCTATGTTGATCATATCTACCATATGATTCAAGTTCGACCTTTCGGTCTCTAGTGTTCCGAGGCCATGTCTGTACATGATAGGCTCGTCAAGTTTAACCTGAGTATTTCGCATGTGCAAAACTCTCTAGCACCCGTTGTATGGGAACGTAGAGCTTATCACACCCGATCATCATGTGGTGTCTTGGCACGATGAACTGTCGCAATGGTGCATACTCAGGGAGAACACTTATACCTTGAAATTTTAGTGAGGGATCATCTTATAATGCTACCGCCATACTAAGCAAAATATGATGCATAAAATATAAACACCACATGCAATCAAAATATGTGACACATGATATGGCCATCATCATCTTGTGCCTTTGATCTCCATCTCCAAAGCACCATCATGATCTCCATCGTCACCGGCTTGACACCTTGATCTCCATCGTAGCTTCGTGGTCATCTCGCCAACTATTGCTTCTAAAACTATCGCTAATGAATAATGATAAAGTAAAGCAATTACATGGTGTTTGCATTTCATACAATAAGGCGACAACCATAAGGCTCCTGCCAGTTGTTGATAACTTTTACAAAGCATGATCATCTCATACAATAACGTATATCACATCATGTCTTGACCATATCACATCACAACATGCCCTGCAAAAACAAGTTAGACGTCCTCTACTTTGTTGTTGCAAGTTTTACGTGGCTACTAAGGGCTTCTAAGAAGAACCGTTCTTACCTACACATCAAAACCACAATGGTGATTTATCAACTTTTCTATTTTAACCTTCAACAAGGACTGTCCGCAGTCAAATTTGATTCAACTAAAGTTGGAGAAACAGGTACCCACCATCCACCTTTATGCAAATCTAGTTGCATGTTTGTCGGTGGAACTAGTCTCATGAACGTGGTCATGTAAGGTTGGTCTGGGTCGCTTCATCCAACAATACCGCTGAATCAAAATAAGACATTGGTGGTATGCACTATGACGATCACCGCCCATAACTCTTTGTGTTCTACTCGCGCATATCATCTACGCGTAAACCTGGCTCAGATGCCACTATTGGGGAACGTAGCATGCAATTTCAAAAATTTCCTACGCTCACGCAAGATCTATCTAGGAGATGCATAGCAATAAGAGGGGGAGAGTGTGTCCACGTACCCTCATAGACCGAAAGCGGAAGCGTTTGACAACACGGTTGATGTAGTTGAACTTCTTCTCGTTCCGACCGATCAAGTACCGAACATACGGCACCTCCGAGTTCTGCACACGTTCAGCTCGATGACATCCCTCCAACTCTTGATCAAGTAAAGAGTCGAGCGAGAGTTCCATCAGCATGACGACGTGGTGATGGTGATGGTGAAGTGATCCATGCAGGCTTCGCCTAAGCAGTACGTGAATATGACCGGAGGCGTAAACTGTGGAGGGGGCACCGCACACGGCTAACAATGTTTGTTGTGTGTTCTAGGCGGCCCCTCCCACATATATATAGGTGGGAGAGGAAGGGGATATTGTAACGCCCCGGACACACCCGTCGGTGGTCGTTACTCCTGGCGGGATCTAGACTGGCCCCACAGATCAATACTAGTCTTTTCTGCGCACTTTGTCCTCACTCGTGCGCACCCGGGAGCAACTTCTAGGTCGGTCACCCATCCTGAAACTACTCCAAGCTGAGCACGCTTAACTTTGGAGTTCTGTCCGAATGGGCTTCCAGAAAAGAAGGAATTCCTTATTGATATGAGTAGTCTATCATCCCTAATAAGCCAGGCTATCATATACACCCCCACTCAGAGGAACCGACGTCCTCGTTGGGCCACAGGAACATTCCCTCTTGGTACATACGTCTTTGCATCCAGTCCAGTACATGTGCCATGTCGGCTGCCACGATGGGTCACAAACGTCATGAACAACATGACCGCGCACCTGTCCGCAAACATCCGTGTAACCACCAGGGTCGGCTCTGATACCAACTTGTAATGCCCCGGACACACCCGCCGGTGGTCGTTACTCCTGGCGGGATCTAGACTGGCCCCACAGATCAATACAAGTCTTTTCTGTGCACTTTGTTCTCACTCATGCGCACCCGGGAGCAAATTCTCGGTCGGTCACCCATCCTGAAACTACACCAAGATGAGCACGCTTAACTTTGGAGTTCTGTCCGAATGGGCTTCCGGAAAAGAAGGAATTCCTTATTGATATGAGTAGTCTATCATCCCTAATAAGCCAGGCTATCACAGATATCCATGGGGCGCCCATGTAGGAGGTATCCTACTTGGGGGCTGAGGGAGTCCTGGATTAGGAGTTCTCCGGACAGCCGGACTATATCCTTGGGCCGGACTGTTGGACTATGAAGATACGAGATTGAAGACTTCGTCCCGTGTCCGGATGGGACTCTACTTGGCATGGAAGTCGAGCTAGACAATACATATATGTATATCTCCTCCTTTGTAACCGACCTTGTGTAACCCTAGCCCCCTCCGGCATCTATATAAACCGGAGGGTTTAGTCCGTAGGACAACATACAATCATACCATAGGCTAGCTTCTAGGGTTTATCCTCTTTGATCTCGTGGTAGATCAACTCTTGTAATACTCATATCATCAAGAACAATCAAGCAGGACGTAGGGTATTACCTCCATCAAGAGGCCCAGAACTTGGGTAAACATCGTGTCCCCTGCCTTCTGTTACCATCCGCCTTAGACGCATAGTTCGGGACCCCCTACCGAGATCCGCCGGTTTTGACACCGACATTGGTGCTTTCATTGAGAGTTCCACTGTGTCGTCACCATAAGGCTTGATGGCTCCTTCAATCATCGCTAGCGATGCGGTCCAGGGTGAGGCTTTCCTCCTCGGACAGATCTTCGTATTCGGCGGCTTCGCACTGCGGGCCAATTCTCTTGGCCATCTGGAGCAGATCGAAAGCTATGCCCCTGGCCATCAGGCCAGATTTGGAAACTTGAACTACACGGCCGACATCCGCGGAGACTTGATCTTCGACGGATTCAAGCCCATGCTGGACACGCCGCACAGTCACGACGAGCAAGACGTAACTCTGCTGTCGGACAGTGTTCGGGAAATCGCATCCGTAGCTACTCCGGCTGTTAATCCAGAGCAAATCGCGCCATCCGAGAGCGGAGGGATAGACCCCGCCATGGAGGCCGCACTCTCAGCGGCGATAGAGCCAGATACTGACTTCACCCCTTTTGAGAGCCGCGTCGTCGAACCACTGGATTTATCCCGGCCACGGACTCCAAGACGCTCACATCCATGACCGTCGAATCCGAATGGGCGCCGATCATGGAGTTCACCTCCGCGGATATCTTTCAACACTCACCTATCGGAGATGTGCTAATTTCGACCTGTCAGGAGAACCTTGGACGAACTACGTCCGGCTAGAATGGGATGCGGACGATGAAGAAATTCACTGCCCACCCACCACCCACTTAGTAGCCACTATCGACGACTTAACTGACATGCTCGACTTTGACCCCGAAGACATCGATGGTATGGACGACGATGCAGGAGACGAAGCAGAACCACCGCCCATAGGGCGCTGGACCGCTACTTCATCACAGGACGTATACATGGTGGATGCACCCAGAGAGGGCAATGGCGAAGAGACAGTGGATGATGCACACTCCAAGCAACCCAAGCGCCAATGTCAGCGGCGCCGCTCTAAGTCCCTCCATAGCAAAAACAGCGATAACAGCGCAAGAGGAAATAATAGTCCACGTGACTCCGGAAGAAACGACAACTGCACCACCCGGTGTCAGAACACGATCAAGATCCAAATTGGAAACATAGTATGGATCCGACGTTCGAACACGATGACGCCAAAGATAAGCCTCATCAAGCCCCGTCTAGGGAAGAAAACAGTCTGGACGAAGATGCACGCATCATCCTGGAAACACACTTGGCGCAAGAGAACCTCCGCAGAAGGCTTATTGCCACAGCGAGGAGCCGGAAGAAACAGAAGCAAAGGCTCAAGGTCGCACAAGATATGCTCAACAGCAAGTGGACCAAAGTAACAAAGTATGGTGGAAGTTACCATCAAAATATCTATCCAAAGCGCAAGCTATTACCGGAATTCGACGACGAGGCCTTAGATCCCATACAGCCGAAAAGTGATACGGCCAACTGGCCAGATCCACCACCCTGTGAACGCGATAGAGCGGCTAACATAGTCGTGCATAAGTCAACACACGATCTATGTGAGAACTTGCGTCAAAAATCCAGCGTGACCAGATCTATCTATGGATCTAGGAAGCGCGCTACGGAACACAACCAACACCGAATACTACAACCGTCCGAACACCATGGCGCATCCCAATACAGGGGTGCCGTACACCCCTTATGTTTCACTGATGAGGTGCTTGATCACGAATTCCCAGAGGGATTCAAACCGGTGAACATAGAGGCATATGACGGAACCACAGACCCTGGAGTCTGGATAGAGGACTTCATCCTCCATATTCATATGGCTCGTGGAGATGATCTCCATGCCATTAAATACTTCCCCCTCGAGCTTAAAGGGCCAGCTCGGCACTGGCTGAAAAGCCTCCCCGAAAACTCAATTGGAAGTTGGGAGGAGCTCGAGAACGCTTTTCAGGCCAATTTTCAAGGGACTTATGTCCGACCTCCGGATGCAGACGATTTAAGTCACATAATCCAACAGTCCGGAGAGTCCGCCCGAAAGCTTTGGAACAGGTTCCTCACCAAGAAGAACCAAATCGTCGACTGTCCAGACGCCGAAGCCTCAGCAGCTTTTAAACACAGCTTCCGAGATGAATGGCTCGCCAGACACC
This sequence comes from Triticum urartu, assembly GCF_056163025.1. Classification (NCBI taxonomy): domain Eukaryota; kingdom Viridiplantae; phylum Streptophyta; class Magnoliopsida; order Poales; family Poaceae; genus Triticum; species Triticum urartu. The sequence goes on along the minus strand of NC_141877.1, from coordinate 194,100,168 downwards.
TCGGTCAAGAAAAACCAAGAACAATGGCAGCCCTAACAAGCCTCATGACCCGCTTTTGCGTGGGCGAGGACAGCTGGTTGGCCCGTAGCAGCACCAGCGACCCAAGAACATCCGAAGTGAGGGATGGCAATGGTAAACAACGATGCAACAAAAACAAGCGTCGAAATAAACAAGGTAGCCCAGATAACACGACGGTAAACGCTAGATTCAGGGGCTCCCGACCAGGTCAGCGGAAAAAGCCTTTCAAAGGCAGCAGAGAAGGACAATCTGGCCTAAACAAAATTCTTGACAAACTGTGTCAGATTCACGGCACCCCAGACAAACCAGCAAATCATACCCATAGAAAATGATGGGTCTTCAAGTAGGCCGGTAAGCTAAACGCCGAATACAAAGGGGAAGAGACACGAAGCGAAGACGAGGATGAACTTCGCCAGCAAAATGGCAGAGGACAGAAAAAGTTCCCACCAGAGGTTAAAACAGTAAACGTGATCCATGTGACAAAGAGGAGGAACAATCATGCACTCCGATGCACACGCGCCATAGAGCCCATCACCCCTAGGTTCAACCCCTGGTTGGCATTCCCGATCACTTTTGATCATAGTGATCACGATACAAATATCTGGTGCGAAGGACTGATGGCCTTGGTGTTAGACCCAATAATAAATGGGTACCATTTCACAAGAGTCCTCATGGACGGCGGCAGTGATCTAAATCTGATATATCAGGACACAGTCCGCAAAATGGGGATAGACCGAACACAAATAAGCCACAGTAATACTACCTTCAAGGGAGTAATACCAGGCCAAGAGGCCCGCTGTAAGGGCTCTCTACCACTAGAGGTGGTATTCGGTTCTCCCGATAACTTCCGAGGAGAAATGTTAACTTTTCACATCGCTCCATTCCGAAGTGATTATCAAGCACTACTCGGAAGAGCGGCTTTCGCTCATTTTAACGCAATACCGCATTATGCTTTTCTCAAGCTCAAGATGCCCGGTCCACGTGGCATCATCACGGTTAGCGGAAATACCGAACGTTTTTTACGTACGGAAGAGGACGCTGCGGCTCTAACAGCCGCGAACTAGACGGCCTCACCAAACCAGAAAAAATGGCAGGTCGTCAAGACCGCGGACACGGTTAGACGAATCCGGCGTTCCATCATATATACATGAGATTGGTTTTCGAACCCTCATAAAATGATACCAGGGGCTTCCCGCATGTAATCGGGGCCAGCCCGGATCAACTAGTCTTCTCTTGAATTTTGATAGTTCATTGACCATAACCAATTCTTCTTTTTGGCACGACAACTTCCACTTAAGTTCTTTCCTTTTGCAGATGACAATCGTGCTACACCCGTCCAGGACACGGCACAACGGAGATACAGGCATAGACGTGCAGCAGGGATCCGCCCAAAGGTTTCTTTTTAGATTAAGACCTTGCGTAAACCTTTTTTACTGTCTCTTGTTGCTCACATCCTCCGTATTACTCCACACAACCGAGAAGGATGCTGGCATTATTTGCATGTGGCCATGCCAGAACTTCTCACGTACCTGGACACATGTGGTTTCTCATCAAGGGCATTGTTTAGCGTGGTATATGTTATAAAGACCGAACACCTTAGGGAGTGTTCGGCGTCGCGAGTTTGGCCCTATATGCATCAGCTCCGAATCATGTCTTTGGTCAAATGTTGGGTTTTCTCGGCTCCCACATTTTGGTACCTTACGTTCCGTTATACCGGCTAAGGTAGCACTGGGAGAACTACTGACCTGGTTCATCCGGATGATCACCTCAGTAGAGAAAGCCGAAAACTGACTGTCATGATATGGCGAGAGACTGGTCAACCACTCGATGACTCATCGGAATCTTCGGGATTCCTCCGCATTAACGAAGGGCCGTTTCCCGGTCATGTACGTACGCGCCCTGTATTCGGATGAGCGCAGAAGTACCAGGGGCTATATAGTAGCCCCACTGTCAAACTCCTATGGCTAAGTGAAAGTGTTAAAGCAATATAGTCCGATTGCCTTGTTCGCTGCGCTATCCCCTCCTTAACGGACCAAGACGTTGGATCAAGTGTGGATATGTATCTTTTGCGAACACCCCCGCATTATATGCGTGGGGGCGGAAACCGACGACTGCAAACTTTCAGGTTATACACATATATACATAAACAGCCGCACAGGAGGCATCATAGTACTTTCAGGCAAAAGTATAAATACAGCCTTGATAATTCAATAAAACATTGTTTTACAATGGGAATACATGTCACTTGAACATAAAATTCTTCGAGCACTGAGCCTCTATCGAACGAGCTCCTTCAAGAACTTCTTGAAAGTAGTGCTCGGCAGCCACTCGGCCTACGGCAGAACCGTATGTCGCAACAGTGGTGGCCTCCATCTCTGCCCAGTATGTCTTGACACGGGCAAAGGTCATCCGCGCACCTTCTATGCACGCCGACCTCTTTACAGCATTGATGCATGGCACAGCACCAAGGAATTGTTGCACTAAGCTAAAGTAGCTATTCGGCCTTGGCCCTCCCTGCCACAGGTGATCCACAACGGACCTCATGGCAAGTCCGGACAACCTATGGAGCTCGGCCCACTCGGCCAATCACTCATTCAACAGCAGCGGACGAACTGGACCGTGAAACTGTGACCAGAACAACTTTTCCACTTTGGGACCTTTCTGATCCTTGAAGTACTCGGCCGCATTAGGAGCACTTGCAGCCAAATCCATGTACGCATCCGCAGAACTCCATAGCCGGTCCAAAGGAGCATACTTCGGATCTCCGAACTTAGTCCGCAACAAGAAGGGATTCCCAGACACGATATCCGCAGCTTGATTCAGCTCCTCCTTCGTCGCTCTAATTTTCGAGCGGGCTTCCTTGGAAGCTACCCGGGCCTTCTCCAGGTCTGTCGTCTTTGCCCGGTTTTCTTCTTCAAGAAGCTGGTAACGGTCAGCGGCATATTTTAACTCTACAGCCATCTTGGATATTTTTTCCTTGCTCTCGCAATGTGCGGCCTATTCGGCTCTTAACTCTTCAGCCGCCTTTAAAGCGGCCACATTGCTACTCCTTGCTTGCTCCTTGGCTCGGGCAAGCTCCGCCCGAAGGGTCTCCATGGTGGTAGCTCCATCTGCAGTCACAACATATTAAAGATACTGGAATCATGCTACTCTTATTATGTGACGATCACCAGAAAAATCACTCACCCTGTGCCTCGTCAAGCCGCTTGTTGACAAGCACGAGTCGGCATCTGCCGCATCAAGTTGCCACTTTAGCTCGGCAAACCCATCAGTCCGGCTAGCCACCGAAGCTTCAGCCACCTACACATAAAGGCGGTCTGGTTATTACCTGGGACTATGATCCTCTGTTTGCCGCCGTTTTTGACAACAACCGGAGTCTCAGGGGCTACTATCTGCATAGGGCATACCTAATGTATGTGGTACTATTAAAAACATACATTATTTCACGTACCTCGAAGCCTTTCAGCAGACTCATAAAGGCTTCATGCAAACGGCTTCCAGCGGATGAAATCCGTTCAATCACCTTACCCATTAGCATACGATGTTCTTCCGAGACGGCTGCTTGCCCCAGAAGATCCTTCAGCGCGTCCGACTGCACACTGTACGGACCCTTGCTGTCGCTCTCCTTAGGAGCCAGATACTGGGGATTCCGGGAAGCCAAAGGGTTATCCTCTGGCCCTAGTGGATCCTGAGATACCCTTCGCGACGACACTTCAAGGTCGCCCGCTTCTTGTGGCGAGGTGTCCGGGGAAGGCGTTTTGCTCTCCATCATCTCCGGAAGAAGATCTCCCGAAGATGAACTCTGTCGAGAAGGGCTACGATCCGGACTACAATTTATAAGAATAGGTTATTGTCTTTGGAAGTAATATAGGATGTTTTTACTATTAACTAATTTTCGATTACTTATAGCTCGGTAGAGGGTTGATCCCTGCGCGGACATTGTGCGGCAAGAATACCCTCCGAGACACGACCCTCTGATGAAGATTTCTTCTCCCGTTTGGAAACCTTGGTTTCCGGATCTTCAGAGGTAGTCCTCTTCCTTCCCGGGGAGAGAGAATGTCAGATTCTCCCCTTTGACCATCCTCCCTCGCGAAGGTGCTCATTCCCCCGGCTGGAATAAGTAGCGAGTCAGGCCCGCTTTCGCCCTCTTTATTCCCCCCATCATCTTCCTTTGAAGACACTGGATAAGGTGTCGGCTCGAGCATCTTGTCCAGTACGGGATTGTCCAAGCCCTCAGGAAGGGGGGCCGAACACCTAATCATCATCGCTTTTGTTATCCAATCCTGGTCAAAAGGCGGCTCTTTAGAATGATGCCACGATAAATAAAAGGACAGCAGGTTCGGCATGGGATTACTTACTTGGGCAGCGGGGCGGTTGCAGCTCAGGCCCACATCCTCGGTGGTGTCCGGACACTTTGTTTGGGGTCCGAAGAATGATTTGTACATATCTTCGTGCGTCATGCCGAGGAAATGCTGAATAGCACGCGGTTCTTCCGGGTTGAATTCCCACATGCAGAGGGGCCGACGTTTGCAAGGCTGGACTCGACAAACTAGCATAACTTGCATTGCCATAACCAGACTGAAATCTCTCTCAAAGAGATCTCGGATATGGCTTTGCAGTATTGGCACGTCCTTGGCTGGACCCCAGCTCAGCCCCCTGCTGATCCATGACATCAGTTGCGGTGGGGGGCCCGAGCGAAAGGTGGGGGCAGCTACCCACTTGGCACTTCGGGGAGCTGTGACGTAAAACCACTCCCGCTGCCACAATCCGGACACCTCTGGGAAGTAACCCTCTGGCCATGGAGCGTCAGCGATTTTGCTTATTAAAGCACCTTCGCACACTGCGTGATGCCCCTCCATCATCTTCGGCTTCACATCAAAGGTCTTGAGCCACAGGCCGAAGTGAGGGGTAATGTGGAGGAAGGCCTCACATATGACAATAAATAACGAGATGTGAAGAAGGCAATCCGGGGCCATATCGTGAAAATACAGCCCGTAATAGAACATGAGACCCCTAACAAAGGGATCCAGAGTGCGGCCTAGTCCTCGGAGGAAGTGGGAGATTAACACAACGCTCTCGTTGGGTTCAGGAGTAGGGACGACCTGTCCTTGAGCAGGCAGCCTATGCGAAATTTCGGCGGTCAGATATCTGGCCTCCCTCAACTTCTTAATGTCCTCCTCTGTGACAGAGGAGGGCATCCACCGACCTTGAAGGTTGGATCCAGACATAGATGAAGGTCCGAAGCACCTGACCTGAGCTTTGGGTGTTGGAACTCGAGGCGGGGGAAGGATTCAATTGAGCGCGGGAGGGAAAAAAGTAAAAGCCTTGTTCCCTTTATAAAGAGGGTGAATATCAGGCGTCCCCCTCGTGGCCGTTTGAGACTTACCTAAGATCTAGGAGTCATACCAACAGGCATGGTTGGGTTACCCACGTTTGTATTGATGAGAATCCTGTGATAAGGGGAACATGATCTCTGCTTTGATAAGACATGTCAAGGAAACCGCCTTGCGTTATGTGCGGAGCTGGTTAAGAAAAACGGTTCGAATAATGACCGGGCCATGGCGTGATGTCATGCTATCAAAACATGTCAGCAGATTAGATTTGTGGAAATATTATTCTCTCTACGGTGGTATGTGGAACTTATTTTGCAGGGGCGGACACTATCCTCGTATTCAAACTCTTCCGTGGTGTATTGGGAGGAGTAACCCGCCTTGCAATGCCGAAGACATCACTGCGCGTTGGACTCATCATCATTAAAGCCAGGTTCAGGGGCTACTGATGGAGTCCTGGATTAGGGGGTCTCCGGACAGCCGAACTATATCCTTTGGCCGGACTGTTGGACTATGAAGATACGAGATTGAAGACTTCGTCCCATGTCCGGATGGGACTCTACTTGGCGTGGAAGCCAAGCTAGGCAATACGGATATGTATATCTCCTCCTTTGTAACTGACCTTGTGTAACCCTAGCCCCCTCAGGCGTCTATATAAACCAGAGGGCTTAGTCCGTAGGACAACATACAATCATACCATAGGCTAGCTTCTATGGTTTAGCCTCTTTGATCTCGTGGTAGATCAACTAGTGTAATACTCATATCATCAAGAACAATCAAGCAGGACGTAGGGTATTACATCCATCAAGAGGGCCCGAACCTGGGTAAACATCGTGTCCCCTGCCTCCTGTTACCATCCTCCTTAGACGCACAGTTCGGGACCCCCTACCCGAGATCCGCTGGTTTTGACACCGACAGGGGCCTTGTCCAATTCGGCGCCCCCTTACTATCTTTTCCTGAGAAGGAAGGATATGGGAGAGAGGAGGGAAGGAAGGGGGAGGCCGAATTGCCTCCCCTTCCTTCTCTCTTCCCCTTTCCTTTCCCCTTCCTACGGCCAGCAAGGGGGGCGCAGCAGCCCATGCTGGTTGTTGTGTTTCCCCTCTTGGCCCAATAGGCCCATATAGTTTGTCGGGGGTAGCCCGGAACCCCTTCCGGTGACCCGATACGTACCTGGTACCCCCGGAACACTTCTGGTGTCCAAATACTATCGTCCTATATATGAATCTTTACCTCTATAGCATTTCGAGACTCCTCGTCATGTCCGTGGTCTAATCCGGGGCTCCAAACAATATCCGGTCACCAAATCACATAACTCATATAATACAAAATCATCTTCGAACGTTAAGCATGCGACCCTACTGGTTCGAGAACTATGTAGACATGACCGAGACACCTCTCCGATCAATAACCAACAGCATAACCTAGATGCTCATATTGGTTCCCACATATTCTAACAAGATCTTAATCGGTCGTACCATAATGACAACCTACGTTATTCCCTTTTTCATCGGTATGTTACTTGCCTGAGATTAGATCATCGGTATCTCCATACCTAGATCAATCTCGTTACCGCCAAGTATCTTTACTCGTTCCATAATGCATCATCCCGTGACTAACTCATTAGTCACATTGCTTGCAAGGCTTATTGTGATCTGCATTACTGAGAAGGCCCAGAGATACCTCTCCGATACTCGGAGTGAGAAATCCTAATATCGATCTATGCCAACCCAACAAAAACCTTCGGAGATACCTGTAGAGCATCTTTACAATCACCCAATTACGTTGTGACGGTTGGTAGCGCACAAGGTTGTAACACCCTGGATGTAACTTTCCCAATTTGTACTCCAACTCTTGCCGTTTCCGGCTTTAAGTTAATTTATTTTCTTGGGTTCGGGTTTTTGTCTCCGTGTGTTGTTTTCATTGTCATGCATCTCATATCATGTCATCATGTGCATTGCATTTGTATACGTGTTCATCTCATGCATTCGAGCATTTTCCCTGTTATCCGTTTTGCATTCCGGCGCTTCATTCTCCTCCGGTGGCCATTTCTAGCTTTCTTTCGTGTGTGGGGATTAAACTTTTCCGGATTGGACCGATACTTGCCAAGCGGCCTTGGTTTACAACCGGTACACCGCCTGTCAAGTTTCGTACCATTTGGACTTCGTTTGATACTCCAACGGTTAACTGAGGGACCGAGAAGGCCTCGTGTGTGTTGCAGCCCAACACCGCTCCAATTTGTCATCTTTCCAGAGGTGCAACCCATGTATTTTTGTGATGTGTGTGGTGACTAGCACAAGCTTGCCAAGAGAGGCACTTGGTAATTCTGATTTCAGGGACTTAGCATTTCCACTAAGTCCTTGATCTGTTTATCTCATATGGCCATATGTTCATGTTGTTTCCTAGAGATCCGTGCCTCTTTTGAGGATGATCAGTAAGGATGTTTTGTTAATCTTGTAGTGCTCTATCCATACATGTCCTTGTTTGCATTTATGGAGCACCCTAGCTTGAGTCAATCGAGCTCTACTTTTGCTACTTCGTGAATCTGGGCAGATTGTCTACTTGTTAGCGATTTTGCCGATGATGTTGTAGTTGATCCGTGCATGCTATGCTATTGTTCTTGCCATGTCTAGCTTGCATTTTGTGTATTCTTGATGGGTGTATGCTTAGATTTTCATGACTTGCTCCGTAGTGAGTGCATCGAGCTCGTAAGCATGCCTACTTGATATCCGTTTCAGCATGCTCCAGTTTTCACTAAGTCTGTGATCTGATTATGTTTTTGCCATGTTCACATGCTTGCAATTGTATTTTCTATTCCCTTTTGGCTCAAGGTCACTAAGGGACTTTTGTTAACCTCTTTGAGTAGCTCCATGCCATGCTTTACTTTGTCATGTTCAGGTCCTGTAGCATGTAGTTTTGTTGCTCCGAAGAGTGCTACCTGATCTGAAATTCCAGACAAGTGTTGATTTCACTAAGTCTGAAATCTGTTTGCCATATGCATTTTTGCCGTGCTTGTTTGAACCTGTTAATGGATGAATTGGCTGTAGCTCAGTGCTAGACTTTTGTTAACAATCATGAATGCATCCCTGCCATATTTTTTGTTGTCATGTTTGGGTGCTGTAACTTGTTCATCTCTTTGCATTTATATGGCTACTTGCTGTAAATCGCAGACCGGTGTCATATTTGAATTGCTTGCCATTTCCAAACCGCAACTCCGATTCCGGCGTTCTTTATATCGTTTTCAAGCGATTTCATCTCATCTTTCCAGTGGCACACTTGGATTCCCATGTTTAGGCCAGGGTCATGCATCCTTTGTCAGATCTTGCATATGCATCCCGCATAGCATACCATCCTTGCATCATATTGTTTGATCCTTGCACGTGGTTGATTGTGTCCTTGTTGCTTGTTTGTCTTGTTTGGGTAGAGCCGGGAGACGAGTTCGCTAACAAGGAGCCCGTTGAGTTTGCTTTCGAGGATCTAGTCAACTCTGACAATTGTGCAGGCAAGATGATCATACCCTCGAAATCACTACTATCTTTGCTATGCTAGATTGCTCGCTCTTTTGCTATGCCAATGCTACGATGCCTACCACTTGCATTCAAGCCTCCCAAATTTCCATGTCAAACCTCTAACCCACCTTGTCCTAGCAAACCGTTGAATGGCTATGTTACCGCTTTGCTCAGCCCCTCTTATAGCGTTGCTAGTTGCAGGAGAAGATTGGAGAACGTTCCTTGTTGGAACATTTATTTACTTGTTGAGATATCATTATTTAGCCATGTTATCTTAATGCATCTATATACTTGGTAAAGGGTGGAAGGCTTGGCCTCTCGCCTTGTGTTTTTTTCCACTCTTGCCGCCCTAGTTTCCGTCATATCGGTGTTATGTTCCCGGATTTTGCGTTCCTTACGCGGTTGGGTTATAATGGGAACCCCTTGATAGAAGCTTTTCCAGCAATGCCCAACCTTGGTTTTACCTTTTGCCACCTAGCCTCTTTTCCCCTTGGGTTTCCGGAGCCTGAGGGTCATCTTATTTTAAACCCACCCCTGGGCCAGTGCTCCTCTAAGTGTTGGTCCGAACCAGGCAGCCCGCGGGACCACCTCAGGGAAAGTCGAGGGTTGGTTTTACTCGTAGCTTGACCTATCTGAGTGTGCCCTGAGAACGAGATATGTGCAGCTCCTATCGGGATTTGTCGGCACATTCGGGCAGTGCTGCTGGTCTTGTTTTAACCTATCGAAGTGTCTTGAAGAACCGAGATACCGAGTCTGATCGGAACATCTTGGGAGGAGGTCTATTCCTTCGTTGACCGTGAGAGCTTGTCATGGGCTAAGTTGGGACTCCCCTGCCCGCGGTTATGGGCAGATGGGAATTTGTTAATGTCCGGTTGTAGATAACTTGAACCTTAATTTATTTAATATGAATCAACTGAGTGTGTTGCCATGATGGCCTCTTCTCGGCGGAGTCCGGGAAGTGGACATGGTGTTGGAGTAATGTTTGCGCAGGTTGCTCTCTAGTTTCTCGCTCGCGCTTTGCCTCCTCTTCTCGCTCTCTTTTGCGAACATGATAGTCACCATATTTGCTAGTCGCTTGCTACAGCTCCACATATTTACCTTGCCTTACCTATAAGCTTAAATAGTCTTGATCGCGAGGGTGCGAGATTGCTGAGTCCCTGTGGCTCACAGATTACTATTACAACAGATGCAGGGCCTCATGATTCCGCTCCAGGAGACGCGCTCGAGCTCAAGTGGGAGTTCGACGAGGACTCTCAACGTTACTATGTTTCCTTTCCTGATGATCAGTAGTGGTGCCCAGTTGGGGGTGATCGGGACCGTGTCGCATGTTGGGTTATCTTTTTTTTTGGGGCCGTAGTCGGGCCATGAGTGCTTGGATGATGTAATGTTATGTATGTACTTGATTGACGTGGCGAGTGTAAGCCAACTATGTTATCTCCCCTTTATTATTGTATATTACATGGGATGTTGTGAAGATTGCTAACTTGCGATAGATGCCTTCAATGCGATTATGTCTCTAAGTTGTGCCTCGACACGTGGGAGCTATACTCGCATCGAGGGTGTTACAAGTTGGTAATCAGAGCCTTCCCCGACCTTAGGAGCCCCATTGCTTGATCGTTTTTAGCGGCCGAGTTGTGTCTAGAAAAATGTTTTGAGTCATTTAGGAATTATATATCGGAGATTTTAGGAATTCTTTTTACTTCCCAGTCTCCTCATCGCTCTGGTAAGGCATCCTGACGTAGAGTTTTGACTCTTCTCTTCTCAAATTTCACTAAAAAAATTTAGGATCACGCGGTATCTTGGAATCGTTCCGATGGTTTTATGATGAGAACATTGTCTTGGTGCCTCCTGTCAGGGGTTTTGTGGAAGTGTCCCGGGGAGTTGAGCTCTGAGGTATTGTCGTCATAATTTTATCGCTGCAGTTCTGGAATACCTGAGTTTAGTACGCCGACATCGAAAATCTCTTTTATGCAGTTCGTTGGTGAGATAACCTCGACGCCACCCAGTACTGGGGCGGGAGTTCGGGAGTATCGCCATAACTTGTATAACGGATGCTTTTCGAAGGTTGAGGTAGATGGTTTCCGAAGCTTTTCTCGGTTATGTGGAAGGATGGATTCAGCTGGATGTAGGTTTTGTTAGTTTTGGGTGAGATATTATGCTTCCCCTGTATCCCCAACACCTGATTGCGTAACCGGAAAGGTTCGGGAGTTTCATAGGTGGGAATTCTAGTAGCTCTAGTTCTTCTTCCACGGATAGTTGGATTGAGATTGGGATTTCTTACCGATTATACTTTCTTGATCCGTACCTTGTTGATTTATTTCTCTACCTTAATTCTACGTGGCTTCTCAATTTATGGATATGTGACCATTTCAAGAGGAATGCATTCGTTCATTTTGTTCGGATGTGAAGACTATATGTTGCAATTTTCATTCCGTTGGATTCAGCTTCAATATTTATCTATCAATGTGCTAATGGATGTCAACCTCTTCAGGATGGCTCCTCCAACGCGCACGACTCCAAATCCTGATCTGCCACCACCTCCACCTCCTCTGGAGGCATGGCAAGCTGTGATGGCCGCAACCAATGCAAACACACACTTGATCATGCAAATTCTTCAAGAGTGCAATCAAGGAAACCACGGGAACCAAGGCAACAATCAGAATCACTTAGCTACACTCAACCAGTTCCTTGCTAATGGGCCAAAGACTTTCAGCAATTGTGTTGAGGCAACCGATGCTGACGATTGGCTTGTGGATCTGTGCAAGCATTTCAAGTGCAGTAACGTCAGGCCTGAGGACTTTGTTAAGTTCGCTTCTTTCCAACTCAAAGACCAAGCCGCAGAGTGGTTCCAGCAGTACAAGGACTCCAGAGGTGGATGTGTTATCACTTGGGATGATTTCCGTCAAGATTTTAGAGCTCATCATATTCCTCAGAGCATGGTTGAAAGCAAGCGTGAGGAATTCCGCAACTTGAAGCAAGGCTCTTTGTCTGTCTATGACTACAACAAGTTGTTTCAGAAGCTAGCCCGCTTTGCCAAGCAGGACGTACCTAATGAGAAGAGCATGATATACCAGTTCAGGAGTGGCCTCAGAGAAGAAATTCAGCTAGCTCTTGTTCTCGTTGAGCCCTTGAGATACGATGAGTTCTACAACATGGCACTGAAGCAAGAGGCTGCTCAACTGAGGTGTGATGCTTCCAAGAAGCGAGTTAGAGATGTTACTCCTTCTTCCTCTACTCAAGTGGCCAAGCAGCAAAAGTATTGGCTTCCTCCTCCTCCGTTCCGTCAGCCATATCAGCAGAAGAGCAAAGGTGGCAGTGGACCTTCCCACCCACCCAACCCTGGCTTTCAGAACAAGACTTCGTCTCAACCTCCAACATCGAGTGCTTCGTATCACCATCCGCTTTCAGAGGTCACATGCAACAAGTGCCAACAGAAGGGTCACTATGCCAACAAGTGTTTCAACCAGAGGCGTCTTCCTCCTCTTCCTCCTCCTGTCAGATCGGCAAGTACATCTGTGGTCAAGCATAACCCCAAGTACGCCAAGGTCAATATGGTGAATGCAGCTCAGGCAGAGGATTCATCAGATGTCATCATGGGTAACCTCCCTGTTAATGATATTCCCGCAAAAGTTCTTTTTGACACTGGTGCATCGCATTGTTTCATGTCAAAGCCATTTTTTACCAAGCATGAGTTCGTTTCGTCTCATTTGGATAAACAAATGGATATCGTTTCTCCTGGCAAACGTTTGAGTGCAAGTCTGGAGGTGCCAGATGTTACTATCGCCTTGGGCGACTACAAGTTTCTGGCTTCTCCAATGATCCTTGGTAACTCGGATATTGATCTTATTCTCGGGATGGATTGGCTTTCTAAGCACAAGGCTCAGCTCGATTGTGCAGACAGGAAGATTCAATTGACTCATTCGTCTGAGGATGTAATTGTTTTTGCTGCTCGGGATAATACTATCCGTCTGTTTTCTCTCAATGAGAAGGGTGAACTGGATGCTATCTCGCAAATTCCAGTCGTTTGCGAATATCAAGACGTCTTTCCAGAAGAGCTTCCAGGAATGCCTCCGCACCGGCCAGTTGAATTCATTATTGATCTTGAGCCTGGCACAGAACCTGTGTGCAAGAGTCCTTACAAGCTCGGACCTGAAGAGTTGAAGGAGCTGAAGAAGCAACTCAATATTCAAGAGAAAATGGGTCTCATCTGGCCTAGTTCTTCTCCGTGGGGTTGTGGTGTTCTTTTTGTGAAGAAGAAGGATGGAACGGACCGACTTTGTGTTGATTACCGCCCATTGAACAAGAAGACCATCAAGAACAAATACCCACTTCCCAACATCAACGAGATGTTCGAACAACTCAAAGGTGCCCAAGTATTCTCCAAGCTTGATCTCCGTATGGGTTATCATCAGATTCGAATCCGTGAGCAAGATAATCCCAAGACGGCTTTCAGGACAAGCTATGGTTCATATGAATACACTGTCATGTCTTTTGGTCTCGTCAACGCTCCTCCGACGTTCTCTCGCATGATGAACTTCATCTTCAGCGCCTACACCAATGGCTTCATTTTGGTCTATCTCGACGACATTCTGGTTTTCTCGAAGAACAAGGAAGATCATGCCAAGCACTTGCGTTTGGTACTCGATAAGCTGAGGGAACATCAGTTCTACGCCCAGTTCTCCAAGTGCGAAATTTGGCTCGATGAGGTTCTTTATCTTGGTCATATCATCTCTGCCAAGGGCATTGCCGTGAATCCTGAGAAGGTGTCTGCAATTGTGAACTGGGAACCTCCTCAGAACGTGAAGCAACTCCGTAGCTTCCTCGGTCTCGCAAGCTACTGTCGAAGATTCATTGAAAACTTTTCTAAGATCGCGAAGCCTCTCTCTAATCTTCTCCAGAAGCACGTCATGTACGTTTGGTCTCTGGAGTGTGACATTGCTTTCAACACTTTGAAAGAGAAATTGATCACTGCTCCAGTTCTAACTCCGCCTGATGAATCCAAGACGTACGAGGTCTTTTGTGATGCCTCTCTCCAAGGTCTTGGTGCAGTATTGATGCAAGAGAAGAAAGTTGTTTCTTATACATCTCGCCAGTTAAAGCCCAATGAGAAGAACTACCCCACTCATGATCTCGAGTTGGCGGCAGTTGTGCATGCTCTTTTGACTTGGAGACATCTCTTATTGGGAAGAAAGGTGGATATTTTCACTGATCACAAGAGTCTCAAGTACATCTTCACTCAGCCTAATCTCAACCTCAGGCGGACTCGATGGGTCGAAATGATTCAAGAGTATAATCCGAGTATCGAGTGTACTCCAGGAAAGGCCAATGTGATTGCTGACACATTGAGTAGAAAGGCTTATTGCAACAGTCTGATTCTTAAGCCTTATCAACCCGATCTTTGTGAAGCTTTCGCAAACTTAATCTGCAAGTTGTCCTCAAGGTTTCCTCGCCAACCTTCAAGTCTCTCCTACCTTGGAAGACCAGATTCGCCAAGCCCAGCTTCTTGATGCTATGGTGAAAAAGGTGAATATTGGGATTGCCAAGAGTCAACCCATGTACAAGTGCTACCGCCTTGACGACAAGGATACTCTCTTCTTCGAGGATCGTATTGTTGTACCGAAAGGTGACCTCCGTAAAGTGATCATGAACGAGGCTCACAATTCTCTCCTCTCCATCCACCCTGGGAGCATGAAGATGTATCAGGACCTCAAACAGGCTTATTGGTGGACTCGAATGAAGCGCGAGATTGCTCAATTCATGAATGAATGTGATGTCTGCAGAAGAGTGAAGGCAGAACACCAAAGGCCAGCTGGTCTCCTCCAACCTCTTGCCATTCCAGAATGGAAGTTTGACCACATTGAGATGGACTTCGTGACTGGGTTTCCAAAGTCCAAGCGTGGCAATGATGCTATATTTGTTGTCATCGACAAACTGACCAAAGTGTCTCCCTTTCTGCCTATCAAAGAGTCAATCACTGCAGCTCAATTGGCAGAACTCTATACCTCTCGGATTGTCTCTCTGCACGGTATTCCTCAGGTGATCTCTTCAGACCGTGGCAGCATTTTTACATCCAAGTTTTGGGATTCTTTTCAGAAGGCCATGGGCACCAACATCCGCTTTAACACAGCTTTCCATTCTCAAACTAGCGGTCAAGTCGAGCGTGTCAACCAGATTCTTGAAGATATGCTCAGGGCTTGTGTGATCTCCTTCGGCATGAAGTGGGAGGATTGTCTTCCTTATGCTGAATTCTCCTACAACAACAGTTTTCAAGCAAGTTCAGGCAAGGCCCAAATTGAAATTCTGTATGGCAGGAAGTGCCGTACCCCTCTCAACTGGTCTAAAATCGGTGAACGTCAGCTTCTCGGAAATGACTTAATCACAGAGGCAGAGGAAATGTGCAAAGTCATTCGTGATAACCTCAAAGCATCCCAATCCCGCCAGAAGAGCTACTATGATAGTAAGCACCGCAATTTGGCTTTTGAGATCGGAGATCATATTTACCTCCGCGTCTCTCCTATGAAAGGTACTCGTCGCTTTGGTATCAAAGGGAAGCTTTCCCCTAGATACGTGGGACCTTTCAAGATTGTCAGCAAGAGAGGCGACCTCACCTATCAACTCGAGCTTCCTTCAAATTTTGCAAATGTTCATGACGTGTTCCATGTCTCTCAGCTCCGAAAGTGCTTCAAGACTCCTGACCGCACCGTCAACGTCGAGGACATTGAGCTCCAAGAAGATCTCTCTTATCATGAGCACCCAGTTGCTATTCTTGAAGAGACTGAACGCAAGACTCGCAATACGTCAATCAAATTTCTCAAAGTCAAGTGGTCACACCATTCCGACCGTGAAGCTACCTGGGAACGCGAGGATCACCTCCGTTTTGAGTACCCGGTGTTCTTTCAGTCCTAGATCTCGGTACGAGATCCTTTCGTAGTGGTGGAGTGTTGTAACACCCCGGATGTAACTTTCCCAATTTGTACTCCAACTCTTGCCGTTTCCGGCTTTAAGTTAATTTATTTTCTCGGGTTCGGGGTTTTGTCTCCGTGTGTTGTTGTCATTGTCATGCATCTCATATCATGTCATCATGTGCATTGCATTTGTATACGTGTTCATCTCATGCATTCGAGCATTTTCCCAGTTATCCGTTTTGCATTCCGGCGCTTCATTCTCCTCCGGTGGCCATTTCTAGCTTTCTTTCGTGTGTGGGGATTAAAATTTTCCGGATTGGACCGATACTTTCCAAGCGGACTTGGTTTACTACCGGTAGACCGCCTATCAAGTTTCGTACCATTTGGACTTCGCTTGATACTCCAACGGTTAACCGAGGGACCGAGAAGGCCTCGTGGGTGTTGCATCCCAACACCCCTCCAATTTGGCCCAAAACCCACCTAAGCCTTCCCCATCTTCTAGATCATTCGATCACGATCGCGTGGCCGAAAACCGCACCTCATTTGGACTCTCCTAGCTCCCTCTATGCCTATTTAAAGACACCCCCGAATTTCTCCTTCCCCTTCCTCCCGAAAACCTAGATCCAAATCATCATCGTCGCCCGCCGGACAAACTCCCCCCGCCGACGGACACGTCCGAATCTCCACCCCGCCGCCACGTGTCGCCACGCCGTTGGTCCGCGCCCCGCGCCCACATCGCCTCTGTCCGCCTCCCGCCGCGGCCCGGGAGCCTGGTGCCGGCCCCCGCGGCCCGCTCCCTCGCCCCGCCTCCTCGCGCCCGAGGCGCCGCCCGACCCCGCTTGGCCGGAGCGCGCCGCCGCCTCCACCAGCCTCCGCCCGGCGCCACCGCGCCGCCGTCGCCGGTCATTGCCGCCCCGCCGCCGGTGCTCGCCGCCCCGCCGCCCGGTGCTCGCCGCCCCGCAGCCGTCCGGCGATCTCCTCCGACCACCGCCTCGCCTCCTCGCGCCGGCAAGCTCCTCAACTCCGGCGGCCACCCCCCATTTCCGGCGAACCTCGGGGCACGTGCAAACCCTAGATCTGGGAGGTGTTTTTTTTCTTCTAAGTCCCAAAAATCCCAGATCCATATGCTCCTGTTCATCGTGTCGTATCTCCGCATCCGTAGCTCCGTTTTCGGCATATAGCATATCAAAATGTTCATATCAGAGAGTACATCATTTCATTCCATTGTATCTTCTTTATTTGAGTTAATCTTGATGCCCGAAATGCTGTTAGAAAAGTGCTACTTGAGATAATTGTCAGATCTGCTGCTCCATTTAGCTATTTGTCATTTTTGCCATGATTATTGTGTGCATGATATGCCCATGAGTTCTACATATGTTTTGTTAAGGGTTTTGTCATCTTTCCAGAGGTGCAACCCATGTATTTTTGTGATGTGTGTGGTGACTAGCACAAGCTTGCCAAGAGAGGCACTTGGTAATTCTGATTTCAGGGACTTAGCATTTCCACTAAGTCCTTGATCTGTTTATCTCATATGGCCATATGTTCATGTTGTTTCCTAGAGATCCGTGCCTCTTTTGAGGATGATCAGTAAGGATGTTTTGTTAATCTTGTAGTGCTCTATCCATACATGTCCTTGTTTGCATTTATGGAGCACCCTAGCTTGAGTCAATCGAGCTCTACTTTTGCTACTTCGTGAATCTGGGCAGATTGTCTACTTGTTAGCGATTTTGCCGATGATGTTGTAGTTGATCCGTGCATGCTATGCTATTGTTCTTTCCATGTCTAGCTTGCATTTTGTGTATTCTTGACGGGTGTATGCTTAGATTGTCATGACTTTCTCCGTAGTGAGTGCATCGAGCTCGTAAGTCTATGATCTGATTATGTTTTTGCCATGTTCACATGCTTGCAATTGTATTTTCTGATCCCTTTTGGCTCAAGGTCACTAAGGTACTTTTGTTAAGCTCTTTGAGTAGCTCCATTCCATGCTTTACTTTGCCATGTTCAGGTCCTGTAGCATGTAGTTTTGTTGCTCCGAAGAGTGCTACCTGATCTGAAATTCCAGACAAGTGTTGATTTCACTAGGTCTGAAATCTGTTTGCCATATGTAGTTTTGCCATGCTTGTTTGAACCTGTTAATGGATGAATTGGATGTAGCTCAGTGCCAGACTTTTGTTAACAATCATGAATGCATCCCTGCCATATTTTTTGTTGTCATGTTTGGGTGCTGTAACTTGTTCATCTCTTTGCATTTAGATGGCTACTTGCTGTAAATCGCAGACCGGTGTCATATTTGAATTGCTTGCCATTTCCAAACCGCAACTCCGATTCCGGCGTTCTTTATATCATTTCCAAGCGATTTCATCTCATCTTTCCAGTGGCACACTTGGATTCCCAAGTTTAGGCCAGGGTCATGCATCCTTTGTCAGATCTTGCATATGCATCCCGCATAGCATACCATCCTTGCATCATATTGTTTGATCCTTGCACGTGGTTGATTGTGTCCTTGTTGCTTGTTTGTCTTGTTTGGGTAGATCCGGGAGACGAGTTCGCTAACGAGAAGCCCGTTGAGTTTGCTTTCGAGGATCCAGTCAACTCTGACAACTGTGCAGGCAAGATGATCATACCCTCGAAATCACTATTATCTTTGCTATGCTAGATTGCTCGCTCTTTTGCTATTCCAATGCTACGATGCCTACCACTTGCTTTCATGCCTCCCAAATTGCCATGTCAAACCTCTAACCCACCTTGTCCTAGCAAACCGTTGATTGGCTATGTTACCGCTTTGCTCAGCCCCTCTTATAGCGTTGCTAGTTGCAGGAGAAGATTGGAGACCGTTCCTTGTTGGAACATTTATTTACTTGTTGGGATATCATTATTTTGCCATGTTATCTTAATGCATCTATATACTTGGTAAAGGGTGGAAGGCTTGGCCTCTCTCCTAGTGTTTTGTTCCACTCTTGCCGCCCTAGTTTCCGTCATATCGGTGTTATGTTCCCGGATTTTGCGTTCCTTACGCGGTTGGGTTATAATGGGAACCCCTTGATAGTTCACCTTGATTAATGCTTTTCCAGCAATGCCCAACCTTGGTTTTACCTTTTGCCACCTAGCCTCTTTTCCCCTTTGGTTTCCGGAGCCTGGGGGTCATCTTATTTTAAACCCACCCCTGGGACAGTGCTCCTCTGACTGTTGGTCCGAACTAGGCAGCCCGCGGGGCCACCTCGGGGAAACTCGAGGATTGGTTTTCCTCGTAGCTTGACCTATCTGAGTGTACCCTGAGAACGAGATATGTGCAGCTCCTATCGGGATTTGTCGGCACATTCGGGCGGTGTTGCTGGTCTTGTTTTAACCTGTCGAAGTGTCTTGAAGAACCGAGATACCAAGTCTGATCGGAACGTCTTGGGAGGAGGCCTATTCCTTCGTTGACCGTGAGTGCTTGTCATGGGCTAAGTTGGGACTCCCCTGCAGGGATTTGAACTTTCGAAAGCCGTGCCCGTGGTTATGGGCAGATGGGAATTTGTTAATGTCCGGTTGTAGATAACTTGAACCTTAATTTATTTAATATGAATCAACTGAGTGTGTTGCCGTGATGGCCTCTTCTCGGCGGAGTCCGGGAAGTGGACACGGTGTTGGAGTAATGTTTGCGCAGGTTGCTCTCTAGTTTCTCGCTCGCGCTTTGCCTCCTCTTCTCGCTCTCTTTTGCGAACAGGATAGTCACCATATTTGCTAGTCGCTTGCTGCAGCTCCACATATTTACCTTGCCTTACCTATAAGCTTAAATAGTCTTGATCGCGAGGGTGCGAGATTGCTGAGTCCCTGTGGCTCACAGATTACTATTACACCAGATGCAGGGCCTGATGATTCCGCTCCAGGAGACGCGCTCGAGCTCAAGTGGGAGTTCGACGAGGACTCTCAACGTTACTATGTTTCCTTTCCTGATGATCAGTAGTGGTGCCCAGTTGGGGGTGATCGGGACCGTGTCGCATGTTGGGTTATCTTTTATTTTGGCGCCGTAGTCGGGCCATGAGTGCTTGGATGATGTAATGTTATGTATGTACTTGATTGACGTGGCGAGTGTAAGCCAACTATGTTATCTCCCCTTTATTATTGTATATTACATGGGATGTTGTGAAGATTGCCTAACTTTCGACAGATGCCTTCAATGCGATTATGTCTCTAAGTCGTGCCTCGACACGTGGGAGCTATAGTCGCATCGAGGGTGGTACAAAGGTATTCCTCTAGTATCCGCGAGTTGCATAATCTCATAGTCAAAGGAATATGTATAAGTCATGAAGAAAGCAATAGCAATAAAACTTAACGATCATTATGCTAAGCTAACGCATGGGTCGTGTTCATCACATCATTTTCCTAATAATGTGATCCCGTTCATCAAATGCCAACACATGTCTATGGTTATGAAACTTAACCATCTTTGATTAACGAGCTAGTCTAGTAGAGGCTTACTAGGGACATTGTGTTTTGTCTATGTATCCACACATGTATCAAGTTTCCAGTTAATACAATTCTAGCATGAATAATTAATATTTATCATGATATTAGGAAATATAAATAACAACTTTATTATTGCCTCTAGGGCATATTTCCTTCAATTTCCATAGTCATTCCGAGATATATTGCCATGGAACTTTCCACCATTCCGTTTATTATGACATGCTCCATCACTGTCATATTGCTATGCATGATCATTGATAACCCACAAGTATAGGGGATCACAACAGTTTTCAAAGGTAGAGTATACTACCCAAATTTATTGATTCGACACAAGGGGAGCCAAACAATATTCTCAAGTATTAATAGTTGAGTTGTTAATTCAACCGCACATGAAAGACTTAATATCTGCAGCAAAGTATTTACTAGTAAAGTAATATGGAAGCAGCGGTAACGGTGGCAAAAGTAACAGTAGTAGTTTTTGTAGTGATTGTAACAGCGGCAATGGAAAAGTAACTAAGCAAAGATTAATATGTGAAAAGCTCGTAGGAAATGGATCAATGATGGATAATTATGTCGGATGCGATTCCTCATGCAACAGTTATAACATAGGGTGACACAGAACTAGCTCCAGTTCATCAATGTAATGTAGGCATGTATTCCGAATATAGTCATATGTGCTTATGGAAAAGAACTTGCATGACATCTTTTGTCCTACCATCCCGTGGAAGCGGGGTCCTATTGGAAACTAAGGTATATTAAGGCCCTCTTTTAGTAGAGTACCGGACCAAAGCATTAACACTTAGTGAATACATGAACTCCTCAAACTACGGTCATCACCGGGAGTAGTCCTGATTATTGTCACATCGGGGTTACCGGATCATAACACATAGTAGGTGACTATTGACTTGCAAAATAGGATCAAGAACTCACATATATTCATGAAAACATAATAGGTTTAGATCTGAAATCATCACAGTTGGCCCCTAGTTACAAGCATTAAGCATAGCAAAGTCATAGCAACATCAATCATAGAACATAATGGATACTAGGGATCAAACTCTAACAAAACTAACTCGATTACATGATAAATCTCATCCAACCCATCACCGTCCATCAAGCCTACGATGGAATTACTCACACACGGCGGTGAGCATCATGAAATTGGTGATGGAGGAAGGTTGATGATGATGATCACGACGGATTCCCCTCTTCGGAGCCCCGAACAGACTCCAGATCAGCCCTCCCAAGAGAGATTAGGGCTTGGCGGCAGCTCCATATCGTAAAACGCGATGAATCCTTTTCTCTAATTTTTTCTCCCTGAACATGAATATATAGAGTTGGAGTTGATGTCGGTGGAGCCTCAGGGGCCCACGAGGCAGGGGCGCGCCTCGGGGGGGGGGGGGGGGAGGAGGGGGGGGTGCCCTGCACCCTCGTGGACATGGTGTGAGCCCCCTGGTGTTGATTCTTTCGCCAGTATTTTTTATAAATTCCAAAACATGTCTCTGTAAATTTCCAGGTCATTCCAAGAACTTTTATTTCTGCACAAAAATAACAGCATGGCAACTCTGCTGAAAATAGCGTCAATCCGGGTTAGTTCCATTGAAATCATGCAAGTTAGAGTCCAAAAGAAGGTCAAAAGTGTTTGGAAAAGTAGATATGATGGAGACATATCAACTCCCCCCAGCTTAAACCTTTGCTTGTCCTGAAGCAACTCGGTTGAAAAACTGAAAGTGATAAAGAAAAACTTTTACAAACTCTATTTGATCTTGTTGTTGCAAATATGTAAAGCCAGTATTCAAGTTTTCAGCGTAGATTATGAACTAACCATATTCACAATAACATTTAGGTCTCATGTTTACTCAAATCAACGACATAATCAACTAGCGAGTAATAATAATAAATCTCGGATGACAACACTTTCTCAAAACAATCATAATATGATATAACAAGATGGTATCTCGCTAACCCTTTCTGAGACCGCGAAGCATAAATGCAGAGCACCACTAAAGATCAAGGACTGATTGGAGATTGTAATTCATGGTAAAAGAGATCCAGTCATAGTCATAATCAATCCAAATTAATAGCAATGCATGCACATGAAAGCGGTTCTCTCCAACTGGTGCTTTTTAATAAGAGGGTGATGACTCAACATAAAAGTAAATAGATAGGCCCTTCGCAGAGTGAAACAGGGATTTGTAGAGGTGCCAGAGCTCGAGTTTTGAAACAAAGATGAATAATATTTTGAGTGGCATACTTTCATTGTCAACATAACAACCAAGAGATCTCGATATCTTCCAATGCTACACACATTATAGGCGGTTCCCAAACAAAATGGTAAAGTTTATACTCCCCCACCTCCAGCAAACATCAATCCATGGCCTGTCCGAAACAACGGGTGCCTCCAACTAACTACAATCCTGGGGGAGTTTTGTTTGCAATTATTTTAATTTAAGCATGGGACTGGGAATCTCGGTTACCAACCATTTTCTCGTGAATGATGAGCGGAGTCCACTCATCTTGAGAATAACCCACCTAGCATGGAACTTATAGACAACCGTAGCTGATACAAAATAGAATTTCATTTAAAGGTTTATAGTTTGGCACATACAAATTTACTTGGAACGACAGGTAGATACTGCTTATAGGAAGGTATGGTGGACTCATGTGGAATAACTTTGGGGTTTATGGAAGTGGATGCACAAGCAGTATTCCCGCTTAGTACAAGTGAAGGCTAGAAAGAAACTGGGAAGTGACCAAGTAGAGAGTGACAACAGTCATGGACATGCATTAAAATTAATCAACACTGAGTGCAAGCATGAGTAGGATATAATTCACCATGAACATAAATATCGTGGAGGCTATGTTGATTTTATTTAAACTACATGCGTGAACATGTGCCAAGTCAAGCCACTCGAATCGTTCAAAGGAGGATACCACCCTATCATACCACATCACAACCATTTTAATAGCATGTTGGCACGTAAGGTAAACCATTATAAACTCCTAGCTAATTAAGCATGGCATGGGCAACTATAATCTCTAATTTTCATTGCAAACATGTTTCATTCATAATAGACTGAATCAGGAGCGACGAACTAATCATATTTACAAAAACAAGATAGGTCAAGTTCATACCAGCTTCTCTCATCTCAATCGGTCCATCATATATCGTCATTATTGCCTTTCACTTGCACGACCGAGCGGCATGGATAATAATAATAGTGCACATGCATTGGACTAAGCTAGAATCTACAAGAATTTAATACAACGGACAAGACAAGGTACTACAGGCTCTTGGTTAGATCAACAATAATGCATATGATAGCCACTCTACATTTTCATCATGGTCTTCTCTTCTCAACCCCCAAAGAAAAGAAATAAAGCTATTTCCACGGGAAAGCTCCCGACAAGCAAAAGAAGAACGAGAAATCTTTTTGGGTTTTCTTTTAATTACTACTACTATAGGCATGGAAAGTAAACTAGCTAAAAGCTACAACTAATTTTTTTGGTCTTTCTTAAGGTTTTTCAAACACACAAGAAGAAGGCTAGAAAAGAAAATAAACTAGCATGTATAGTACAATGAAAAAGTATGAGCACCGACAACTAGAATGAGTGTGTAAACATGAATGTAATGTTGGTGAGAAATACGTACTCCCCCAAGCTTAAGATTTTGGCCTAAGTTGGTCTATGGCCACTGATTGAAGCTACTCTCTCCGGTGTACTGAGGAGGGTCCTCAGGGTTCCACTGGTTGGTGATCTCCTCCGGATCCCACTGATAAACAAATTGATGACAAGGGTCAAGTGGTGGCTCAGGCTCAGGCTCTAGGACTTGTGTCATCTTCCAGTACGCATAAATGGCGTCGGGTAAGATGATGTACGTGCCTGAATGTATGTTAAACAGAGAGGGTGCAGGCAAGGTAATAATCTCACAATGGGATTTACCAAATATCAAATTATATTTAAGCCTCTTCTTCTTATCTTTATCAATAAAATCATGTGCTACCATACTCTTATAATCTAGAAAAATAGGGGGCAACAACTTTTCCTCTTTCTCATAATGTCTAATAGGTATCCCAAAATGTTCAGCAAGGCGTGAAGCAAAGATGCCTCCAAAAATGGGGCCCTTTGTTCGGTTCTGATTTAATCGTTTAGTAACAATAGCGCCTAAGCTGAAAGTGGTATCATGAAACAAAGCATGGCGCAAAATGGCAATATTAGGGGCACTAAGATTTCCACTGTTCCCGCGAATATCGCAAAGTAACGTAGAACAGGAAAATGTATACTGGTAATTCCTGCATCTGAAATTTTCCTAGTTTCTCCTACAGCAATTCTATCAATAAACCCATCCATATCGCTAAGATGTGGTTCCTCGGTGATGCCCTCAATGGGTATCTTGCAGACCCGACAAAAATCATGAAGTGACATCTCCTTAACCTCATCATATAAGTGAAACTCCACTGAAGGTGGTGATTTCTTAGCATGGAAATAAAATTTTTCACGAAAATATTAGTGAGTAGAAGATACTATTCACGCTGGTCGCGGAAGAAGTCGGTGAGGCCTGCATTCTCAGCCAAATAATAAAAGTCATCATAAATCCCGGCTGCTCTCAAGAACTCATCACAAGGCCATTCGCATGGCCGAACTTCCGCAGTGCGAGGAAGATTGTAGTTTGGCTTTTTATTCTCCGCATTTTGCTTATCCTTCGAGCTTTGGCTCGAGGAGCCCCACAACAATCTCTTCATCATTTTATTTCTCGAAGAACAATCCCCCAAAGCAGTTTTATGAATGGAGCTTTGAGCAAGGAGATTGAAAATGGTAGCATGATGAGCTAGAACACAGGTTTGAACTGTGGGATGATTTTTTCTTGAGGAAAACAAAGTGTGTGGCTGCTGGAATAAGTGGAGGGGGTCCATGTGGGGTCCACTAGGCAGGGGCGCGCCCCAGGGGGGTGGGCGCGCCCTGGACCCTCGTGGCCAGATGGTGGGTCTCCCTGGTGTATTCTCAGTGCCAATAATTCTAAAATATTCTAAAAAATCATATATCATTTTCAGGACGTTTGGAGAACTTTTATTTTCGGGGTATTTTTTATTGCAAGGATAATTCAGAAAACAGACAAAAGTTACTATTTTTGCTTTATTTAATCTATATAATAGAAAGTAAAAGAAGGGTAGAAAGAGTTGTGCTTTCTAACTTCATCCATCTCATGCTCATCAAAAGGAATCCACCGACAAGGTTGATCAAGTCTTGTTAACAAACTATTTCCGAATAACATGAAACTAGAGAATTTTCGAATAACACTAAGTTACCTCAACAGGAATATGGATCTCCCCAACAATAAGAATATCATATTTCTTATTGACAGTAGGAAGAGGGAATTCCAAACCTCCAATAGTGATCGTTGAAAATTTTCCAATAGAATTGATACTGTTGACTTGAGGCTGTTTCCTCAGAAAGTGTACCGTATGCTCATTACCATTAACATGAAAAGTGACATTGCCTTTGTTGCAATCAATAACAGCCCCTACAGTATTCAAAAAGGGTCTACCAAGAATAATAGACATACTATCATCCTCGGGATTATATCAAGAATAAAAAAGTCCATTCAAATAGTAATGTTTGCAACCACAACAGGCACATCCTCACAAATACCGACAGGTATACAATAAAAAAATACACTTCTGTGATGATACGTGTTTGTCACAGTAGGTCACATTTTCTCTCATGCATGTACATCAATGTCAAATTTATGACAGAATCAAGATAGTCACATCTGTGATGTCGTAGAAGTGTTCCATGACATTACCAAAATTATCATCACAGAAGTGTCCACTTCCATGACAATAAATCACGTGTCACAGAAGTGCTTTCGTCAAGGGTGACCGACACGTGGCATCCACCGTAATGGAACGCCGTTAAGCTATCGGGACCGGTTTTGGATCCGATAACCCGTTAACAGCCCCGACCAATGGGGATTTTCCATGTGTAAAATCATCATTGGCTGGAGGAAATACGTGTCGGCTCACCGTTGGGATAGATGTCATCCACTCATTGGACCCAAAGCGCTTATGATACGTCGACACGTGGCACGACCCAACAGAGGCCCATTAATGTGAAAAGGCCGGCCCGTTTGACTTGGTCAAAAGGTGGCGGGCTGGCCCACGGCATGCCTGTTAACGGCCTGTTCGCATATAGCCCATTTACAGCTCGCTAACCCAGGGCCCGTTTACGGCCTATACGAATTAGGCCCAGTAGCTTCGTCTGGGCCGTCCAATATAATTCCAGCCCGCTTTAACTTCCGGCCCATCTATGGCCCATGACGTCTTTTGGCCCATATGAGGCCCTTAGTAACCCTCGGCCCATTAACGGCCCGTGGTAAAACTAGCTCGTAATGAACAGTGTATCACTTTATACCCATTAATGGCCCATTATTCCGTTGGGCCATTTCCAACCCATGTTATCTTCGACCTTCTCAGGGCCCATTTATTCTTGGGCTCATTTCCAGCATTCGTTTACTTTCGGCCCGTTACTGTCATTTTCTGCTTGTGGGCCAAATACAGCCCGTGGTTACAGTCGGCCTGTTTGTGGCCCGTTAATACGTTGGGACGTTTTCAAAGCGTCATCAAATATGGCCTATTAACGACGGACCGTTATGGTCTGCCCATCAACGGACGAATTCAACTCTAGCCCATTTACGACCATAATGTGGTCTGTTATTGGCCCATGTTTGGCCAACCGATCATACGGCCCATAGAAGGACCATTGATAATACAGCCCGTAGAAGGCCCATTGTGTCTACGCCCCCTAGAAGGCCCATTATTTCTACGGCCATTAGAAGGCCCATTGTTTCTATGGCCCGTAGGAGGCCCATGTTAACTACAGTAAATATGTAGCCCATTCTTAATGTGGCCTAGTTTTAAAAAATAGGTTATTGCGGCCACTAGCAAACCGCGGAAAAATAACTGCACTGACTACAAGAAAACAAATAAACAAGACAACGGAAATAAATAAGCAAGCAACTTAGCTAGGCTATCACGGCTCTTACACATTGAGGGAGTCCTGGATTAGGGGGGTCTCCGGGCAGCCGGACTATATCCTTTGCTCGACTGTTGGACTATGAAGATACAATATTGAAGACTTTGTCTTGTGTCCGGATGGGACTTTACTTGGCGTGAAATACAAGCTAGGCAATACGCATATGTATATCTCATCCTTTGTAACCGACCTTGTGTAACCCTAGCCCTCTCCGGTGTCTATATAAACCGGAGGGTTTTAGTCCGTAGGACAACATACAATCATACCATAGGCTAGCTTCTAGGGTTTAGCTTCTCTGATCTCATGGTAGATCAACTCTTGCAATACTCATATCATCAAGAACAATCAAGCAGGACGTAGGGTATTACCTCCATCGAGAGGGCCCGGACCTGGGTAAAATA